>NC_034593.1:66103000-66139309 GCF_900095145.1 Mus pahari
AGAAAGAAAGAAAGGAAGGAAGGAAGGAAGGAAGAAGGAAGAAACGAAAGAGGGAAGGAAGAAATTGAAGACAGTATCAGACAATAGAATGATCCCCTATGTTCATGGACCTGTAAGATTATCACAGTAAAAATGGTCATCATAACAAAATAATCTACAGAATCAATGTAATCTTCATAAAAATTCCAACAAAAATTTTCACATATCTTGAGAGGGTAAAGCTCAGCTTCATATGCAAACTGAAAATTTAAGACATGTAGAACAATTCTGAAAATTAAAACAACTCTTGGACTGGCCGCCATTGATGGATTTAAGTTATACTAGGAGCTATAGCATTATGGTGCTAGCACAAAAACAAACTGTTGATCAGTGGAATTGAACTGACGTTCCACTCATACGTCTACACTATTGTATACCTGAGTACAGATGGAGAAGCCAGGATAATATACTGAAAAACAAAAACAAAAACAAACATTTGTGAGCCAGCATCTTTAACAAATACTAGTTAATGTTTTTGTGTGCATAAAGAGACGAATGCAAATAGATTCATACTTAATCACCCTACAGAAAACTGAACTCTAAATGATTCAATAGCCTTTATATAAAGCCAGATACACGGAATCCATAAAACGAGAAAGTCTAGATTAGCAGAGACATTGAGAACAATAATTAATAAGTGGGACTTCATGAAACTTAAAAAAAAAATCTCTGTATTGAAAATTATACCATTTTTTCATACAAAGTTTCAGGCTACAAAATGAGAAAATATTTTTACCAGCCACATATCCAATAAATGAATAATACCTAAAATACATAAAGAACACATTTATATAAAAAATCGTTTCATCTCATTGATGGTATTTTTGTTGCTAAACACACTTGTGTTTGAAAGACAATTTTAAAGCAAAATATCTTTAATGCAGTTAGGTTTCTTAGCCATGTATATACACTGCTATTTAGCAAAGGAAATGCCAGGAAAAATACAAATTCAAAGTTATAATTATATTTTCTATTCACTATGAATAATTCCTTTGCAATTTTAAAATGAAAAAGTCATACACCTAATCTTTGCCTCAATAGAGGAGCATCTGTATGAGAAGGCATCCACAATTGCTTTTTCTGAAGTCTTTCCCGTAGGGAAAATTAAAGTTATTGAGGAGCACAAGGATGCTGCTACACTTGTCATTTGATCTGTAGCAAGTTACCACTTGACCTGAAGTACTAATTTCCACATTGAACACTTTTCAGGCCCTGAAGAGCACATCTCAACATCAGTCTTCTGTTCTGAAGAAAATAAGAGTTTGCATTTCAGTGATGGGTAGTTGATTTCCTTTTCTATTGTCATGAAAACCTGCCTCTGGAAATAATAGACTGAATGATAGATTTGAGTACTAAAGATGCAGAAAATTAAGTCAGCATCTCAGAGCCTTTTAGTCAAGGATATGGTATACTGATGCAAACAACCACAGCCACAAAAATAATGAATAGTGAATAATAATAATAATAATAATAATAATAATAATAATAAAATAATAATAAAAATAAACCATTGTTTGTTGGGGTAATATTCTCTTTTCCTTTTTGTTTCCATTCTAAGATGTACCTCAATTCTAGTCCTCAGACAAAGTACAGTTGTTGTTGCTGGTTTTAACTTTATTTTACTGCCAATGAATATGAAAGTATTTTTATCAAGCTAAAGTTTCACTTCATGATTTTGGGGAATGTGGAGAGAGGTTATGTGATATTTACATATGTTTAGATATAACTTTAAAAGCCAGAGTAACAGGCTGGTGTTCTGCTGCCCTGCTCCATAATTTTTCTATATACTCACTCTATTGAGAAAATTTAATGCTAGGCTGGTGGCAATCAAATACTTATAATCCTCATACCAACCCATATCCCGAATCAATGTTAAAACCACACATGCTGCCATACTGGGAATTCAAACTCAGGTCTTCATGCTTGAACACCTAGTATTATTAACCATTTAGCCATCTCTGCAGTCCAATGTTTATTTTAAGATTAATTACCATGTCTGAACATGTATTTCAATGACAGAAGGTTTACTTAACATATATGAAACCTGGGTTTGATCTCAAATTCTATTTAAATACAAAACAGGAGAAACCAAAGATTCAATAAAGATCAGTGGTTGATTGATTTTCTTTTTTGTATGCACAATGTCCTAAATTCATTTCATATCTTTCAAAGACTGAAAATTGATTGTCTTGATTTATAACTTCTAATTAGTCTCCATACATGGCACCCCCATGCAGTGCGAGAATCTACTGGCAATTTTCAATTCTCTGTTGTCTTACAGAAAATTAGGCACACTTGTTCATTCACTTTTCCTGTCTCTAAATACTGTCAGTATAAGATATATGAATTGTTCATGAATTGTTCTCATGCCCCTAAAGTTGTCAAGGTTCAGTCACAAACTCATTTCCAGTCTCATCTCTGGGATGCACATATCAAATACTCACTGACTTGGATCCCCGGTTCCTCCCTTGAACTTTAGGCAATTATCCTTCACCTTCTTTTCTGTGGTTTAAACACATCATAATTCTGATATGTTCAAAAAGTGCATTAATTGCTTCTAGCTCCTAAACTTGTACATGTGACAGACATTTTCACTCAGTATGTGACAAGGTTACTTCAGTCCAATTTCAAGGCTGATAACCTTGAAGTTTCTCACTCACTTACACTTGGCATTTATAGATTTTACTGTCATTTACACCTCAAATCCAAACTCTTCCTGATTAGCTCTATGCCAGGTTCCCTCATACATTATCTGGAATATAATTCTGATTAGTTTATCATCAGCCTCCATATCTACTATGGTCTAGCTTTACACAGCAATCACATATGGCTGGGAGACGGTAGTCTAACCATGCTATGGTACTCAAACTTTAGTTATTAAAATATCTCCAGTGTAAGAAAGTAGTAAACATGAGGGTCTCATTGAATTTTTCTTTTTTCTGAACTTAACCACAACATGTTTCTTCTCTTGTGTTCGAGAAGGAAAGGAATTCACATATGGGCATGTGTAAGAAAGAAAATTGAATTATGGAGTAGAAATATCTGATTTTGTTAGGGACTCAATTGTGTCATGTGATGTTTTTCTGGAAACTGTCTTAAGAAAGGATGCTTTTGCTGAAGCAAACATGTGGGAGGATGGATGTTTTGCTGAGAATGGACACATGGTGTTGTTCTGGAAGCTGTCTGGAAAAAGCACATGTGATGTTTTACTACCGTAAATACTTGAGAGGATACATGATGTTTTGAAAGGATACAAATATAACCCAACAGACAGTGAATGCTGTTGTGTATTGGTTCACCTTCCCATCCATTTCTGGACTACAATGGGATTTGCTGACTCTGGTCTTCACTGACAACACTGTGGGGCATTGCTTTGATTTGCCTTTCTTTGCTGGTCATTATTTGTTGTGACTTCACAGAGAGAAACACAACAAAGTACTTCTGGTGGTTTTTCTGGCAGCTTCTTGCTACTTCTATGGACTCAGGCCAATTGTCAGTACCCTGTGCTTTCTTCTGGATCAAACTGCCTTTGCTGATTTGCATATTGGGTTTTCAAGTGAGTTGAGCTACCACTGCAGATTTGTGTTAATTGAACTGCTGATATACTGACAAACCAGTTTGGATTTGCCATAAAGAACTATTTCTAAACAGTTCCACATCCTCCTTTGCACTATTACCTTTCCTTTGCACTACCTCTGTTGGATCGTGAGCTAGAAGCATTTAAGTACACGTATTAAAGTAAGTTCTGAAAATAGAAGCCTACATAAGTACATACTCCACAGTGTAAGATGGACAGTGCATAGCAGGAGTAAAGTGCTGTTTCTAGAATCTGGACTACTCCACCTCTCTCCTTACCACTTCCACCACCCATCCAGTCCCACTGTATAATGGACTTGTCTCATTCATTTAAAAAAAAAAAAAATGCTTTCACAAAAGTTTACCCACGGTTCAGTCAGTTGCATGCATTTCGTATAGATATAGATGTTATAGATATAGAAATCAATATATAAAAACCTAATGCATTCAGGATGTCTGGAAAAGTGTGTGTTTGTGTGTGTGTGTGTGTGTGTGTGTGTGTGTGTGTGTGTNTGTGTGTGTGTGTGTGTGTGTGTGTGTGTGTGTGTGTGTTTGTGTATGTGTGTGTCTTATGCATTCTGGGAGCCTACAATATTCTGCCTATACTGGCTTTGTGTCTTTACAGGCCTTCTTATCTGTCTTCTTGGGAGTTTCATATCTAGGTACAATTCCTGTTTTTTATCTTTATTTTGAATCTGAACACTCCTTTTATACTGTGCCCCAAACTCTGAGTTTTATAATTTCTTATTCTTCATTTATTTCTTTCATACTAATATCCTTTCATTGAAGTTACTAAATTAAGAAGGAAGAACAAAGTGTGGATGCTTCAGGCCTATTTAGAAGGGGGGACAAAACAGTCACAAAAGGTAGAGGGTGGGGGGTCCTTGGGAGAAGAGAGGTGAGGGAGAGGAAAAAGAGGGACAGGATCAGGGATGGGATGAAACAGGGGGGACGGTCAGGAAATTGAACAGAGATGTGTAGCAATAGGGGATGGGGAACTGGGGGTAGCCAACAGAAAGTACCAGATGTCAGAAAAGCAAGACTCCAAGATCCAACAGGAAAGACATTAGCTGAAATACCCAGTGAAAGTGAAGAGAGAACCTGTAGAGACCATATCCATAGGTTAGGCCCGGCCCCAGGTTAAGGGATGGGACTACCCATCCTTTTAAAAATTTTAACCCAGAATTGCTCCTGTCTAAAGGAAATACAGGGACAAAGAGTGAACAGAAACTGAAAAAAACAGCCAGAGACTGCCCCTTCAGGAGATTCATCCCATAGGCAGCCAACACACCCAGTCACTATTGCTGATGTCAAGAAGTACTTGTTGACAGGAGCCTGATATGGGTGTCTACTGAGAGGCTTTGCCAGAGTCTTACTGATATAGATGCTGATGCTTTCAGCCAACCATCAGACTCAGCACAGGAACCCCAATGGAGGAGTTAGGGGAAGGATTGAAGATGCTGAAGGGGTTGGTAATTCCACAGGAAGAACCACAATGTCAACCAACCAGAATCCCAGAGCTCCCAGAGACTAAACCACCAACCAAAGAATACACGTGGAGGGACCCATGGCTCCAGCTGCATATATAGCAGAGGATGGCCTTATCTGGCATCCATGGGAGGGGAGGACCTTGGTCCTTTGAAGGCTTGATGTCCCAGGGCACAGGAATGCTAGGGCTGTGAGGCAGAATTGGGTGGGTGGGTAGGGGAGCACCCTCATAGAAGCAGGGGGAGGGTGTGGTATGGGGGGGTTTGGAGGGGAAACCAGGAAAAGGGATAACATTTGAAATATGAATAAATAAAGGAACCAATAAAAGCTACTAAATTATTTTAATATTTGAAAGTATAATTTGCTTAACAGACTATGAAATATTCTATACATGGAAAAATATATTATGTCTTATGATTTTTTTCTGTAAATACTCATAAAAATTTAAAATTAAAAGTGAGGAATTGCTGATTTACTCTACATTAAAAATCCATTCATTTTTTTAAAACATAAACCTGAACAATTCATTTTTCCTCAAAGTAATAGTTCATATGCCACAATGCACTTTTCTGTTTTCTTGATATTCAATAGTTCAGTTCTTTTCAGATTTTCTCTATGGCAAACAATATACCACAAAATTCATTAATGAATATTTATGTATGCTTGAGAACAACTGTGACAGAGTTTAAGGGAATATATGGCTAAATAAAGAATTATATATATATATATATATATATATATATATATATATATATATATTAGTAATGTATATATTATTATACATAATAATATATAATATATAAGATTTGAATATAAAATAAAAAGTCACTGACAGTTCAGTACTTTTACTCTACTCTTATTATGGTCCCTATTTTTTATATTTTATATGAACACAAGCCTTAGTCATGCCATTATTCTTTTTCAAATAAAATAAAAAAATTTACAGTCGGAAAATATCTGCACATCTTTTTCCCATCTAATACCCTATGAGATTAGACAATTACCTATGTAAAATATTTGTATCTCCATCCTAACTATCCAATGGGAAGAGGTGCTATGAAAGTATTAATGGAGAGGAAAGAGAAAATTATATCATATTTTAAACTAAATTATAACAAATTGGGGATTTTTGAGTAAAAACTGTATTAAATGTATAGTGGAAATAATAGAGATATTCTTATATCTTATGTTAAAAATGTGTCTTAATCATTTTTCCATTATATGCAAAGTTGAAATTTCAAACCTTATTTAAATAAGCCTTTTGTTAAGTTTACTGGTTTAATTCCTTAAGTTTATTGAAAGTGCTGAATTACAGGCAGGAGGATTATAAGACAGAATAAAATAATAATGGCAGAATACTGAATATTCCTGGAGTTGGTCAGTAATGTCTCTACTTTTGTATATGTTTGGTATTTTGACAATATACTCTCAAGTAATTCTTGCTTTTCCATTATTTGAAAGAAAGTAATTTTCCATTAGGGTATAGGGTAGGAGAAGGGTGAATAATGCATCTGTTGGGTTTATTGAGAGTATTAGAGCTGCCCAGGAGGACATTGCGATGCAGATTAAGAACAATGTCTTCTGGTGTAATCGCCATCCCTGACCTCTAGCTGAATTAGAGTAATAGTGGAAAAAAAAAAAAAAAAAAAAAAAAAAGCATTGTTTATAAAACTAGAGAAGATTCAACCATAAGAACATCTCATTGTCTTCATTTTAACCCAAAAAAAAAACCTTCATGGTATTGGTACAGAGACAGGCAGGTAGATCAATGGAACAGAATTGAAGACTCAGAAATGAATCCACACACTTATGGTCACCCGATCTTTGACAAAGGAGCTAAAACCATCCAGTTGGGAAAAAGGCAGCATTTTCAACAAATGGTGCTGGTTCAACTGGTGATCAGCATGTAGAAGAATGAAAATTGATCCATTCTTATCTCCTCATATAAAGCTCAAGTCCAAGTGGATCAAGGACCTCACACATAAAACCAGATACACTGAACCTAATAGAAGAGAAAGTGGGGGAGATCCTTGAGCACATGGGCACAGGGGGAATTTTCTTGAACAGAACACCAATGGCTTGTGCTGTAAGATTAAGAATCGACAAATGGGACCTCAAAAAATTGCAAAGCTTCTGCAGGGCAAAGGATACTGTCAATAGGACAAAATGGCAACCAACAGATTGGGAAAAGATCTTTACCAGACCTACATCTGATAGAGGGCTAATATCCAATGTACACATAGAACTCAAGAAGTTAGACTCAAGAGAAACAGGTAACCCTATTTTTTCAAGTGGGGAACAGAGCTAAAGAAAGAATTCTCAACTGAGGAATACCCAGACTGAAGGAAATGCTGAGAAATGTTCAGCATCTTTACTCATCAGAGAAATGCAACTTAAAACAACCCTGAGATCCACCTCACACCATCAGAATGGCTAAGATCAAAAACTCAGGGTGTCAGAAGATGCTGGCAAGGATGTGGAGAAGGAGGAACACTCTTCCATTATTGGTGGGACCACAAGCTGGTGCAATCAGTCTGGCAGTTCCTCAGAAAACTGGACATAGTACTACCTAAGGACTCAGCTATACAACTCCTGGGCATATACCCTAAAGATGTTCCAATATATAACAAGGACACACGCTCCATTATGTTTATAGCAGCCATACATATAATAGCTAGAAAATGGAAACAACCCAGATGTCTCTCAACAGAGGAATGGATACAGAAAATGTGGTTCATTTACACCTTGGAGTATTACTCAGCTATTAAAAACTGACTTCATGAAAATCTTAGGTAAATGGAAAGAACTAGATGATATTATCCTGAGTGATGCAACCCAGTCACAAAAGAACACACATGGTATGCTCTCATTGATATTAGCCAAAAAGCCCGGGATAAGCAAGATACAATTCTCAGACCATGTGAAGCTCAAGAAGAAAAAAATCAAAGTGTAGATGCTTCAATCCTTCTTAGAAGGGGGAAAAAAAACTACTCATGGGAGGAAATACGGAGACAAATTATGGAGCAGAGACTGAAGGAAAGACCATGCAGAGACTGCCCCACCTGGGGATCTGTCCTATGTACAGTCAACAAAACCAGACACCATTGTGGATGTGAAGAAGTACTTGCTGACAGGAGCTGAATATTACTGTCTCCTGAGAGCCTCTGACAGAGCCTGACAAATACAGAGGCAGATATTCTCAGGCAACCATTGGACTGAGCATGGGGTCCCCAATGGAGGAGTTAGAGAAAGGACTGAAGGAGCTGAAGGGGTCTGCAACATCATAGGAAGAACAACATTATCAACCAACCAGAGCCCGTGAGTTCCCAGGGACTAAAGCACCAACCAAAGAGTACACATGGAAGGAACCATGGCTCCAGCTGCATATGTAGCAGAGGATGGCATTGTTGGACATCAGTGAGAGGATAGGACCTTGGTCCTTTGAAGTCTCTATGCCCTAGTATAGGGGGATTCCAGGCAGGGGAAGCAGGAGTGAGTGGGTAGATAGGGAAACAACCTCATAGAAGCAGGGGGAGGGAGCATAGGAGAGGGTATTTTTGCAAGGAAAACTAGTAAAGGGGTTATCACTTGAAATGTAAATAAAGGAAATATCTAATAAAATGTATGGTACTTACAAAAAGAACAATGTCTTGTCATATGGTAGTGTTGAAGCACCTTGAACATATCACAACACTGTTAAATCATTTGTTCAGTTTTTTTTTATTGTTTTAATGCAAAAAAACTACATGAGTACCAGGGTTCTAGGTTTTTCCTTAACTATTATATTATGAATATGAAGACAGTTGTGTAACACATATATTTTTCTTAATACAAATTATCCAGGATTCAATTTTCATATCAATTTTGTTTGCTGTGTAGGAACACTTATTATGGATTTATTTGTTTTAATTTTATTTGAATAAATCATTGTCTTGCTTGCATCTATGTCTATGTGAGAGTTTTGGATTCCTACAACTACAGCTACAGACAGTTGTTAGCTGCCATGTGGATACCAGGATTTAAAAACAAGCCCCCTGGCAAAGGAGCTGGTGGACTTTGACATTGAGCCAATTCTTAATAAAGGTATAACTACATTCATAAACATAAAAGAAATAAATAATTTCACACAAGGAAAACCAAAACAAGGGAATCACTTACACTCAGATACACATACACACACACACACACACACACACACTCTACCACCACCACCACTACCACCACTACCATCACCAATAACAAAATAGATAAAAATTATTACTCATTAATATATAACAATGTCAGTGGACTCAATTCACTAATAAAAAGACACAGGCTAACAAAGTGGATGCAAAATCAGAATCTAGCCTTCTGATACATCCGAGAAACATATCCCACCATCAAAGACACCCAGTATCTCAGAATAAAGGACTTGAAAAAGATTTTCTAAGCAAATGAACCCAAGAATCAAGATGATGTAGACATTCTAATATCTAACAAAATATACTTCTAACAAAACTTATTTAAAAGATGGGGAAGGATACTTCATACTTATCAAAGAAAAAATATATCTTCCAAGATAACACCCAAATTCTAAATATCTATGCCCAAATGCAAGGGCACCCTCATTTATAAAAGGAACATTACTAAACATCATAAGTCACACATTGATCTCCATACAGTAAAGCTGGGAAACTTCAATACTTCAGTCTCACCAATGGAAGGTCATCAAGACAAAATAAAAGAAGTAATGGTGATAACACATATTATGACTTATATGTAGATATTTGCACAACTTTTCACACAAACAAAAGGCTATACCTTCTTCTCAGCACTTCATGGAATAATATCCCAAACTGACCATATACTTAGTCTTACATGGCATCAGTGAGAGAGGAGGTCCTTGGTCCTGTGAAGGCTTGATGCCCCAGCATAGGGGAATGCTAGGGAGGTGGGGCAGGAGTGGATGGGTTGGGGAGAACCCTCATAGAAGCAGGGGAGAGGACGGGTGGGAGAGGGAATGTGAGGGGGAAAACTGAGAAGGGGGATAATATTTAAAATTTAAATAAAATAACCAATATAAAGTTTTTAAAAAGTACATCTGGAGACTGCTGTAGCAAGATCATTCTACTTTATTGTTCCAGAGATAGGGTAATATGGGCTTTTTAGGGGTACAGGTGTAAAGGGCATATTGGTCATAGCATCCAGAAGGCAGGAAGGGCTGACTGTGAGCAGCCTGGCTCAGACCTTGCTGCCACTGAGAATGAGACCACCTGGGGTGGAGCCTTTCCACCTATATGGTTCTATTGTTCTGTCACTGATGCTGTTCTTCTCCAAGACACTGCTACCTGCTGAAAGGCTGAGAGATTCCTGAGAGATTCCTGAGACAGCAGGCAGCCCAGTGATTGACACCTTCTTGCCAAACTAGTGCTGTCAGACAAATTGCTTACAGGCTGGGGACAGGCATCAAGAGTAGATCTGTGGGATATGGTGTTTCTCCCTTTCTAAGCACAGGATTTCAGTAAACATTGGGTTTTGATCTGCATTTGTCTTGGCCTCCTCTCTTTCTTGTCCTTTATTCTCTTTTAACCCCAGTCTGCTTTTCAGCAGGACCCAGTTCTGAATGGTTGTTATACATCACTTAATTATGTGGGTGGAAAGCCAAATTAGGATTTGTGTGCTGAGTTATACAGCCTTGCAAAGAGCTCTGTACAAGGTCACTCTTCAGACATGGCCAGCTACCTATGTTCAGAGACAAAAGACTGGCAGAGGCAGGAAAATCCCACAGAGAGAGAGAGAGTCCTCCATTTTGTACTGATCTCAGAAAGCCTTCTGATCATGTAACCCTAATAGTTCTCTAACGGCACTGATAGTTCACCGATCTAAAATTAGTCAATGTAGCCCACTATATAAACAAACTGAAAAAAATAACCACATGGTCACCTCAAATGTTGAAAAATACGTTGACAAAATCCAGTAACCATTCTTAATAAAAATCTTAAGAGAGATCAAGGATACAAGACATATAACTCAACACAATAAAGGAATTTTACAGCAAGCCTATAACCAACATCAAATTTAACTTAAGAAAACACAAAGGAATTCCAAAAAATCAGGAACAAAAAAAGGTTGTCCCCTCTCACAAATTGAAAAGGAAGAAGTTTAAGTATCTTTATCAGTGGATGATATGATAATATTATAAGAATTCTACCAGAGAACTCCTACAGCTGTTAAATATCTTCACCAAAGTTGCTGGATAAAATATTCACTAAAAACAAAATTAGTAGTCCTATATCAAAAATATAAATGGCTTAAGAAAGAAGTCAGGAAAAGCACCCTTCACAATAGGAAAAAAATAATATGAAATATCATGAGGTAACATGAATCAGGCAAGTGAAAAACCTGTATGACAAGGTCTTCAAGTCTTTGAAGAAATAATTAAAATTCATATTAGAAGACATAAGAAGGTGTTCATGGATCAGTAGGATTGAAATCTTAAAAACGGCCATCCTCTTATCAAGAATCAATGGGAGGGGAAGCCCTTATAGAGGCAAAGGAGGGAGGGGAAGAAGGATTTGTGGAAGGGAAGCTGGGAAGGGGTATCATTTTAAATATAAATTAATAAAATTAATTAAAATGACCATCTTCCAAAAGAATTCAATGTTCTCCTTATCACTATTCCAAAATAATTTTTTTTTTTTTTTTTTGGTTTGGTTTTTTTTTCGAGACAGGGTTTCTCTGTGTAGCCCTGGCTGTCCTGGAACTCACTCTGTAGACCAGGCTGGCCTCGAACTCAAAAATCTGCCTGCCTCTGCCTCCCGAGTGCTGGGATTAAAGGCGTGCGCCACCACGCCTGGCTCCAAAACAATTCTTTACAGTCCTTGAAGGAAAAGTACTGAACTTCTTATGGGAAAACAAAACAAACAGACAAACAAACGAAACCCAGAATAGCTAAAATAGTCCTATGTAATAAAAGGACTTCCAGAAATATTACCTTTTCTTTAGCTCTACTACAGAGGTCTGATATTGGCATAAAAACAGACAGTCTGATCAATGGAATCAAATCAAAAACTCAGATGCAAAAACATACAACTATTGACCTCTGATTATTGATAAAGAACCAAGATTTGTACAATAGAAAAAAAAAGAGTGATTCCAACAAATAGTGCTAAACTAATTAGATTCTACAGGAAGAATGCAAATAGATCCATATCCATCACCCTGCATAAAACTCAATTTCAGGTGGATCAAAGACATCAACAAAAAACTATATATGCTGAATCTCATGAAAGACAAAGTGGGAAATAACTGTGAGCCCATCAGCGCAGGAGATAACTTCCTGAACAGAACACAAATCATGCAGGCACTAAAATAGACAATAAATGAGACCTCATGAAAGGGAACATCTTCTATAAGGCAAAGGACACCATCTGTTGGATATAACGTTGGTCACAGAATGGGAGAAGGTTTTCACCAATTCCACATTGGACAAAGGGCTAATTTCCAATGTGTGTAATATAGCTGGGTCCTATACAGGCACTTTTTTTCAATTGTGGTTGCTACCTTTTAGATAAGTCTAGCTTTTGTCAAGTTGACATAAGACCAGCTAGCACACTGATGTTCAACAAGTAATCTAGTAGGAACGTATTCTCAGATTTCTTGGATCTAGGATTTACCTAGCTCAAGAAAAAGAATCTTAGTGCATTCACACAGTTGCAATGGTAAGATTAACCAAGCCATTGGAAGTTTTATAATAATGATTTGTTGTGTGAAAACTTGCAATTGGAGATAATTTTCATTAATATTAATCGTAACACACAAGAACATATTTTTACAATAAAAAGCTTAGAAAATGTTGTAAGTTTAAGTGAAAGGACTGCATGAAATATTTTTAAATACTTGTTTTGAAAATAGTACCTTGCTAAAATTAGGGTAAAATATATTTTATTTTGTTTTTATTGAAAAATTAATTTTATACAATATATTCTTATTAGGGAGTCTCCTATCCAAACTCCTGCCAGATCCTTCTCTCCTTCCTATTCACCAAAATCCACACACTTTCTCAGTAGAAAATAAACAAGCATTAAAATGAATAATAATAGTAATAGTAGTAGTAGTAACATGAAATTAAAACAAGCAAACCTTAACAGAACAAAACAACCATGCAGACTAGAAGAATTTTAATCCCGCATCATGCTCTGGCAAAGACCTTCTAGGTCAGTATGATCCAGAAGGCATGCAAACACTTATCTATAACTGTGTGTTCTATAAAATGTATTTTAAAGCCTTACTTCTCTACAGAAGATATATGTCTTAACATATTAAAATTTAAAAATAATTGAGTTGTCTTGGATAAAGAAGTACTGAGAAAAAAAACAGAACCCCATGGAAGGATATTCATAGCACTTTCACAAATATTGAGCTGATAACTGAAACAGAATTAAATCCTTTTATGAGGTTTTCTTAAGTAATACTTTGACTATCACAATTCTAAACAAGCAGAAAATACCTTAAAAATTAGCTCTGAGACTTTTAGTATCATTTATTAGATCCATGTAGTAAGAGAATCTAACTAGTTTTTTTAAAAAAAAAAAACATAAAATAGTAAAATATTATTTGTATTTAGCTTAGGAACAGGACAAGACACTAAGACCCGGCTTTGTATTCTATTATAACTTTATTTTTATTTATTCACATAATTAGCACTTAAAATTAAATTCACATGATCATGACGTCCTATGAGCTTGTGGTCTTTGCTGATTACAGGAACAACACAGACTTCATAAAATGAAAAATAAAACAGTAATAATTCATGGAGATGCCTGGTGTTTCTGTGTTGACACAATACTGTTTCATTAGACAAGACTATTATCTGCTCTGCCCTTTCCCTGACCCTCAACTTTATCTCAATTTGTTTTAGATTTTGACACAGAAATGCAAATACTACAGTGTTGAAACACAAGGCTGTGGATAGGGAGGGCATTGCTGTTTGCTTTCAATCTCCTGTCTAGGCAGCTTTGCATGCCATCCTGAGGGGCGATTTGCCACTGTGCTGAGCTTCCAAGGCACTTGAGATTGTCTTTGTGAGTCACTCAGTCATTTGCTATTTGTTTTATGTTACTTTACTCATTCTAATTCACATGATTGTTTTCGCATGAAATCACCTGGGTCTTTATAGTAGCTCAGGAAGGTTAGAGAGAGTAAGTACAATTAACTACAGTGTAAGACGGAGAACATAGGTCATCGCTCAAAGTCAATGATCGCTTAAAGCACCAAGAGAAGTCTAAAGTAAAGAGTCCTTTTTCATAGTGTCACATGGGTAAGGTTTCTACTGCTACTGTGATGAAACATGCTGACCCAAAGCAGTATATGGAGAATGCGGGGTTTTATTAGGCATAACTTTCGTAGCATGGTCCATCATCACAGGAAGTCAGGTCTTGAACTCAAACAGGGCCAGAACGTGGAGGCAGAAGCTGGTGCAGCGGATAAGGAGGAGTCCTGCTTACTGGCTTGCTTTCCATGGCTGTCTCATTCTGAATTCTTATAAAATTCAGGGCCACCTAGCCAAAGAAGGCACCAACCGCAATGTGTTGGTTCCTCCCCCATCCAAAACTAATTAAAAAGTACCCTACAGGCTGGCCTACAGCCTGATCTTATGGAGGCATTTTAAAAATTTATTTATTTTTATTCTTTAATCCCTTTTTACAGTCCAGACTTCATTACCCTCCCCATCTGCCCCAGGATGGTTCCCCATATTTTCTCCCCCCATCTCCAAGAAAATGTCCTGTCTTACTCAACTTGACACACAAACACATCACTATTAAGCCTCAGCCTTTAATTTCTTATTCATCCTCCAGATCTAAATAACTTTAAAAGTCCCATAGTCTTGCATATTAAGAGTTTAATCCCTCTAAAATATCCAATATCTTTTAAAATTCAAGATCTCTTAACTGAGGGCTCTATTAAAATACCTTCTTAGCCGGGTGTGGTGGTGCAGGCCTTTAATCCCAGCACTCAGGAGGCAGAGGCAGGCGGATTTCTGAGTTCGAGGCCAGTCTGGTCTACAGAGTGAGTTCCAGGTCAGCCTGGTCTACAAAGTGAGTTCCAGGACAGACAGAGCTACACAGAGAAACCCTGTCTCGAAAAACCAAAAAAANCCTGGTCTACAAAGTGAGTTCCAGGACAGACAGAGCTACACAGAGAAACCCTGTCTCGAAAAACCAAAAAAAAAAAAAAAAAAAAAAAAAAAAAAAACCTTCTTATTTCAAGAGGGAAAAATATCAGGGCACAGTCACAATCAGAAGGAAAATCTAACTCCAACTGCCCAATGTCTGTGATCCACTCACAATCTGGATTACTCCAAGGGCTTGGGTCACTTCTCCAGCTGTGTACTTTGTAGCACACACCTTGCCTTCTAGGTTCCACTGCTGCTGCTGTTCTTGGTGGTCATCTCATAATACTGGCATCTCCAAAACACTGCTGTCTTGTGCTGTAACTAGGCTTTACCAATAGCCTCTCATAGGCTCTTTTCATGGTGTCAAGCCTCAGCTCCTTTGCATGACCCCTTCAAGTCCTGGGTCATCAATTGCAACTGAGGTTGAACCTTCACCAATGGCCTTCCATGGCCTCTCACAGTGCAGAGCCTCACCTGCTCGGCATGAGCCCTCATGCCTTTAAAACCAGCACTACCTGGGTGACTCTTACACATTACCAAGTCCAACCACAGCACAAGGTACAACTTTGGCTATCTCTGGAACACAGCATCTTTGCTCCCCGAAAACACTTCCCAGAAGATTTCACCTCAATGATGCTAGCCTCTTCTTAATCACTGCAAATTTCTTAGCTCTAGCTAACCAGCATCAATAGTCCCAGTAATGCAAATTTTTCACTTTATTAGTTCTGGTATCTTTTTAATCACAGTTGATTCTTCAGTCCCAGCTAACCAGTACCACAGAATCTTCACAATCAAAATAACAATGGCCCAAAAGTCCTTCCACAGTCCTCCGCAAAACATGGTTGGGTTGTCACAGGAATACCTTACTATATTGGTACCAATTTGTCTTAGTCAGGGTTTCTATTCCTGCACAAACATTATGACCAAGAAGCAAGTTGGGGAGGAAAGGGTTCATTCAGTTTCCTCATTGCTGTTGATCACCAAAGGAACTCAGGACTGGAACTCAAGCAGGTGAGGAAGCAGGAACTGATGCAGAGGTCATGGAGGGATGTTACTTACTGGCTTGCTTCCCCTGGTTTGCTCATCTTGCTTTCCTATATAATCCTAGACAATCAGCTCAGGGATGGTACCACCTAAAAGGGGCCTTCCCCTCTTGATCACTAATTGAGAAAATGCCTTATAGCTGGATATCATGGAGGCATTTCCTCACCTTAAGCTCTTTTCTTGGTGATAACTCCAGCCTGGGTCAAGTTGATACACAAAACTAGCCAGTACATGTCTCCACCCCCAGCCCCACCCCAGCAGGCATCCCAGTTCCCTGGGGCCTCAAGTTTCTCAAGGGTTATGTGTTTATTCTCTCATTGTGGGCAGGCCAAGCAGTCCTCTTCTGTGTATGGGTCATGCCTCATATCTATAGGTTGCCAGTTTGTTCAATTGATTATGTCCCTTGTCTTACAGATACTTTCCAGTTTCATGAGGTCCCATTTATTGATCTAAGAGCCTGAGCCACTGGAGTTCTACTTAGGAAATCCCCCCCTCCCCGTGCCAATGAGTTCAAAGCTCTTTCCCACTTTTTCTTCTATTATATTCAGTGTATCTGATTTTATATTGAGGGCCTTGGATTTGAGCTTCATGCAAGGTGACAAATAGGGATCTATTTTCATTTTTCTACATAGCGACTTTCAGTTAGATCAACACCATTTATTAAAAATATTTTCTTTTTCCCATTGTATGTTTTTGGCTTCTTTGTTAAAGATCAAGTGTGCATAAGTGTGTGGGTTCATTTCTGGGTCTTCAATTCTGTTCCATTCATCTGCCTGCCTGTCTCTGTGCCAATACCATGCTGTATTTATCACTATTGCTTTGTAGTATAGTTTGAGGTTAGGGACTGTGATTCCCCCCAGAAGTTCATTTATTGTTAAGAATTGTTTTCACTATTCAAAGCTTTGAATCTTTGTTTACATTTATTTGTTTTTTAGACTCTGGATTTTTTCCCACCTGCCAACCCTTTAATTGTTCCATATTCCATACCTCCTTCTCATCCCCCTGTCTCCATATGGATGTCCCCAACCCCCATCCTACCTGACCTTTAAACTCCCTGGGGCCTCTAGTCTCTTGAGGGTTAGGTCTCTGAATGAACACAGACCAGGCAGTTCTCTGCTGTATGTGTGTTGGGGGCCTCATATCAGCTGGTGTATACTACCTGTTTGGTGGTCCTGTGTTTGAGAGCTCTCAGATTAGTTGAGACTGCTGGTCCTCCTACAGGATTCACCTTCCCCTCAGTTTTATTCAGCCTTCCCTAATACAACAGCAGGGGTCAGCTGCTTCTGTCCATTGGTTATGTGCAAATATCTGCATCTGACTCTTTGATCTGCTTATTGGGTCTTCTGGAGTGTGGTCATGCTAGATTCCTTTTTGTGAGTGCTCTATAGCTGCAGTAATAGTGTCAGGCTTTGGGACTTCCCCTTGAGATGGATCTCACTTTGGGTCTTCTTTTCCCCAGGCTCCTCTCCATTTCCATCCCCGTAGTTCTTTCAGATAGGGACAATTAAGGATCAGAGTTATGACGTGGGATGGCCCCCCTCTTCCTCATTGGATGCCCCATCTTCCTGCTGGAGGTGGACTATATAAGTTCCCTATCCCTACTGTTGGGCAGTTCATCTATGGTCCCTCCCTTTCAGTCTTGAGAGTCTCTCACCTCCCAGGTTTCTTGTGCTTTCTGGAGGATCTCCCTAAAGCTCTTATCTCCAGATGTTGGCTGTTTCCATTCTTTCTACTGGCCTTCAGGGCTTCAGTCGTTTTTTTCTCACCCAATACCAGATCAGTTTCCCCTCTCCAAAGAATTGAGCCTAGGGAGGAAGTTCTGAATTAATAACATTTAAGCAGGAAAGATGCTTGAATTGAGAAAGTGCTTGACACCCAGACATGATCACCTGAATTCAATCCCCCAAACTTATGTAAGAAGTGAGGCAAGGTGTCATGGCATTATACTGACCACAGTACAGAGGTCAAAACAGGCACATCCCTAGGGCTTACAACCCAGAAAACACAGACTGATCTGACTTGTAAAGAATTGAATGGCCCCAACTCAAAAACAAAACATAAAAGCAAAAACAAACAAGCAAACAAACACATGGATAGAACCTTTGATACAACCTTGTCAAGGCTCTCATTTCTGACCTTCATACTCATGTACACATACTACCATTATTCACATACATTTATCATGTATAAAATATATATCAACTTAAAGTAACATGGACAAATAACATAAAAACATAAAATAATGATTGTTAATGAAAAATACACCTGTAGAAAATGAGCTAATCATGTTTTTGTTTCCTTTTAAATTTCTCTCATTAGCATACAGCATTCATTTTTATTGCCTTATTCCCCATCTTGTTGCCTCTGAGTGTGTGGACCATGAAAATAGTATGTTTTGTTGTACAAGAAAAGTTCTTACTACGTGGTGTATGGAATTCCAAAATGTCACATAAATGCAAAGTAGCAGAAGTAAATGAGTGATAAAGGTTTTCTTCATACCATCCATTTGTCAGCCTTATATCAAATATGAAGTACAATAAAATTAAGCATGTTTCTACTTTCAAATAAATTAAAGGAGGTGGTTTTACATTTGTGATTAAGATCACTCACAAAGCCCTCTCTTACCCTCCAGTTCCAATCATATGATCTTCTTTCCAGTTCTCTACGAGATCACAGGATAGATGTCTTCTTCCTTGTCCTCATTGCTAGGGCTCTATAGAGACCCGGATGACACACCCAGCTTTCCCCACTCCTGTGGACCCTCTGAACTTCCCCATTTTAATTTATTCTCACTCCTTTGTGTCTATTCTCAATACCCAGAAACATGACCTGCTTGAGATCCCCACTGCCCACACATGGCAGAATCTCAGAAGATTTCCCACCAGGCAGCCCACAGCCACCCCAGTGTTCTAAGAACCAGAGAAGGTGACATAAAGCAAGAATAGGAACACCAACTTGAAAAACACAATCCCAGATACCTGGGTCAACAGTCATAACCATCCCAGATCTGGATGCCTGGATGCTAGTGTACGCACACAATTGATAACATCCAAGAAAATATGTTTCTACTATAGCCCATCAACCATACTAGGGCACCAAGATCTGATTATATTTAAGTCTTACTCCTAGAGATGTAACCCATCAACAGTGCTTGAATGGCCAGAAGTCTGAACCCAGAGAGTCAGTGAACTTAACGGAACATCAAATACTACTGTTATGCTAAAGGAACTGCCTGGGTCCAGCATGGTTGCAGAAGGAACTGTGTGACCTTAGCATTGGCATATGTGCATTGGCATAAGCAAGAACTCACTAAATTGCAAAATAGATAGATAGATAGATAGATAGATAGATAGATAGATAGATAGATAGATAGATAGATAGATATCAAATATTACATTTATAGCTAACTTTCTCGCATAAGAATAGACTTGGCAACCACAAGTAATATGCCCGTGAATTGCCTAGGACTCACTATATTAAAAAATGTACTTGCTGTCTGGTTCATTTTGCCTCTATTGTGATCTGTAGTTCAGTTTCTAAGAGTTAAGAGGATAAGGTGATGAAATGCTGATTTATGGAATAATCAAAAGGGAACCTGGGGTAAATGATTAAACTCATATGTAATTTCTAAGGAAGTAGTTTTTATAAATAAAAAACTTGGCTTTGGTCTGCAAGAGAAAGCTGTCTTGTGCAGAGAACTATCTTGAGCAGATTACACATGTGTCAGCTTACATCCATCATTTACTCCAAGTAATATGAATGCCTCTCCCATTCATCCCTTTCTCAAAACTCTCTCTTAAGCTGAGGCTGGACTTTGGCAAGAAACATAGCTATCAAATTGACTGCCCACATCTGCTATACTCATAGATCAGGACTTTGTTCAATCATCACCAGAGAAGCTTCCTTTTATAGCCAATAGGAATACATACAGAAATCCACAGATGGACATTGTGAGAAGCCTTTGAGCCTTCAATCCAAAGTAGGCTATTTCAATCACATCTCTTTTCTCCAAACTCACAGAATGCTGCTGACGTGGAGGCAGAAAGACTGGAAGAGCCTTCAGGAATGGAAAACACCAGAAAACAGCAGGACCTTCTAGCAATAGTACGAACAACACTGATATGAAATCATATAGACTGTGGGAACATCACTCTTCTGTTCCAGATGAGGTCTCAGGGCTGAGAGGAAAAGCAGATACAAGTCCACTTCCATAACCCAGAAGCTTTCTCTAATTGATAATCACAAAGAAGTGAAGAGTTAGTTCTCTCCAACATAGTCTCCCTGAGGATATAAACCATTCCTGAGGACAAGCTCCATCCCCAGCAGTAGATGGACATGATGAAAATTTCTAACTGGCATCCTTAGAAGTTCTTTGACTCTTAATGTCTTGTCTGGGTTGTTTGTTTGTTTGTTTACCTTATAAGTCCTTTGCATATATAGTATGCCTTCCAGTTTTATGCTTTTATGGGATTACTGTGCATATGAATGTGTTTTTATGAATCTATATAGGTTGACCTTGTTGTTTTATTTTTGTTGTTGTTGTTGTTGTAATCTTTTTCTTCTGCTTGTTTTATTTTGTTTTTATATTGGTTTCTTTGGTTTGGCGTTAATTTTATTTTATTATTTAGATGCTTCTGTTTTCTAAGCAGAAACAGAAGGTTGTGAATTCAGGTGGAAAAGGAGATGGTAAGCAGAGGTAACCATATCATACTATGTTGTATTAAAAATGAAAGGAGAACAAAAATAAAGCAAAAAAAGAAATACAGACAATAAAAATAAGTCATGCATATAAATGTGTGTATGTGTAAGTGTATTATTTATAAATGTACACAAAGAAGACTGAATAAAATTGTTGAAGAAATGTATCAATAAATAAAGCATTGATATATGTCCACTAAACAGATTTTAGCCAAACATTACAAAATCAAATCTATATTTGTATATGAAATAGTCGTATATGCTGTTTTTAAAGGTTAAAATTCAAAAAAATTGAATTTTCATTCTCATAGCTTGGGAAAACGAGATGAGACTATACAGCATCACTTCCCAATTCATTAAGAGAACTTCCATCAAACTAAGAATAGAATGACATGCTCTTAATTTCACTCAATGCATCTATTAAAACCTAACATTATACATCATCTTTAAGTGGGAGACTCTAGACAGTTCCATTAAAAAGTCATAATCACTGGTTTCAATTGAGGCTTAGTAGAGAACATACTCTGTAATGTGTAGCTTAAAAAGAACTGTGCTCTGAATTAGATATTACTAGTTTTTCATTTACCCTTACTTTCATTTATTGTGACATCACTAAGCTATACATGTGTACATTTTATACAAACTGAAAACTAAATGGGTATGAATAAAGTCTTGTCATGATACTCAAGATAACACTCTCAATATTTACTAAAACAGGGACTGTTTTCATTTCTTTGACAATATGCATTGTGGTAGATTAGAATTCTATTCAAATACACTTTTTATTGAATTCACCTATAGCACTGGAATCTAGTCCTACTTACTCAACTTGACAAACAAATTGTAAAGTTTAGCATCATAACTCCAAATCTAAACAGGAAATTATCATGTGTGATTTATTATTACTTAAAACACCCACTGAGAAGATTCATACGTTCATGAACATCATATAAGTTTCTGTTATAAGTTAGAATTCAGGCCAGCTAGCTAATATCCAGAAAAAGGTTAGTATCAGTGTAACACAGTCTAATGAAGAATAATTAAATAAAATGAAATAAACTAATAGGGTAGGTATGAATATAAGGCTATAGAAACATTCTAGAGATTAGAGATTGCTATTTCTGTGTTTTGTAGAATTTTACACACCACTAGGTAGTCATTTTAAGAACCTGGCTGCGACCTTTTTCTCTTACACAACTCATACCAAGATTTTAGTCTTCCTAAGTTTACTTAGTACATTCCTTTAAATTTATATATATATAAAAAATGCAGACTGGGCATGGTGGGGCACGCCTTTAATCTCAGCACTTGGGAGGCAGGGGCAGGCAGATTTCTCAGTTCGAGGCCAGCCTGGTCTACAAAGTGAGTTCCAGGACAGCCAGGGCTATACAGAGAAACACTGTCTCAAAAAACCAAAAAAAAAAAAAAAAAAGCAGAAGGCCCAATCTGTTTGTTTGTTTGTTTGTTTCCTTTACCTTTCCCTGTCTCATTAAAGGACAAAAACAATGAGCCATCTTTCATGATTTACTCATTCACAAGTGATTAGAGAAGAATTTTCTATTCTTCATTCTTTCTACTGAGGGGCTGAGCATTGGATTAGTTGTTATAGTTGTTGCCATGTAGACATGAGGACTGAGTCTGTTCCCTAGCACCCATATGAAAAGCCTGGTCAGGGACATGTTCTTCTAAATCCAGCACTGAGGTGGCAGAAGTAGAGTTGTTCTGTATCTAAGTGAAATACTCTATCTAAAAAAAAAATAATAATAATAAAAGGAAATATCTGAGGGCTGTCACCTCTGATTTACACACACGTGCGCTCCCAATATGTAGATCTGCATATTGATCCTAACATATCCATCAAGGGAGGAGGAAGAAAGAAAGGAAGGAAGGAAGGAAGGAAGGAAGGAAGGAAGGAAGGAAGGAAGGAAGGAAGGAAGGAAGGAAGAGAAGGAAAAATCTGTTGTAATTGCTTCCCTACATCATATGCCTCTTTTTCAAGTCATTACCATATTCAGTCTCTGCCATTCCATACCTAACAACCTTATTCACTTATTTTCATTTTGAAGACACAGCTATGGCAGAAAGTTAAGATAAGTGGTAAACAAAGGCAACCTAAAACATTTCCAGGCTGAAAAGATTCAACTCTTTTCAGCCACACTTTATAACAATAACATTTGTCAGAGAAAAAAAGAGCAATGTATGAATAAATAGAAAACTAGGAAATAAATATGGGGCAATTTCCTGTATTTGAATTTTTTCTGAAGTCTTTTATGCTTTTGTTTTCTTTTCATCATTAAGGCATCAGTCATCCTACTTCTCTCTTGAGGATTCTTCACATTGTGCTATTTTAGACCCTCATTAGCCAAATTTATTTTTTTCTATAACATTTTCGGTATCTAAAGGGACATTATTTTTGTAGTTGTTTCATCTTATTTGTTATCCATCATACTTAAGCTTTTAATGAACAGATTGTTTCAGCTCACTTGTTACGTTTCTATTCTTTTCGTTTTACTTAGAACTTAAAAATTACATTTTACTAAGATGGAAAGGAAAAAAATGTGTGAAATCATGCCAGCTCCTTTCTCCTCTACACATGAGTTCTTAGAAAATAGTAGCTGCCTCAGAAAAGGTGCTAAGTTAAGGAGAGAAATTTAGGTTCCATGTCCCCACTGCTAGGCATTTTAACTGTGGTCAATTGCATTGACTACTGGAAGCCTCCTAGATCCCAGGTCTCTGGGACTTTCTACAGATTTTCCGCAGACCCAAACCCTAGCTACTGCAGATTTCAATTCATTCTCCTGGCACTCTGATCCTCTTTCTTATCTCTCCACACACCTGACCCTGCCTTCCAATTTTCCTTTCCCTGCCTTCTCCTACCCAGGATCCTCTATCCCTCTGATTCACATCACTAATTTGTTCCTCATTTTAAGAGAAATTCAAGCATCCTCACTTGGGCCCTCTTGTTTAACTTTGTTGGGTCTGTAGTATCGTGGGTATTCTGTACTGTTTGGTTAATGTCTATTTAGCAGTGAGAACTAAAAAAGCTTGCCGTTTTTGGACTAGATGACCTCACTCAGGATGATATTTTCTAGTTCCATCTATTTGTCTGCAAAATTCATGATATCCATGTGTTTAATAGCAGAATAGTATTCCATTGCATAAATGAACCATATTTTTCTGTATTCATTCTTTGGCTGTGGGAGACCTGGGTTGTTTCCAGTTTCTGGCTATTACAAATAAAGCTTATGAACATAATGGAGCAAGTGACCTTTTGAGAAGATAGAACACACACACACACACACACACACACACACACACACACACACACACACACTGTGAAGGGCTCTAACAAGCTTAAAAATGAAAAAAAAAATGATATAGTCAGGTCTGCCCCTGCCTCCCTTCCTTCTTCCTTACTAAAACTTTAGATTTGTCTATTTATGAACTTCCACATTCCTATGGATAGCCAAGTTCTGTTCCTTTATTTGGCCACTTTCTTATACCTGATTCATCCCTGAGGCTGATCCCCAAAGTCTAACTATCAAATTGTTCAGCAATCAAAAAAATCTCCATTTCACTACAGTAATATATCCAGTCAGAACTTACTCAGTTGTGCTAGCTCATTCTACTCCCTGTTTTTCCATTAAAAATTGCACTTGCAAAGCTATTTGCTGATTTTTTTTTTTGTCAGATTCAGCTTCAACAACCTTTTCTTTTTGCCTTGCTTTATAAAAGATCTTTTTGTATTGGTAATTGGTTTCTGGGTGCTGAATCTGGGGTCTGAGAGGGCACCCCATAGTCCCTTCACATGTCATAAAAATAAAATCAGTCTTTCCCTTATCAACAGATACATTAAAATTTAAAAAGATTTTACTCACAAGAAAACAGTATAAAGCTAGCCTTTCACAGAAGCTCATGAAGAGAATGTATGTGTGGCAACATTTCTTCCCTTGATATATCATGATATATTAGTGAATTCATATAAGTATGGGGCTCTATTTCTAAGTAGCATAGAAGGGCTAGCTAATTCCAGCTCCAAGAACTGTATGACTGAGCCCAAAAGTGTAATGTTTTAGACCTTAAATATTTTTATACAAAATGCAAGACTATAACAAAAGCACATAGGTAGACACAGTAGCAACCTAAGATCCTATGGAATGGTAGAGGAGAAAATAGGTCTAAGTGTTCCCATGGCTTTCCATTTACTTTCTCATTTCCACCTATTTAAAATTCAATATGTTTGACCAAAGGGAAATATTTCAAAATATATTATTAATTTGACCCTTTGTAATCAAAAAGTTTTTGTCTTTTTAAGCTAATTACATTGTAATTCATGTTGTATTTATATAATTTATATAAACACTCTCATGACCTTAGTTTGCAACTGTTAATAAACGTAAGTGGGCCAATTCAGAAAAGTGATATGTGGAATAAACTGGAGTCAAAATAATGGAAATGTTGTTAAAGGCACTACAGGCACAAAGGATAAATAAGTCATGGAGAAGTTAATATTGGTAGTAAGTTCTAAAACTAATTGGTCTATAGCATGTTTTTATCACAAGTTTATTATCCTATCATATAAATATGTATCTTAGGAAAGATAAGTTTGGAATTTGTAGTCAAAGTTACCTCAGGATGTCTGAGTGTTTGATTTGAGTATTTGGGCTTATCTCTCTGTTGTGTCAGAGAAACGAGCCAATAATTACATACAAATTATTTCATGAGATACATATAACTGAACTTAACTTTAAGAGATCTATTCAATTTAACTGTAGGCACTATTTCAATGGTACTTCTGGAAGTGTTTGTAAAGATTTTATATGACACCTCATTTACTCATTTAAATTTTAAGATACAATTGTATTGTGAAGCAAGGAGCCCTGACCTTGAAATGTAGCAATGTTTGTCATTGGAAAGGCAGTATTAATCATAATCGAGTACATGTTAATGCTTTTCAGATCTTGCTGTCAATTAGACCCTATGCAAACCCCCCTTGAAACATTCTATGAATTAGAGTAACAATGCCCTTTTAAAAGTGGGAACGCTGGATAACATTTCTGTGAACCAGCAATATCAGAGAAATTTTCCCCTTTGATTGTGCTGAGTATCAGAATTTAAATTCTATACTTCTGAAACTTTTACATTTAAAATTGATATTACATTTCATGAAATTGATACATTCGGCCTCAACCCTTGTTTTCAGGGTGCTAAATTTTGGCATTAGCTTTTTGATAATTTATTAAATAGATGAATTTTCATAGAGTTTTTGTCAGTAAAAACATTTACAGAGCCTGTCTTATTTATAGTCACGCCTAGTATGTGAGAAAACACTAGGGATATGATTGATATTTATATATGGCAGTTGATTTATTGGACTGTGTGATTTATAAGAAAAATTAAAGCTTAGAAAAAAAAGAGCCTGATTATTTTGTTTTTGTTACCTCTGCAAAAATATCTTCCCTTGTCCTGTGTGTCTTTCAATGCTGTTAAGGCTGAAAAACAAACAAATAACCAACCAAACAAAAAAACCATAAAATTCCTTAATTAGGTTTATGTACTTTGAGTATTTCTTGTGGACACTCCGTCAGGTCACAGGTTGCAAATGCTCATTTTTCTCTATTGAATATATGTTCCTTTTTCAAAAGCCTTCACCTCCTGTTATTTCTAAGGTCTATTAACACTTTTCCTTTAGGTCTATCATGAAAGCTGATTTTGGTTCCTTTTGAGCCTCTGAGAGCTTTTACCCGCTTCAATAATTACCGTTAGCTCTGCCAGTATCTCCTTAATTATTGAATCCTAGATTAAGATGAAAATGGAGAGGAGTGTTCATTTCATATTATTTTAAAGGAACTAGTATGATTTTTTTTCACTTACTTTGGAGACAAAATGAGAAAATATTTGCTAGTGGATTAGATTTAAAATGTTA
This sequence comes from Mus pahari, assembly GCF_900095145.1. Taxonomy (NCBI): domain Eukaryota; kingdom Metazoa; phylum Chordata; class Mammalia; order Rodentia; family Muridae; genus Mus; species Mus pahari. The sequence continues at coordinate 66,129,925 of NC_034593.1, forward strand.
AAGTGAAAAGTAGTTTAGTTTTAAACATATTTTCTAGGGGGATGGGAATGGGGGTTTGTGGAGGGGAAACCAGGAATGGGGATAACATTTGAAACATAAATAAATAAAGTATCCAATAAAAAATATTTTCTCCTGAAAAATAGTGGACTAGAGATGCTATGTAGCAATATGATGATCAAATGTAGTTGATGAACTTATGTAGAAAATATTCAAGGTTCTGTCTTGAAAACTTTGTTTTAAGAATCCTATAAAAATATATACTATTCATGTAATTGTGCCTTTTTTCTCTCTTTTTTTATTGGATATTTTATTTATTTACAGTTCAAATGTTATCCCCTTTCCTGGTTTCCCCTCTGCAAACCCCTATCCTATTCATCCTCCCCCTTTCTCTATGAGGGTGCTTCCCCACCTACCAAAAAACTCCTACCTCACCTCCCTGGCATTCCCCTACACTGAGGCATCTAACTTTCACAGGACCAAGGGCCTTTTCTCTCATTGATGGCCAGATAAGGCCATCATCTGCTACATATGCAGGTAGAGCCATGGGTCCCTCCATCTATGCTTTTTGGTTGTTGGTTTATTCCCTGGGAGCTCTATGGGTCTGGTTGGTTGATATTGCTGTTCTTATGGGGTTGCAAACTCCTTCAGCTCCTTCAGTCCTTTTCCTAACTCCTGCATAGGGATCCCCGAGCTCAATTCAGTTATTGACTGTAAGCATCCATATATATATTTGTCAGGCTCTGGCAGAGCCTCTCAGGAGAGGCTCCATCATCAGGCTCCTGTTAGCAAGCACTTCATGGCATCTGAAATACTGTCTGAATTTAGTGCCTGTATATGGGGTTGATCTCCAGGTGTTGCAGTCTATGAATGACCTTTCCCTGACCTTTTAAATACTGAACTTAAAATAGGAACCATACTCTTGAAAAAGATGTGATTTGTAGAATTAGAGCTATAGAAGACTATAGAGAGAAGAAAAGGTGGCTAAGGACAGGATTCTTATGAAATCATTTATGAAAATGTAGATTAGGCTTTAAGTAAGAACACAATGATAACTAGCTGAAACTTATTAGCATAAAATTAATATGTTTAATTAAAATTATTTAAAAATGAATGAAGGACCTCAAGGACATATCTAACTATTTTTACAATTAAAGAAGAAAAAAAACCTGTCAATCAATAGAGGAAATATCTGCTAAACTATTCTTTGCTCTGGTAAATATAATCTCTTAAGAAGACTCATTCTCTTCCCTTTGTCTCTCTCTCTCTCTCTCTCTCTCTCTCTCTCTCTCTCTCTCTCTCTCTCTCTCTCCATCTCTCAGTGGCCATTAATTGCCTATAGATATTTATCTAAAAGTAAGTTTGATTGAGCTGTCCATGTTTACATGTCAGTTGGTATTATAGTTTTCATGTCTTATTTAGGCAATCATATTTGTGAGAATTCATGGGCGTAGTTTCCTTGTCTCTCATGGAAGATACTATATAGCATCGCCTATTATGATTCTCTGGTGCTTATAATCTTTCTACCATCTCCTCTGCAATGTTACTTGAGCCTTAGCGATAGAGGTTGTGTTGTGGATGTATCAGTTGGTATTGGGTACCTTAGAGTCAGCTGTTCTCTTTCTTTGACAGTTTCTTGATTTTTACAAAGTTATCTTTCTGGTGAAAAAGAATCATCTCTGATGAGGAGGGAGAGCCACATTTACTTGTGGGTCCAAATAAGTATTTAGAATGTAGTTAGAAATTACACTGGTTCAGGAAAGTGATAGCAATGAAATTTCATATTGGGCCCATATGCCAAGCAAGAATTCCTTCTTTTTGGGTGAACCTTAAATCAAGGTAGGCATCTGGTATTTGCCTTCAAGGTAAAAGAGACACTCTTGTATCATCCACAATATTTTAAATTAGAATTAAGTTTCATTCCTCTAATCTCAAATACCCAACTTGCTTACCTAAAAGGCATGATTTCTTTGTTTAGTACCTTATTACATATTTTTTCATAGCCATAGGGAATCACCTAGTTACAATGAATTTTTGTAAAGTATGATGGAAAAGCAAGAGATCAACAGATCTAAAATTTTAGTTATTTTATTCGTGAAGTCATGTTTGAATTGTCACATGCTGTGAATATTAAATTCAGATTATACTGAGTTTTTGAAACTGCTCGAAAGAATATATCTTTTTTTCTAGATATTCTAATATATAAGCAGAAGTCCAGTAAGGTAAATAAAATATATACCTAGACAAAATATTATTGGACAAAAAAAGAATATGTACAAATACCACTGAGGGTGTTCTTATTGACAGTCTACTGTTGAGTATCTCTCATAAGTGTGGTTTGTATACTCAGGGAGAGTCCATTTGAGAAAAATAAATTTTCCTTTCCAAGGTGTTGTCAGTTAGAAATGTCTTTCTGGTAGGGGATGGGAGATTGTGTCCATTTCTCACTCTTATTGCTGTAACCCCATATTGTTGCCCCTGTGAAGATCTCTGTGAGTTCATATGTGTGCCAGTCCTGTTGGGTTGGATGTTGTTGCTTTGTTGGTTTCTTCTATCCCCACTGGCTCCTAAAATGTGTCTGCTCCTCTTCCATAGCATTCCCTGAACCCCGAAGGCAGGAATTTGATGTTATCATCTTATTTTGGGCTGGGTGTTTCAAGGTTTCTCACTTTCTGCAAATTATGTAGTTATGGGTCTTTATTTGTTGTAGTCTACTGCAGGTTTAAGCTTTTCTGATGACGGCTGAACCAGACTTCAACCTATGGCTGTAGCGGAATATTATTAGAAAGAATTTTCCTGTGCCAAAGTTTCAAGGTCATGTGCTACTTACTTTTATCAGAGACAATATATCTTGTTGTATGTTGAGGTCTTTGATCCATTTGTAGATTTGTTTTTGGGCAGAATGATGAATGAATATTGATTTATATTTCTCTGCTTGCACCTATCAAGTTTGACCAGCACAATTTATTGAAGATGTGCTTCCCCTGTGTGTATTTTTGGCTTTTATTTTTTTATCAAAATAATGGCGTCCACATGTATGTGGTCTTACTCCTGGATCTTCAACTTAACTTTAGTGTCTGTTTTTATGCCAATACCATGATGATTTTATTTCTGTACCAGAACAGTGCAATTTAATATTGAAGGTGGTGACACAGCAGTTCTTTTATATTCAGGATTATTTTATTTATTCTGTTTTCTGTTTGTTTGTGGGGGGTGTTCTCTCTCTGTGTTTCTCTGTCTCTCTGTCTCTGTCTCTGTCTCTGTCTCTGTCTCTGTCTCTCTCTCTCTCTCTCTCTCTGTGTGTGTGTGTGTGTGTGTGTGTGTCTACTGGTCTATGTGTCTTTGTGTTTACGTTACTTAAATTTTCTTAGGATTGTGCTGACTACAGATTACTTTTGGTAGAATGACCATTTTCACTATATAAATTTCGCCAATCCTCGAGCATGGGAGATTTTCTTATCCTCTGATATGTTTTTCAATTTCTTTCTTCATTGACTGAAAGTTTGTATTATTTAAATTTTTTCTTGCTTTGTTAAAGTTACATATATATATATATATATATATATATATATATATATATATATTCATTCCAAGGAACTTTATTTTTTTCTCTTTGTTACTGGGGGGTTGTTTGTATGTTTGTTTGATTGATTATTTTGTTTCATTTTGTTTGTTTGCTTTTTTGAGACAGGTTTCTCTATGTAGCTGACTGTCATGGAAATCTCTTTATATACAAGGCTGGACTCAAACTCCTAGATTTGCCTTCTTCTTCCTCCTGAATGCTGAGATAAAAGTCTGTGCCATCACCACCTAATTCCAATGTGTTTTCCCCTGATTTCTTTCTCAATCTATTTGTAATTTGTTTACTGGAAGCCTACTGATTGTTACATATAAATTTTCTATCCTGCTACTTTGTTTTATTTATTTTTTCAACTGTAGGACTTTCATGGTAGAATTTTTAATGTCATTTAGGTATATTATTGTATTTAGCAAAAGAACTATCTTTGATTCCCTCATTTCCAATTTGTATCCTCTTGATCTCCTGAGTTGTCTTACTGCTTTAGCTAAGAGTTCAGATATTATATGGGATAGGTATGGAGAGAGTGGGCAAGCTGTTCTGTTCCTTATTTTAATGGAATTGATTTGAATTTCGCTCCATTCAAGTTGAGGATGTCTATGGGTTTGCTACAACCTGTCTTTATTATATTGAGGTATGTCCATTTTATTCCTAATTTCTCCAGGACTTTTATCATAAATATGTGTTAGATTTTGTCACACATCTTTTCTGCATCTAATGAAGTGAAGAATTTGTTTTGTTTTGTTTGTTGGTTGTTTTATTTTTGTTTGTTTTGTTTTTTGTTTGTGCCTTTCATGTTTATACGGTGGAGATTATGTTTATTGATGTAGATTTCTTTCTTTTTTATAATTTATAATTTTTATTGGATATTTTATGTATTTACATTTCAAATGTTATCCCTTTCCCTTGTTTCCCCTCCGGAGCCCCCCTATGTCTTCCTCCCTCCCCCTGCTTCTATGACTGTGCTCCCCTCCCTCCCACTCACTCTCACCTCACTGCTCTGGCATTCCTCTACACTGGGGAATCAAGCCTTCCTAGGACCAAAGGCATCTCCTCTTATTGATGCCAGACAAGGTCATCTTCGGCTACATTTACAGCTAAAGCCATGAGTTCCTCAATGTGTACTATTTGGTTGATGGTTTAGTCCCTGGGAACTCTGGAGGGGGATCTGGCTGGCTTATATTGTTGTTCTGCTTATGGGGTTGCAAACCCCTTCAGCTCCTTCAGTCCTTTCTCTAAGTCCTCCATTGGGTTACCCATGCTCAATTCAATGGTTGGTTGTGAGCAATCGCCTTTCTATTTCTCAGGCTCTGGCAGAGCCTCTCAGGAGTCAGCTATAACAGGCACCTGTCAGCAAGTACTTCTTGGCATCTACAATAGTGTCTGGGTTTGGTATCTGTATATGGGATGGATTCCCACGTGGGGCAGTTTCTGGATGGCCTTTCCTTCAGTCTCTGCTTGACACTTTCCCCCCATATTTCCTTTAGACAGGAGCCATTCTGGGTAAAAAAATTTGAGATGAGTAGGTGGCCCCATCTCCCAATTGGAGGCCTTGCCTAACCTCTGGATATGGTCTCAACAAGTTTTCCTTCCCATTTGTTGGGAGTTTCAGCTAATCTCATCCCTGTTGGGTCCTGAAAGCCTCTTGCTTTCCTGGCATTTGGGACTTGCTGGTGGATAGCCCAAGTTTCCCATTTCTTAACCCATTCCTGAAACTCGGAAGCATAACTGCAGGAACCAACATGCAAGATCACCACTTTTAGAGATTTTTTTTTCCAGTACTATGAACTATGACAGATCAGGTCTTTGTTTTCATCTGTGCAAGTGGTGCTTTTTACATGCAAAGTTTTATGGCCTGGATGGTACTTCCATCATGGCATCATTTATATTAAGGTCTGAGGGCATTCTAAATTTCTGAGACCCATTATCTACAACAAGTTTAGAGACACAATGAAGAAAGTTCTAGATGGTAACTTAATAGCAATAAGTGCCTATATTTTTAAAAAGCAATGACAACAACAACAATGACAACCACTGCCACCACCAAAGCCTGGAGAGATCACATACTAGTAACAGCACACTTGACAACTGTGAAAAGAAAAGAAGAAATCACACTGAAAAGGAGTAGACAGAGTGTAAAAATCAAACTCATGGCTAAAATAATAAATAAAATAAAATAAAATGAATCAACCAACAGTTATTAAAAAAAATCAACGAAACAACCAGTGTTTTGAGAAAATCAGGATGGCTGACAATCCATTAGCCACATAGGTTTAAAAGAATGGAGAAAAGCTCAAATTTAATAAAATATGAGATAAAAGCAAGTCATAACTATATACAAATACAGCTATATCATAAGAACTATTTTTAAAAATAAGTACTACACAATATTGTAAGATGTAAAATAAGATAATTTCCTTGATACAACCACCCACCAAATTTAATCAAGATCAGATATTCAATTTAAACAGTCCTATAACCTCACTGAAATAGAAGTATTAATTAAAACTCTCCCAATCTAAAGAAAATTCTGAATTGTACCAAAGTTTGAAAGAAATGTTAATCCCTATCCTCCTCAATTTATTACATAAAATAGAAACAGCAGGAACACTGCCCAATTCTTTATATGAAACCACAGTTATCATGATACTTAAACTATATATAAAGACAAGCAAAACAAAAGAATTGCAGTCCAATTTCTATTATGAACATATTAGCCAAACTTCTCAATAAAATACTTGCAAAAGGAAATGAAGAACACGTCTAAAAGATTATCAAGCATGGTCAAACAGGCATCATCAGAGATGCAGGGATGGTTCAACATATGCGAATCAGGAAACATGTCTAGGACTTAAAGGCTTTAGAGTTTCCATTGGGAAATCAGTTGTTATTCTTATAGGTTAGCCTTTATATCTTACTTGGTCTTTTACTTTGTAGCTTTTAACATTCTTTGTTGTTGTTGTTCTATATGTTTAGTGTTTAGATTATTATGTGCCCAGGGGACTTTCTTTTCTAATCAAACCTATTTCATGTTTTGTATGCTTCTTATACCTGAATAGTCACCTCCTATTTCAGGTTAAAGAAATTTTCTTCTAAGATTTATTTGAAAATATTTTGTGTGTGCCTTTGATATGGAGTTTTCCTTCCTCTAGTCTTACTACTCATAGTTTTTGTCTTTTTTTTTTTTTAGAGCCCCAGGACTTCTGGACATTTTGTGCCAAGCGCATTTTGGATTTAAAATTTTCTTTGATCAAGATATCCATTTATGCTATCTTGTCTTTAATACCTGAGATTCTCTCCTCCTCGTATTTTCTACATGAGGCTTGCTTCTGAGTTTTCTGTTCAAGTTGAAAATATTTCATTTTCAGATTTTACTCCATTTGCACTTACTTTATTGATTTATTTTCATTGTCTTACTCCTTTACTTCCAATGCTTGCTTGGTTTTCATAGATTTATTAAAGAGAGTTATTAATTTTCTCTTTAAAAATTTCTATAATATTAATAAAGGCTGTTTTCAGGGTTTTGTCATGCCCGTCAACTATACTGTATTTCTCAGAGTCTGCTGTGGTAGGGTTATTGGGATTTTGTGGAGACTTGTTTTCCTGGCTATTATTAATCATGCCATTTATGCATGTGTGTTTGGGAAGACTGTTTTATTTTATTTTATTTATTTACATTTCAAATACTATCCTGAAAGTTCCCTATACCACCCTGCCCCCGCCCCTGCTTCCCTACCCACCCACTCCCACTTTTTGGCCCTGGCCTTCCCCTGTGCTGGGTTATATAAAGTTTTCAAGACCAAGGGGCCTCTCTTCCCAATGATGGCCGATTAGGCCATCTTTTGCTACATATGCAGCTAGAGACACGAGCTCAGGGGGTGCTGGTTAGTTCATATTGTTGTTGCACCTACAGGGTTGCATCTCCCTTCAGCTCCTTGGGAACTTTCTCTAGCTCCTCCATTTGGGGCCCTGTGTTCCAACCAATAGCTGACTGTGAGCATCCACTTCTCTGTTTGCCAGGTACTGGCATAGCCTCACAAGAGGCTGCTTTATCAGGGTCCCTTCAGCAGAATCTTGCTGGCATGTGCATTAGTATCTGGGTTTGGTCGCTGATGATGAGATGGATCCCCGGATGGGGTAGTCTCTGGATAGTCCATCCTTTCATCTTAGCTCTAAATTTTGTCTCTGTATCTATATCCTTTCATGGGTATTTTGTTCCTTATTCTAAGGAGGAATGAAGTATCCACACGATGGTGGGAAGACTATTTGTGATTCTAGGTAGTAATGTCTGGTCTTTGTTGGTTATGTGTTTTGTTCCTTTTGCCCTCTTAATTCATAAAAGAATGTGATATTTTATAAAAAATTCTTCTGGTACTCTGATTTTGACCACTGAAGGTTACAGGTAATATATATTTCTAGATATTGGGAACTAACTCCTATGAATGAGCTTAAAGTTAGATACTGGGCTTGGTGAGGCCCTGAGGAGGTCCACAAGAGAGAGTAGAGTGTTGTTCCAGAATATAATTATTTCCCATTTGAATGAGAGCATAGAGATACAGAGCTATGATGAAATTGGTGGATTGGATTTGGAAGAGTGGATCAAGATCTACACCTCAACTACCTGCTTCTCTGGCAAGCTTGGCTGCTGTGTTACCTAAGAATACTTGCTGGAATTGGGGTTTGAGATAATAAGATGAGTGGGGAGGAGAGTTGAAGATCTGCAGGATCTGCTGGAGAAGGTGGGTACCACAGCAAAGTGTCAGTTGTGGAGACGGGGGTGAGAATGCTTCTCTGGATAGTGTGGTCTGCAAGTTCAAGAGAATTCCTACTGGAGTTGGGGGCTAAGATAAAGCAATGATTCTGCTGAAAGAAATTTGTAAGAGAAGGTATGAGTGACCAACTGGAGATGAGGACAGAGAAGGAAAAAATTTTCTTAACTGTCCTTTGTGGAATAACAGGAGAAATCTGGCAGATCAATTACACAAAGAATACATGATTTTGATTCTGATGAAATAGAAATAATATGTGTCATAAATTAATATTTTTAAAGTTATCTTTTAGTATTTCAAATTTATGAATATATTTTTAAAATATGCTAAAATATACATTGAAATTTTTCTTGAGCTGATAGAAGATGGGGAGATATACTTTGAAATTAATATTTTTACAGGATATATTTAAAAATTATTTCACTTATCTACAAAGCTCTTTCTGAATTAAACATGTACATATGCCTATAAGGTTGTATATTCAGAAACTAGCTCCTAAAAATTATTTATCAATTTTTGTCTCCTGATGTTTAGATTAGAATTATTTCATGTTATGAAATGATCATTTTTATTTAGTTCATCTATGTACTTTTATTTAGAAGAGATAAGCAAATTTTATATTTCCTGTTATTTTTTTCACATCATTTTTAAAAATTTATTTTATTAACTGTATAATTTTTTATTCTTTATTATTAGATATTTTCATTAGAAATTTGCAATTAATTCTATGAAGCCACAATTACTCTAATACCTAAACCACACAAAGATCCAACAAAGAAAGAGAAATTCAGACCAATTTCCCTTATGAATATCAATGCAAAAATACTCAATAAAATCCCCGCAAACCGAATCCAAGAATACATCAAAATGATCATCCATTATGACCAAGTAGGCTTCATCCCAGGGATGCAGGGATGGTTTAATACAAGGAAATCCATCAAATCCCTAAAGAAAAAATTGAAGAAAATCTCAGAAGATGGACAGATCTCCCATGCTCATGGACTGGCAGGATTAACATAGTCAAAATGGCCATCCTGCCAAA
>NC_034593.1:66140143-66151131 GCF_900095145.1 Mus pahari
CCACCAACAGATTGGGAAAGGATTTTTACCAATCCTAAATCTGATAGAGGACTAGTATCCAATATATACAAAGAGCTCAGGAAGCTGGACTCCAGACATTCAAATAACATCATTAAAAATGGGGTACAGAGCTAAACAAAGACTTCTCAACTAAGGAATACTGAATGGCTGAGAAATTTATTTAAAATAAATATCTAATGATATCATATTTTGTTAGCTGTTTATCATATTTTAATAAATATATTTTATTAGATAGAAATCATTTTGATAATCCCACACCCAGAGTTAGAAAAATATTCACCTAAACTCTACAAAGAAAATCATTTAGCAGCATTGCTATCATTACTATAAGCAACAATAATTCTTACTCAAGTGTACTTTTCTTACATCTGCGAACATATATTTGCTTAGATATCTCTACAAAATGGTAATACAAGTTTTGGAAAATGAGGTTTGGCATCATAGCCTAAGAAAAGGAATCAAAATGAAGATGGCATAATGTGGTAGATACTTATGCCAGCTTGTCACAAAGTTATGTGGAAGAAGGGAATCTCAATTTTAAAAAAATAAAAACTATGCATAAAATTAGACTGCAGACAAGCTTGTAGGGCATTTTCTTAATTAGTAGTTAGTTGGGGAAGGACTCGTTCATCGTAAATGGTGGAATCCCTGGGTTGGTGGTTCTGAGTTCTTAAACAGGTAGAGGAAGTCTTGGGCAACAAGTCAGTAAGCAGCATCCCATTCATGTCTTCTGCATCAACTCCTATTTCTAGGTTCCTTCCATTTTAGTTTCTTTCCTTACTCCCTAAACAGTGATATAGAAGTGTAAGCCAAATAAACCCATTCCTTCCCAAGTCGCTTTTTGTGATCACAATGTTTCATTTTGGCAAAAGAAATCCTAAGACACATAAAGTTCTTATCTTTTCTTCTCCTTTCTTTTGTTTTTCTTTTTTTTCATTTCTGTTTTTCTTTCTTTCTTTCTTTCTTTCTTTCTTTCTTTCTTTCTTTCTTTCTTTCTTTCTTTCTTTCCTTCTCTCTCTCTCTCTCTCTCTCTCTCTCTCTCTCTTTCTTTCATTCTATCTTTCTATCTTCCCTCCCTCCCTTCGTCCCTCCCTCCATCTCTTCTTCCTTTCCTCCTTTCTTTCTTTCTTTCTTTCTTTCTTTCTTTCTTTCTTTCTTTCTTTCTTTCTTTTTTTCTTTTTCTGCCTCATGTTATTGACAAATATCTACTCATTCCAGGTAGGTCATGGGCCAAAGAATCTCTCCCTAAGTGTAGCTTTGTGAACCAGTGAGATTTATTGGTACTATTTATAGCAGTGTGAGAAGTTCATTGGAGGCTACATTAGAAGAAAAGAAAATCTTTTGTTTCTATAACCATAAAGACAAATGTCTAGATATCCTTAAGGAACGAAAGTTCCCTAAGCCACTTTCCCTAAAAATTTCCAATTAAAATGACAAAAAAAGGCCCCATATTTCTCCATTTAATAACAAGGGCTGATTTAAAAAAAAAAAAAAAGTCTGTAGTCACTGAAGGGAAATGAAATTTAAGATAAAATTTGAGGCCTGATTTATGTAACTTTTGTCAAATAGTCCAAAGAAAAAGTTGTTTGTAAGCTTAGAAGCCTGAGGCTGAGAACATAGTGGAACAGGTCCGAGCACATCTGGGCAGGTCCTTTGTTAAAACATTCCTGGGGCTGACTGGCCATAAAGATAAAAGAAGAATGCAGGAACTTGTCTGGGCTATCTTGACTGAGTCATCAGCCATCTGGCACCTCTTTCTGCCTGTTGCCCTCCTGACATAATTTGAAGTTATGTGTTAACTAACTGACCTAGATAAGTGTCTGCTCCTCAGGTCTCCTGACATCCTGACTTGCATGTACCATTCTGCTAATGTGTAATTGTTTTTTGCTGATGTTCAAATGAGCCAATCGTGTGAAACCATGTCAATTCCTCCTAGCCCCTGACCCTCTCCCTATAAAAAACCCTAGCTTTCAAGGCTCATGGTCAATTCCTCTATCTCCTGTGTGAGATACATATCGGCCTGGAGCTCCGTCATTAAATTACCTCATGTTTTTGCATCAAGCCGGTCTCTTGCATTTCCTTGGGTGGGCCCTTTCCTGAGACTCGAGTGGGGGTCCCTGAAAGGGTGTCCTACATCACCTGACTTAGCAATAGACCATAAGTCCCAGTAACTAAGTCATAAGATCCCAGCTCTAGGAATAAGACAATAAAATCCCCCATCTGAGGAATAGCCTGAAGTCAGAAGCAGCAGTCTCTGCTACATAATAAAAGAGCAGAGGAGGAGGGGTGTGTGTTGGGGGGGAAGGATTAAGTAAAGAAGCCTTTGTTTCTTTGTTTATATCTGCAGGAACTGTGTAGCTCTAAATCTCAGCCTGCTAGTTGAAGTAGCAGGTAGAAAATTGGACACTTTGAAAAACTTTATTTCTAAGTTATAAAACATTCACCACAAGTTTACACATAAATGAAAACCATAAATTGAATAGGAGGTTTACACCTGCAAATATTTACATGTACATCCTCAAAGTGAAATTTTCTGACTAAACATTCATCATCTGTCACTAGCTCTACAGGTTCATGGATAGTTAAAGACCATAACTAGGTTATTTTTAAATTTTGTATATGTAAACCCAGTCAATATTTTACCTTCTGATATTGCACCTATAGTATAAATCCTTAGATACCTTTTATGACCTTTGGTTAATGATTTTATTACCTCCTGAAATGTACTCTAAAATGTAGATAGAGGCTTGAAGTCTCAGAAGCAATTAACTGGTGATACTTGAGGACTGGCAGAGTTCTCATAACAGTTTTGACATCAGATGGTTCATAATAGCAGTTCTATTGGAAAAGGGGACTGAGTGACTTTGTCTGGGTCGCCATTTTGAAGCACGCTTTTTTTTTTTTTTTTTTCCTGCAGAATAAATTCTCTTTTTATTGCATACTATTTGAATCTGGGTTCTTCCTTCATTGATTCTCTAATCCTAACACAACTATTCATAAATACTTGTGGAGGGGCAAATCTCTTTTGTAGACACTCTACCCAATTAAGCCTGGGCAATGAAAACACAACTCAATTAATATGAATACATGCTGTGTGCATAGATTGGGCAGATCTACCACTACACTCAAATCTTCCCCATATAAGAGACCCTTAGAACTTGCAGTTTCTCTAGGCAACATGCTTCTGTCCTGCTTTCCTTCTTCTCCTACTCTGTCCTCTCCCTCTCTTACCTCTTCTCCCCAAAACCTTCATCTCCACCTTCCCCTCTTTCTCTACTCAGTCACCTGCTCTAACCTTTATTTTATACATTAAGGTGGGAAGAAGGTTTACAGGAAATCACCTGACTGCTGACTCATTCCTTGTTTGCAGCTCCTCATAGGATAACAAAATTAAGATCAAACACAATTACCCACGGGACTATCCGCAACACTAAGATGAGCCCATACTTGCTCAGATTTACTTCTGATATTCATAGCTGCTAACAGTTCAAGAAGGCAATGACCACATCATATCCAGAATATAGTAATCAACAATCAATTCAAGGATAGAAAGGGCATATGTAACAGTAATTTTAATATACATATATTTAAATGTATGCAGTAAATTAATACAGTGACTTTATTTCTTTATCCTAGATAGTTCCCAATAACAATGCATAGACACCAAGATTTATTTAATCATCCTTTTCCCCAGAATTCTTGGGGAGTCATGGATCTATTTTAATCCTCTAAACTAATCTGGAAACCTCTCAGCCAAAATCCTCAAGATACTTGCAGTTATTCTGTGAGCTTTGGATGTATTTTCCCATGATATCTTCTCTTGCCTTCTTTGTGGCTGCATCTGTCTTATTCATCTTTCTTTCCCTGTCCTCTGGATGGCATCTGGACAGAAGACCCACCCTGTCCTCTTCTGTCCAGCTTTTGGCTGATCAGGTATTATTGACAAGACACAGAATAAATGGTAAACACTGTTTTCCCAAAGTGAGATAGGAAATTCTTAACATAAGCATTACAACGCCATGTCCAGAATGAAAAAAAAAGGTGAAGGAAGAAAAATCAGCCTTAAAATAAATCAAGAAGAATCTTTACACAGTGCACAGAAACATATTTATAATATGTTTATTAGCAGATATTTCATTTGTGGTGGAGTGCAGTATTCACGACACACTAAAATTGCAAAACCCTGCACTAATCTGTTTCATTGAAGAAATATACAAAAGCATGAAGAATTTACAAGCAAAAATCATATATTTAATTTATATGGTATAAATTGAAAGCGGATTAAGCTAGGAATATTTATTCATTAATTAAAATATTAAAGAATTTATACCACCAATTTTAATGGATAATAATGCATGAGATTAAGCCAAGTTTGGTAGTGCATGACTATAATCTCAACACTATAAAGACCAAGGAAGGCACATCATGTGCTCTTTGTCAGGTTGGACTGCTAAAACTCTACTTTCAACGCAATGAATCAAGCTAACCAACCAAATAAATGTAGAAGAGTTTATAGATGCATTTAATAGTTGTTTATAGGCATAGATTCTCTCACACAAAATGAAAAAAAATAAGTAATGATTTTTATCTTAATTTTCAAGTCTATAGTCTCTTCCAAATTAAGAAATACTAAAATTGGTTTTTTTTACTGAGATATGGAAATGGATTGCATTGAGAAAAAAATTACTGTCTTAGAGTCAAAATAACTGTATTGACATATCTTTACTACCAATTCTTTGTTTCTTTAATTTTTATGAAAACTTTATATATATGCAAATTATACTCCATTGTCTTCCCCCTACTCAAACTACATTGTGCTGGCTTTGTCAGGGTTTGTCCTGAGGAAAGTTGACTTTCTCTCCGTTAGCAATTATGTCTACCTACAGATCTTCTAAGTATGGAGTCTTGTGAGAGTCTCATTTACGTATCATGCATATAGTAGAATTGTCTCTGAAGGTCTTGGGAAGGTAATCATGTCAGTGATAGTGTACGAGTACAGTATCTCTGTCCTATTCAGAAGTTACTATCTTGCAGTACTTGTTCCAGTCTGGGTTCTTCTGACTTTCTGACTCTCTTCTCTGGAGTTTCCTGAGCCTTAGGTATAAGAGTTGTATTACAGATGTTCTATCTGGAGTGTAAACCCTATAATAACTACTTCTCTGCATTTTGACAAAATGTAAATAAGAGCCTCAGTCTTACAAAAAAGAAATGTTTTGATGTGGGATTAGAATTATACTGCTCTGTAGGTATAATGATAGGTATGTATAAAGCAGTTTCAAAGGTTTTAAGAACCACATGATCATCACCGATGAATGGATACAGAAAATGCGGTTCACTTGCACAATGGAATACTATTCAGCTATTAAAAACAAGGGCATCATGAATTTTGCAGGCAAATGGATGGAACTAGAAATTTTCATGCTGAGTGAGGTAACGCAGACCCAAAAGAGCATGCATGGCATGTACTCACTGACAAGTGGTTAAGTAGCCAAAAAGTACAGAATACTTAGGATGCAATCCACAGACAGTCTGTAAGAAGTTTAACAAGAAGGAAGGCCCGTATAGAAGGGAGAACAAAATAATCACAGGAGGCAGAGGGAGTGAGGGATCTGGTTAGGAGAGGGGAGGGGGGATGATGGGAAGGATCAGGTATGGGGGAAACATGAGAGAAGTCCAGAGGGCCAGAAGACTAGAAATATGCAGCTGCTTGGGGTAGGGGGTGCAGGGATAACTTCTAGAAATCCCAGAGACCTAGGATGTGAGAGGCTCCCAGGATTCAAGGGGTGGGAATGAGTGGGGTGACCTTAGCCAAAGAACCCAACAGTAGGGATATTGAACCTGAAGATGGAACCACATCCAGTAGATAGACAGGGCTCTCAGTGGAGGGTTGAGGTTACTAAACCACCTTCAACAATTTTGACCCAGATTTGTCCCTGCCTAAAAGAAATGCAGGGGGAAAAAAATGGAGCAGAGACAGAAGTAAAAGCCATCCAGTAACCAGCCAAACTTGGTATTCATCCCATGAACAGGCACCAAAACCTGATACAATTATTGATGCATTATTGTGCTTACAGACAGGAGCCTAGCATGCAGCTGACCATGACAGATGCAGATACAGCCTGAGGTCAGGGACCACTATGGAAGAGTTAGGGGAAGGACTGAAGGAGCTGACTGGGGCGGGGGTTGGGGGGGAGCAGGGCTGGGATGGCTATTGGGTAATAGGAAGACCAACAGTGTCAACTAACCTGGACCCCTGGGATCTCCTAGAGACTAAACCGCCAACGAAAGAGCGTACATGGGCTGGTCTATAGCCTCTGGCACATATGTAACAGAAGACTGCCTTGTCTGGCATCAGTGTGAAAGGATGCAAATAATCCTGGAGAGACTTTATACCCCAGGGAAGGGGGATAGGAGAAGGGAGCACCCTTTCAGTGACAAAGGGGAGGGGGAGGGGTGAAGAACTCTGGGAGAAGCACAGGGAAGGGGCAACCTTTGTAATGTAATAAATAAAAATAGTTAAAATTATGTGTTCATTCAAAATCCTCATTCTAATAGTAAGGAGACTGGAAACAGATCATAGTATACGGTTAAAAATAGATCATCAGGAACTGATGTATAACTATGCATGGAGAGATGAGTATGATTTTCTTTTAAATAAAGCACGTAATGATCATAGAAAGGTATATGACAGGTCAATTGATTAAACTAACCAAAACAACAACAACAATAACAAAGTAATACTAATAGAAAAACCACTGTGTTTTCAAGTGACACCCCTCATTCTCTCTGTGCCAA
Source organism: Mus pahari (assembly GCF_900095145.1). Classification (NCBI taxonomy): domain Eukaryota; kingdom Metazoa; phylum Chordata; class Mammalia; order Rodentia; family Muridae; genus Mus; species Mus pahari. The sequence goes on from NC_034593.1 coordinate 66,146,960, forward strand.
CAGAATCATAGCAGACACAAGTTCTCTGCTCCAAAATGGATGAAAGCTAAATTCTTTCTAGAAACTATGTTTCCACATGGAAAATTCTTGTGGACAGGCCATAAGGACATGCTTTGGCCCAGCAAAGCAGTGAAATGTGCTGGGGAAAATGGGAGTTAGTAGGAAGATTGAAAGAGAAAGGGGTGTGAAGGTGCTTTGTGTATGAATGGAAGACCCAACCACGACAGCATGAATATGACTTTCAAACATGGAAATGTGGGGATCATCAGCTGCACGTTTTATATTCAGACTTAGATCAAATAAGAGGGAAAAAGATACACTGTTAAGTTGGATACAGTAAAATGAGAACTTTGATAATTATGGGTTTAGCTTAGCTTCTAAATTCCAAGGTGACTTGATCTGAGGTGGAAAAGAAAATAATAGTACATCTTTGAGAGAAAAAAAGAGAAAAGTTCAGCATTTTGAAATTCTGTTCATTGAAGTATACTTTTGATAACCAACATTCTTTTCACATTAAAATGTAAATAATTGTGTAAGTCATATGTCATTGAATAGCAATTAACAATGGGTAAAGCTACCCTAATTAATAAATCAGTTTATTCAATTGTATAAAGAAATGATATCTGTGAGGTTTACTAATTTCTCAAATTACTGTATCACAAACTATTCTAATTATTTGGAATACTAAATGTTTTTATAACTATATTAGATTTTGAAAACACATGTAATTTGATATCTATAGATTATGTTAAATTTCACATCATATATATTAATTCATATTGTACATACTATGGCATATTTACACTATACAGCAGCCAATATATTAAACTATAATTGGGTATATTATATGCTTGGCTAAAGTTTTAATTTTTTGACATTTTTTTTTTGATTTTTAGGTTGTCACATTAGTGAAAATAAGGGAAATAATTGAAAATTAAGTTTGTAGGAAGAATTTTCTTTCTAGAGTCCTGTCATTGAAGGCATAGTTAATATTTGTGTGAACATTTTAATAGAATTCTTACAGCTGAGATCTTTCATAGGAGAATATCATTTTTAGAGAAAAGCAGGAGTATATGTTGTGAAATTGTGATTTCTCTTGTCAAAACTGTGTTTCTTAAAGCAATACTGAGTTTTCATAATTCTAAGGTTTATTTTTAAACTTATTCGACACACACATGCATATATATATATATATATATATATATATATATATATCAACATTACATTTAAGTGAAATAGTTCTGACTTGGGGTTTATTGCTGCATGTTAAAATGACATGAATGAATATTTAATGTGCTGTGACCTTCAGTTCTTTTGCATATTAATCAAAGATTGTATCAGGGTCAGATAAGTTAGGAATTTACAGTATCTAGGCTGCCCATCACAGTATAATATTTTTATGGTACTTGTTATGACAGAGCAAGATAATACATATGATATATTAATACATATTATGTAGTATATAATAATTTATGTACCTCTTTGTACTTTAATTCATTTTCATAACAATCATAATAATAAATAATTTTGTAAGCATTAAAATGGTGCTTTATGTTTATTAAATATGGCCCAACATTAATAGTTTTGATTTAATTTTCTTTCATAAGCCATAAAACATACTATTTGTATTGTTATTCTTATTGTTTGTATTGAGCTATATAAATAGCCACTCATAAGGATAAATACTTTTTCTTACTAATTTTTGATTTGTACATAAAGCTGTTAAAATTTACTTAGTCTTTTCTTAATTATAGAATTTTGTCCCAGTTGTCTGCTACTAAAGATTATGTTGCATAAATTTTAAGTATATGTCTGCAGGTGTATCTGCACAATATATTTCTGAAAGACAAATTGCTGGGACTGAATCTGTGTGTCATTATTTTTTATAGATACCATTTTGTATAGATCATATTGATGTTTTCTCCAGGAAAATACAAGAATTCCTGTTAGCTTAGATCATCACACACATTATTATGCAAGTTTTGCATCTTTGAAAATACGATATATATATAATAATTCAAGGAGGTTTTATATATGTTTTATTACTTTAAGTGATTGTGAATATTTATTTCATGTTAAAAGAATAGATATAAAATTATTTGCTCACCTCTTACCCTTGCATATTTTAATATGCTTTTTAATTCTTCTCTGCACAATGCATTGTCAAAGTGATTGATGACAACCTTTTCTTTTCCTTTACAGTAAATTGGTGCTATTTTTTCTTGCTTGGCTTTTGTTTCGAACAATTGTACTAAAATGTGTTTCAATATGTTTCTAATAATTTTACCTTTCTAAGTATAAAGAATGCCCTTTCAATAAAAACTTCAAAATGTTTGTAATCATTATTTTAGACGTGTTATATTCCAATAATTTCATACTTGTATACAATTTTGGGAGATCCCATTTTTATTCTGCTATCATTTCTATCCCCCTTACTGGCTTGTCAGCCTGTTTCAGAATCCTGAGTCCACTTCGTATCCTAATATTAGTCTTTTATTTCTTCCTTTCCTCACTTTCTTCCCTCCCCCCCTCCTAACCTTCCTTATGTCATTCTTCCTCTCTTCCTCCATCCTTCCTTTCATCTTAATCCCTCCCTCCCTCCCTCCCTCCCTCCCTCCCTCCCTTCCTTCCTTCTTTCCAGCGTGTTTCTGGTACAAGTGGCTACAACTATTGTGTGTTCATGAAGGCAATCAGCAGGTCATATCAAAAAGACAATGTTTTACAGCAGTCCACTGAATTGCGTTGCTCCAAGAGTCCTTCCATCCCACAACCTATGATATTTCTTTATCCATGGAGTAGGTGGCATCAATATTCATATTGGAGCCAGGCATCTGTGTTATTTAATCTTACCCTTTGATCAGATATGAAAGTCTCACTTTCATCATCATTCAATGCCAAAATATTTCTCTGACCAAAATTGATTGCTACACTAATCTACGAGCATAAACATAAATGATGAAAAGACACTTAAATTAAATATCTCCCCAAGCAAGTCAGAAGTAGTAGAATTTCCATGGGGCCTGTGATCTGTCTCTCAATTGACTTTTGACAAGGTACACAGTATTAGGATTTCTTCCATTCCACAGAGAAAGATTCAAATATGATCAGGAAATAGATGATTAGGGTCAGAATATGTCTCTAGTAGGCTCATGATAAAATCTTGCCCCACAGGATAAAATTGGAGTGAACTTGAAATCTAAGCAAAACAAAAACAACATCAGCAACAACAATTACAAAACCCAAAAACTCACCCACCCAATCTAAAAAAAAGTACCCACAGCCCCAAAATACCCCCAAATAAAACATTATCTTCATTGTCTTCCAAACAAGAATGCTAAAATTGCACCAGTATATATATCTAACTGATAGTTCATGTTGTAGTTCATAGAGTACACAGGAGGATGAAATTATTGATATGTTCTTTTTCCCAACAGAGACTGTATAACACTTTCTGTCACTGAGTGGCAACCAGCATGGAAGAAGCTCTAAGTTCAGAGTCAAACCAATTACTCTGTGTCCTACATCAAAAGGTGCAGTATCTTATGCAATAGTTTCTTACTATCTGGTTCTGGTAGGCAATCAAAAAGTTATGACAGTTTGGTGATTTGGGGGACATCCCTGGCCAATAACTAACTGTGAGCTACTGTATTTCACACACAGAATTTGCTATGGGAATGCATGATATTCGAGGACATTAATCTTCCATGTATGCAGGAAGCTTTAATAAATATTTGTTTGTTTGTTCTAAATGATACTTCTATAAGCTAATAAAATATCTTGTACTCTTTCCTCTCCAGATTTTTCTAGCTATGTAAACACAGGATTCTTAAAAAAAAAATAAGAACATTTTATTTCAGTATAGTTTTAATATTCTCCTTGCTTATCGTTCACCATTTATAATGGGATCTGAAGTAAGTACAAGAATTGGAGAATTCAGGTCAGGCAGTGGTAGCACACGCCTTTCATCCCAGCACTTGGGAAGAAGAGGCAAGCGGATTTCTGAGTTTGGTCTACAGAGTGAGCTCCAGGATAGCCAGGGTTTCACAGAGAAACCCTGTCTCAAAAAAAAAAAAAAAAAAAAAAAACAAAAAAAAACAAAACAAAAAAAAGAATTGGAGATCTCTTGAGAAAGTCTTTAATTTTTAGTTTATTCTTCTGTCTAAAGATGGTTC
>NC_034593.1:66151142-66152238 GCF_900095145.1 Mus pahari
AAAAACAAAACAAAAAAAAGAATTGGAGATCTCTTGAGAAAGTCTTTAATTTTTAGTTTATTCTTCTGTCTAAAGATGGTTCCTTCTATATTTTTAGTATCTTCTGAATTCTTTTATATATTTTCTGAGTATTGATGTATTTTTAGATCTTGTATAATATTCTCTCAATTATATGTAGTAATGAATTTTTGACAAATTTCTATTACTGCTGAGGGTGTATTTGTCTCTTGTTATTCCCTCTTCATTTTAATAAAAATGTATTTTATTGAAAGTAATAACACAAATGTTTAAATTTTAATTTTAATAAACATGGCATATCAAGTTTCAATAAGACAAGGGACCTCTCCTCTCCTCATATTAAGCATGGCACTTAGGAAAAAAGCAACACAGTAGGAAAATATGGATACTAAACTCAGGCAAAAGCATTAGGAACATCCCACTCTCTCTGTTAGGAGTTTCATAAAACCCAGCAAACGTCACAACTGTAACATATATGCAGAGGGCCTCAGTTAGACACATGCAGGCTCCATGATGGTCAGTTTCGTCTCAGCGAACCCCTATGAGTTCAGATTAGTTGACTCTCTGGGTTTTCTTGTGGTGTCCTTGAGCCTACTGGCTCCTACAGTCCTTCCTCCTCTTCAACAGGATTCCCTGAACTCTGGCTAAGGATTGGCTGTCGATCTCTGCATCTATTTTCAACAGTTGCTATATGAAGCCTCTCTCATGAAAATTAGGTTAGGCACCAACTTATGAATAAAGCAAATTATCATTGAGCATCTGTACTGGATAGCTTTGTGTCAACTTGACACAGCTGAAGTTATCACAGAGAAAGGAGCTTCAGTTGGGGAAATGCCTCCATGAGATCCAGCTGTAAGGCATTTTCTCAATTAGTGATCAAGGGGGGAGGTCCAGTTGTGGGTGGTGCCATCTCTGGGCTGGTAGTCTTGGGTTCTATAAGAGAGCAGGCTGAGCAAGCCAGTAAGGAACATCCCTCCATGGCTTCTGCATCAGCTCCTGCTCCCTGACCTGCTTGAGTTCCAGTCCTGACTTCTTCAGTGATGAACAGCAATGTGGAAATGTAAGCTGAATAAACCCT
>NC_034593.1:66152249-66167573 GCF_900095145.1 Mus pahari
AAATGTAAGCTGAATAAACCCTTTCCTCCCCAACTTGCTTCTTGGTCATGATTTTTGTGCAGGAATAGAAACCCTGACTAAGACAGCATCATTTCATCCCCCCCCCCTTTTTTCTTTTGCCAGTGGTGTTTGATTCCTAGGTGTCTGGACCATCTGGTCTCTGATTCCAAGTCCTCTAAGTGGTAGATAGAACTTGTAAAAAAAATCATTATGAGGTAACCCAGATTCAGAAAGATAAATATTTTATGCAGCAACTTATAAGTGGATGTTAACTGTAAAGTAAAGAATAATTATGTAACATCTGTGTACTCAAATGGCTGACTAACAAGGAAGGGTCAAGTAGGGATCTCTTCCTGGATCTCTCTGGGAAGAGGAAATAGAATTATTGTTGTGGGTGGACTGGGGGTGTTAGCAGGGACAGGAACAGGAAGGATCACTTGCGTAGATGGAGAGATTACTAGGTGAGACAACTGAAATTGGGAGACAATTTGGGGAAAGGTAGAAACCTAGTCAAGTGGAAACTCCTAGGAATCCTAGGGTGACTCTAGCTAAGAATTCTAGTAATGGAAGATGCAGTGCCTGGCCTAGACATCTTCTATTTTCATGCAATATTTCCAGTGGATGTACTGGGTCACCATCACAGCCACAAAATCTTTGGTCAATAATTTGTCATGTCAGCATGATGTGCTGAGGTAGAGGTGGCAAAGACACCATGGAAGTGGATAATCAACGGGACAAATATTTTCTAGTGCTCATTGGTAGTGTCGATTAACTTTCCTGATCCCCCCCTTTTTATATATTTTTTATTTTTTTATTTTTATTTTTATTTTTGTTTTTTTTTGAGACAGGGTTTCTCTGTGTAGCCCTGGCTGTCCTGGAACTCACTTTGTAGACCAGGCTGGCCTCAAACTCAGAAATTCGTGTGCCTCTGCCTCCCAAGTGCTGGGATTAAAGGCATGTGCCACCATACCCAGATTTCCTGACTCTTTAAGAAAAATAAATTACTCAAAGAATCTGCTTTTTTTTTTTTTTTTTCCATTTCTGCTAATTTTTTGTAATGGAAAAAAAAGCATCATTTAAGTGATCACTTGAATCTACACTGCTTGTGTAGGAAAATATTTCCAGCCACTCTTCCTTGCAGTGGGTCCTTTCTTATATCAATAGATGTTTCAGTATAAACAAACCAAAAGATTTTAAGGATCCAGATATTTGGAGATAGCAGGCATATGTCCCAATTTTACTGAATAGACTTCTAGATTCTCCTTTTTGTTCAGTTTGACCCTGTTTGGTCATCTCAGTATGTGTGTGTGTGTGTGTGTGTGTGTGTGTGTGTGTGTGTGTAGGGGTGTGTATTAGTGTGAGTATGTGTGTTAGTGGGGGTATGTATATATCATGACATGCATATGGATATCAAATTCCATTTCTTGGAGTCTTCTTCCATGGTGAAATCTGGGGACTCAACTCTGATCACCAGGTATTGGAAGCAATTGTCTTTATCTACCGAACCACATTTCAAACACTCTTGCCATTTTTGTAAGGTTTCACATGACCCCAGTATTACCTTATTACCTCTGCATTGATTTGTTTTCCAATCTCTCACATTTCTATACTGTGGCCTTCTTTCTCACCTAGATTTTTTGTCTTGATTTTCACGTTTTCAGTAGTAAAATTATTATAGTGAACATTCTCTGTAACTTTATTTTCCTTTTGTTCTTATGTTTGCAGGTCCACATCTAACCTTGTCAAGAATAGACATGTCTTCATAGAAATCTGGCCACTGGTTTCCTTCTCTCTGTAACAGAGATTGGTTTGCAAAAGGAAAGGACTCTTCATAAGCTCATGCTTGCTAGACTTGCTTATAAAGCTTCATTAAATTTCTAGACAATTGCAGTATGCAGTCTTCATACTTCTATTTTTATTTTCATTGGCCTCCAAAGATTAGTGCCGAAAAAGAGAGCTGAGCTGTGGAGAGACGTGATAATTGGAATACCTTGGTCACAAAACACTGTAGCCATTCTCCTTGTCCCCAGGAGTTCCATTGCAAGTCATTCAATAGGTGCTTTCTCAGCAAATAGTACCAAGCCATTCATACACTACATTTTATATATGCACATATCCATAATAGAATTCAATTTGTAAATGAGGCATAATGAGAAAAAAAAGCAAACCAATAAAACAGAACTGCAACAATATAAGACAATAAAATTGATTTAAAGTTATGGATTGTTTATTTTTGGAGTTTCTATTTAGTATGTTTAAGCCTCCAGTAAATCATGACTAAATGAAACTATATAGAAAATAATATGGCCAGTGGGAGGGGACCATAGGATTAATTTAGGAGTGTCTGTGACAGTCAATATGGTAACTTTTTATTTGTGCTTAAGTGTGTGTAGAAGAGTAAAACTGAATACCATACTAAATAGTAGCATGTATTGTATTAGAGTAGAAGTTTATGTTACAAGACGAAAACAGATCGAACACTAAACAGATTATCTAATTACATTTTAGGGAGAGGCAAGATGCATTACAAGTCAGAAATTGTAAGGGTTATAAGGGAGCCCAACAGTGAAGAAAGTATTTATAAACTGTTTGTAAATCGTATCAGGATCACCCTCTGTTTAAAATCAACAGAACAAAAAACAGAGATTAGAAGGAGAACTAAGCTAGAGGTAAAGTTGTGGAGAACCCTTAGCCTAGGAAGTAGAACTCATTTGGCACTGGAGAGATTCATGTTATTTTTCTCTCCAGCTATATTTACTGGAACAGTCCCCATCATTTTAATAATTTGAGAGAGTTCTGTAGAATATATCTTGATCATATTCACTGCCTCACTGTTTCTCAGATCCAGATCTCCACCCTGAGACCAATTCCCTTGGCACCAATATGTGGTTCTTTTATTGTTTTATTTTATTTTTTAATTGATTTTTAGGATAGACTGTTTGACAGTAGCTGTCTTGGTCCCCTAACACTTACAACCTTTGTGCCTTTGCTTGTATTATATTCCCGAGCCTTAACTATAGGAGGCATCTTGTAACTATTTTAATTCAGGTCAGGCACCCCAGAGATGAATTGTGTCTATGTTTGACCAGTTGTGTCTTCCTATTGTCATTTATAGTTTTAATTTAATTGACTTTTATCTAATGAGCATTATTATTTATTAACCTTTAAATAATTTACTATGTACCTTGGTTGCTTCATTTTCAATGATTTATTTTATCATTGACTTGGCAACTCTACTTATCAAAAAGTTTTTAACATAATTCTAGAACTTCTATTTTTTGCATTATTTATGTTTGCCATATGTTAATTCTATGATGATGTAAAACTAACCTTCCTTCCAATCTTACTCACTCCAGTGTTGCAATTACAGGCTTTTGAAACAACATCCATCTTTATTATCAAATATTACTTACTTAGTCTAATGTAGGTTGAATATGTCTCTTGAAAAGACATATTGACACGTTAATCCCTGGATTTATGTGATGATAGCTGAAAAACAAGTTAGGTCTTGTAATTAGCTGAGTCCATTGGCTGGTCCCTATAGATGAGGTCAATGCTTTCTTTGTCATGAGGGTAAACACAGAGATAAATGTGCCTTTGAGTATCACAGAGGGAGAAGGAACTCAGGGAATTCAATAATGTGATCTATAAGATGAAATTCAGGAGTTGCAAGGAAGTTAGAAGTGTGAGACAATTCTATTCTGAGTTCTTAAGGGAGAATATATATCTTGAATAATCTTGTACTTTTGAAGTTCTAGCCACTATTACTTTCTGAAAAAAATTGTTATATTAATCCATGCAGGTTTCAGTTCTCTCTTTTTTACCTGAATTTCTTTTTTTATTGGTTATTTTCTTTATTTACATTTTAAATGTTGTCCAACTTCCTGATTTGCCCTCTGCAAACCCCCTATCTTATTCCTCTGACCCCTGCTCTATGAGGGTGCTCCCTCATCCACTCCAGACTCACCGCCCTAGCATTCCCCTATGCTGAGGCACAGAGCCTTCACAGGATCAAGGACCTCCTCTCCCACTGATGCCAGACAAAGTTCCTCTATGTGTTCTCTTTGGTTGGTGGTTTAGTCCTTGGGATCTCTGGTAGGTTTCTATTCTTATTTTAGCTATGGGAAATTAATATACTTTATAAAATATATCTTGAAATCTGCATCTACTCTCCTAATTGAGTCATATCAAAATGCATGTAGAATGGTATGTAGTTGTCTTTTTATCCAGAACATTCTGTAAAATATCTTATTTTTTTATTTTACCATTTTTCAATTTTGGGAAACTACCTGCATCCTAGCAACATCCTTGTGTAAATGAAGCAAAAAAGTAATAAGGTAGATAGCCCATCCTCTTCAGGAACCCCTGTACTGTGTGAATAATGTTCCTCGCTAACATGCACTGAGGCACTTTTTTTTCTGTCTTTGTTCAATATTTTATTAATGTCTTTACAAGATAACATCCAGCCTCCAGATGCAGCTGCCAAGATGCTGCAGGCACTGGCTGGGGCATGGCCGGTCGCTCTGACTTCCCACCCTTCTGTTCAGAGATGGGGGTCATGGGCAGGATTTCATCTTTAGGTTCCACGATGCTCACATGATCAGGCAGAGGCTTCTTGGGACCAATTTTACCACTCGGGTCCCAGGGCAGCATGATCTTCACTTTGATGCCCAACACACCCTGTCTGAGGAGCACATGGCGTACAGCCGTGTCAACGTAGTAGTTAACAGGGTCTCCGTGTGAATCATCAGACCATCCTCAAACTTCATGGACTTGGCCCTCTGTCCTTGGAGCTTCCCAGACACCACAATCTCGCAGCCTTCGGCCCCACTCTCCATAATGAACCGCAGCACGGCATAGCAGGCCCTTCAAACCGCAAGCCCCCCTAGGACTTTGCAGCATAGAGACTCTGCCTGGGCAATGGCACACAGGCCTCTTGTGGCCACTTTTTCTGCATAAAGCTCTACGCTGCCTTCAAGAAAGCCAAAGCGCTTCTGGACAACTAAACTCTCTGATCCCACGTCCCTTCTCCCCAAGAACATTCTGTGTTCTGGTGGCTAAAATAATGATTTCTGTTCTGGTTGGTGTAACTCGGACTTCAACTCCAGAGTAGCCATCTTCAGCAAGCTCCTGAGTGAGACACTCATTCAGTTCAGCTTTGAAGATGCCATCAGCTACAAACTTCCTCTTCTTGGAAATCTGCACTGCCATTGTGTAGCCGCGCGCCGCTGAAAGGAAAGGCCTGAGGCACATTTTTGATCTTTATTCCGGAACAGGAATTTAAAGATATTTTTCATTTTAGCCCATTTTAATCAATAAAATTTTCAGTGAACCTGTATATGCAGATATATAAAATTAGTACTCAAAACAGATATATCATGATAATAAACCATAAAGAACTTTACTTCAAAACAATTATGTACTATACAAAAATAATTTAGCACTGATAAAATGAAAGAAAATTAACAAACAGTAAGATTGACTCATATATAAGATTATATCTTTGCACAATATTTTACAGTTCAGAATCCAAAGACTCTTCAGCTAATTTTTATTTATTTATTTGTTTATTTATTTATTTATTTATTTATATTTATTTTCATTCATTCATTTGCAATGATGAGATTGTAACTTCATGTCAACCAATGTAGCAAAAAGTGGCAGAATTATTTTAATGGACAATTTGAAAATTGTTGGAATTTCTATCTAATTTTAAAATATTTTGGTTTTGTTTGCTAATAATAAGTGTCATAGTGTGATGTGTCATTTCAACACACTCTGAGGTCAATTGAAAGACTGTGAATTAAAATGAGTAGGAAGCATGGAGAGAGATTCATAATTTTAACTATAGGCATCCACATGCACAAACGTACATACATACCATATATGCACCAAACCACACCACACAACACACCTACACACACATACACAGACACACACACACACACACACACACACACATGCACACACACCCACACACACACACAATTAATCATTCTTTTTAATGATTTTTGTGACTCTCCTGCTGAGTCATGTGTTAGGCACCTTATGATTTCTTGACCCACAGTTAAGGCAGCTGAGCTCTCAAAGTTACCAGTAATTAACGAATATCTGAATAATCTGGAAATATCTATAAGATGCCAAGTTATACTGAATATGCTAATTCAATATTCCATATTTCTAATAAGTGGTCTGATAACACTTTTGTTAGAAATAGCAAACAAAGTTTGTTTGTACCTTACAGTTCACACCACTAAGACTTAACTCAGTAGCATATATTGGAAACCTACATATTACGATTAATATTGACACTTAGGACCTAGCAGAATATCCATGAATGTTTAGAGGAAAATATACTTCTCTAGGTGTTAGAACCTTTCAAAAGCCCTCCCGTTGCTATAAGTATTAAAAATAGATGCCCCACTGAATAGATATTTTTGGAAACAACACATTCTTTGAAGGAATATAGAAATCTACCAAGTCTTAAGGATTGAGACATTAAATTGCCTTTTAGTCTGTTCTCTCTTTGGACACTTCCTTTAAGTGGCATAAAAGTAAGAATTTGTTTACTCTACCTTTTCCCCTGTGTTTCATCATTAGCAATCCTATCTGGAGATCATGTAACAACTTTTTACCAAGCTGAGAATCTTCTTTCCTCTGTGCATACATTTACCACAGAAAAAAATTTCACAAATCATATGTAAAGTTTTCTCCTTAGATTATATATCTTAGTTACTTTTTTTGTTGCTATGAAGAGATACCACGAACAAGGAGTTTATTGGGTTCTAAGGCTCCAGAATGTTAGAGTTTATAACCACCATGGTGAAAAAATTCACAGCAGGTTGGTTTGACACTGGAATGGTAGCAGAGACTTTACATCTTTATTCAAAATTATGATATGTAAAAAGAGAGCTTATTGGAAATGAAACAGTTTTTGAAACTTCAAAGCCCACCTACAAGGACATACCTACTAATCCTTTCCAAACAGTTCCACTAACTGAAGACCAAACATTCAAATATATAAGGTGATGGAAGTTCTTCTCATTCAAATCACCACACTGGGTACATAGAATATACAGATTTAAAATGCTAAACCTACAAACTATGTGTGTTGAATTCATATAATGGTGAAATCCAACAAAGGTCTAATGTGGTTGCAGTCCACTCAAAAGGAGGCAAATCATGTCTGATACTGAAAATCTAGCCAGTTTCCCAAGGCTTGTGAGTATGACCTTAGAAAAAATTGTACTATTGCCATATTACTAGGCCACAATAATTCCTTAATATATGTACGTATTATTCTTGTATATACTAATATGGCAATCACCCATCATCAAAAAGACTTCTCTTTAGACACCTGATAAAAACTATGAATGGACATAATGTACCAATCACCAGATCATGAAGACCTCAATCTCAGAAAATATATATTTACATCACAGCTCCTGCTTCAAAGGCGTAGGTAACATCACAGAAAGATCATTAGAAGCAGAATACAAATAAGTCTACTGTAAATCAGTCTCTCACACAAATGACTGCACAAAGTAGACATGAATAATGACAATATCAATAGATATGTTAATGTGGCTATGAGATAATTTCACAAGGTCCTACTTGTAGACACAGAAGAATAAGTGACTGATGATTATTAAGAAAAGAAGAGTTAGCTATTCCCAGGGATTAGACTCCTAATTGTTTTCCCATACTATGTAGTCATCTCTTAAATGATATATACAAGACAATAACAAAAAGAGCAAGCAGGTCGTTATATATTTGTAGACATGTATGTAGTAATAGTACATGAGGAAGAAGCTGTTAATTTGATCGTGAAGTTGGGAACTTGGAAAATGTTGGAGAAGGAGAGAGCAAAAAGTGGTTGGAGGAAGAAAATGGAAAACAGCAAGCAGATAATTATACTTTAGTTAAAAAGTATCTAAAATCAGAGAGGAAACTAAAATAATAAATCTTGAAGCTCACAGAACTTAATTGTAACTTTCAATGAATTTACCAGAGACTTTCAGAGATTGTACACAATTAGCAAGGAAAACAAGCCAAAACACTAACTAGCACACTGTGTAAGAGGTTTTGAGGTGCATTTAAATTGGTGATTCTTTTAATTTCTGGCCACATCATTGGAACTCATTGCTTATCTCACTGCCTCACATGTACAGCTATGGACTAGGTTCTAACTCATGTGTGATGGGTTGTTAGAATCTCGACTCCCAGTGGGTCTTATATTCTTAGGCCATTTCTTTGCAAAGGACTTACACATGGCATATCAAGATATTTAGTTCCAGCCTTTAAATTCAGATTGTCAGGCAGATTTCTTTTGAAGAATTTTATGTAACAGAAGTAATTCCCTCTAACTGCTGTGGTATGCTCCCTACAACAAGCAACAAGCATGCTTTTTTGTTTCTATTTTCTTTCTTTCTTTATATTTTTTTAATTGGATATTTTATTTGTTTACATTTCAAGTGTTATCCCTTTCCCGATTTTCCCCCCAGAAACCTCCTATCCCACCGCCTCCTCCTGCTTCTATGAGGGTGTATCTCTATCCACTCGCCCACTCCCACCTCCCTGCCCTCACATTGCCCTACACTGGGGCATTGAGCCTTCATGGGACCAGGGGCCTCTTCTCCCACTGAAGTCCCACAATGCCATCCTCTGCTACATATACGGCTGGAGACATGGGTCCCTCCATGTGTACTCCTTTGTTGGTGGTTTACAACCTTGGAGCTCTGATTGGCTAATATTGTTGTTCTTCCTATGGGGGTGCAAACCCCTTCAGCTCCTTCAGTTCTTTCTCTAACTCCTCCACTGTGAACCTGTGATCAGTTCAATGGTTGGCTGCGAGCATCCACCTCTGTATATGTCGGGCTCAGCAGAGCCTCTCAGGAGAAAGTTATATCAGGCTCCTGTCAGTATGCACTTCTTGGCATCCACAATAGTTTCTGGGTTTGGTGACTCATGTGTGGGATGGATCCCTAGGTGGGGCAGTCTCTAGATGGCCTTTCCTTCGGTGTCTCATCCTTTTTTCCCTGTATTTGCTCCCGTGAGCATTTTGTTACCCCTTCTAAGAAGGCCTGAAGGACCTTTGGTCTTCCTTCTTCTTGACATTCATGTGGTCTGTGAATAGTATCTTGGTTACTTTTAGCTTCTGGGCTAATAACCACTTATCAGTGAGTGCATATCATGTGTATTCTTCTGTGATTGGGTGACCTCACTCAGGATGATATTTTCTGGTTACATCCATTTGCCTAAGAATTTCAAAAACATTTCAGTCATTTTGTTATGCATGTTGTCTTGAAACAAGGTTCATGTAGCCCATGTAGGTCTTGAACATCAGGTTTGCCTGCTGCCATCTCTTGGGTACTTGAAATAAAATAAACATAATAATGTCTTTATAATTAGCATTGTCATTCCTCACCTAATTACTACTTTGGACATATTTATTTATAAACAGTATTTTTTTTTCTGAAAAAGCAAATGATTTTTACTCATATATGTTTGAGGTACAAGAATAATTTTAGTAAAAACTAATTTTTCTTAGAAAAAATTCAGGTCAAGAAACAAGACATAATTTCAACATTAGAATTTTGAAACCTTTCATGAAAAATATATGTACATTCTTAGCCTAATTTATATAATACCCTCAACCTGCTTTTTTAGGGTCAGTGCCATTTCTGAGCATATCTAGATTCTCTAAAATGGTTGTATCATACTCCATCTAGTGGACATAGATACATTCTAAATGTCAACTTGCTGAAATTCTATAAGGAATACTTCTGCAAACATTTACCTTTCCATCTGTCAATAACATTAACTCAATTTCTAACATAATTTCCTAAACTTTACTACTTTTATGCTTAGTTATTAAAATTATTTGTTACAGAATATATGTGATTCTCTTGTTTTAGATTAATGCTATGTTTTGGTAAAAGGCAGTGATATTTATCACTGCCTTTATGTACCTTAATCTTCTGCATCAAACTCCAGTTTTTTTCAACTTTCAAACTTTGTGAATAACTTAGGACATTATGATGGTTATCACTCTATATTATTAAGCAAACTTCTTAACTTAGACTGTTAACCCTTTCTGTATATTTTGTTCCTTTATCAACAATTTCATATTAGCATATTATTTTCTCAATAGTAAAGTCTTATTCCCAGAGACAAATGTTTATTGCAACATAAAATTAGATTTCAACCTATTACTAGTCACTTTTCCCCTGTGCATTTATGTGTTTCTAAAGTGTTTATATCTAATGATATTTTTGATGATAAATCTTCTTCAGTCTATCTGAGGCACACAGGTAATTTTCTTAGCATGAACTCAAGTATTATCTAATGGATTTGCTTTGAAGATTAAAATATATTCTTATCAACCAGAAATTTGTGAATATTTTAAGGAATGAAGACATACAACTTTAGTTAACCAACATGTAATAGAATACCATTTTATGCCTATTCACAGGAGTAATTAACATATATAATAGAATATTAGCATATGTATGATATAATATTAACGTGTATATATTCATATGTATGTATATATAGATAGATAGATCCAGTGTTTAACTACTGTAAACACTCTGTGGACATATATTTCTTTGAATATTAGTTTTCAATTCTTTTGAACCTATACTTAGTAGTGGTGGAATTATTAAAAGATAACCTTTGATTTAACAATGTAAGAAAACATCCACCATCTTTCTGTATGGTTCATGGATCACCAATTTTTTATTCCCACTTGCATTCTGTCAGTCTTACAATTTATCTACATCATGCCAATGTTTAGAATTTTCCTTATTAGTATTATAGCCACCTTAGGAGAAGCAATATCTTATTGTGGCTTAATTTCTCTAGCATAGTGATGATATTGTCAAGACTTTGATAAATATATTTATCTTTCAAAGCATAATTTTATGAAATGTAAGCATTTTTAGTAATCTTTGACATTTCAGATTATAGTAAAATAAAATATGCTAATTTTCTAGGTATTATCCTCAAAATAAATGGTTTCTTCTGAATTGGAATTCCATTACTGTGGATAATATATGACAGAATTATATACTCCAATCTTTGCAGTAAATCAATAGTGATAGCATGAGATTTATGTGTATTATTTCCAAATTCGTTCATAAATCTAAGGCTTCCCATTATGTATCTTTCAGATGTCTCTTAATATCCATTATTATAATAATTTTGCTATCCACTGATTCTAAAAACCATTGAAGACAAACTATTTGAAGCCTTCCATATGCTGTTTTCATCTTCTTTGACACATTTTTGAGTCTGAATTTATCTTTGTTTTCTTAGCTACTTTTCTATTGCTATGTAAAAGATTTTAAAAAGGTGCCTTATAGAAAAATAGGTGTATTGGTCCGAAAGGCTTATAATCAATGACACAATAGAAAAGCAATGGTGAGAAGAGCATGAAGCTGAGGACTCCCCTGTTGAATCACAAGAAGTGCATGCTGATAGAAGCCCGACATAGCTCTCTCCTAAGAGGCTCTACCAGAGCCTGACAAATACAGAGGTGAATGCTCAGAGCCAACCATTGGCCTGAGCATGGGGTCCCAAATGGAGGAGTTAGAGAAAGGACTGAAGGAGCTGAAGGGGTTTGCAACATTAATATCAAACAATCAGACTCCCCAGAGCTCCCAGGGACTAAACCACCAACCAAGGAGTAGACATGAAGGGACCCATGGCTCTAGCCTCATATGTAGCAGAGGATGGCCTTGTTGGGGATCAATTGGAACAGAGGCCACCGGTCCCATGTAGCAGAATACAAGGGCAGGGAAGCAGTATTGGGAGGGTGGGGGAGCACTCTCATAGAAGCAGGGGGATGGGGGGAAGGGATAGCAGTTTTCAGGGAGGAGGGGCAGGGAACTAGGAGGTGGGATAACATTTGAAATGTGAATAAAGGAAATATCCAATAAAGTAAAGGAAAAAAAATGCTAAATGAAATTAAAAAAATCCTTCCAGTAAAAAAGTAAAGAAAGTGAACTGGCAAATGACTTTAAGACATCCAAGTCTGCCCCCAGTGACAAATTTCCTCTATGAAAGCCACACTTCATCAACTTATTCAATAGTGCTACCAGCTGAGTTACAAAAAGCTGAGTTTATGGGGAATAGTTTTATTCTAGCCACCACACTTTATGAAACTTCCTTTAACCTCAGGAAATAGCCTTTGATACAGCTTCCACCTTGGCCAATGTTGCCAACCAAGTTACCATTTCTGTAAGGACCAAAAGAATAGGAAGTTATTTTACTATTCAGATAAAGCTTTTAATATAAAATTTCCAATGACATAAAACATGCTTTTTTCAAGTAAACATACACAAACTCCATGATATTTTGCTTAACAAAGTAAACAAAGAATATCTAGGTTTAAAAAGACATAAAAGTGAATTAATGAATTTAATGAAGCCAATCATGATTTTAGGATTATTTTTTCCCAGTTTTAGCAAGTAGGATTTTCAGCCTTTGCTCTAAAACCTCTACTTCTAAGTAATTCAGTTTTAATGTGCTGCAAAACACAGAACCATTTATTAACTTAAGTTGGCACTGATAATAGATGCTTTCTCAGTATAGTCTTTAAAGCTTCTCATCCTCATTAGGGGAAGAAATTCATAATACAGCAGTAGTTAAGACTATACAAACGGACTTTCCATGCTACCAAATAGATTTGATAACAACAACAGCTATAGTAAAGAATAATGACTGTGTTCTATCTTCTTTATTGAGGAATATTCCTATTAGCTATCATTATCAGCTAAACTCTATTTACAACTGTGAAAAATAAATGCCTATGGTAGTCATTATCAATATGCAGAGACTTCCAAAGTAAATATCTGATAGTTTTAACTGCCTGTTAAGCTCCCACAGGCTGTGACCAATTGTTAACTGTTCAGCATACCTTTCCTCCTTAATAAGAAATAAAATAATAAAAATGTTTGGCTTCTACTCCTTGGAACTGAGTCCACTGTGTACTGTTTGGATATGGGAATAACTGAGACCACTTGTTAGCAGTCAAACACAAATAGGGTTTTTTTCAAAATGTAACTCTTGCTTAAAACTCAGGCATGCATTCAGTAAAATGGTGTGAATAAGCTCACTAGTTAACAGCATGAGAGAATGGGAAAAAATGGTCTCAAAAATAGAGCTTGAGTTAAGGTTTCTCCACTTAATACCCAATAAAGAAAATTACATGGAATTCTGAGATTGCTGTTTTCTTTCACAAGCATTAGTACTATTTGGCAGACTTGTGACTAGTACCAAATAAAGTAACAGATATGTAAACAGTCTTTCAGTGCATTTCATTAGAAAAACTATCATGATAGTATGAACTCCAGAGACCCATGTGTTTCAGGTACTCTCATATGGAGAAATTGAGCTATGACTGCAGTTCAGTGGTTAAGCACGTGGGAGTCATGTACAAAGTCATGGGTTCGATATTGGGCATGGCAAAGAAGAAAGTGAAGGCAAGATACCATATTATGTATATTTATATGTGATGATTTTTCATTCTCTATGAAAATATAAGTTCTCTCAAATTATTCTTCTTTTGAAAGTCTTGAATGATATATTTTTGATAAATTATCTTTGATTATAGTTCTAACAGAGCTGATGAACTTTCATAGTCTTTGCTAACACAGGAACACAAATGTTGTGCATACATGTATGGAGGCAAACACTCATATACACAAAATAAATGATGCTTTTAAATAAATAAATGAATAAGTAGGTAAGTAAATAAATACATAAAATGAATTATTGCCCTAGGAGAGTGAATGAGTCTTACTCATGAGGATTTGTGGAGGAAGACCTAATCTTTGCAGAAATTGAGATACTAGAGAAATTTGTACTAATTTAAATCCACTGAAGCTATGCCTTCTATCAGAGTACTTGAAGTTTAAATCATTTTTCTTTACATCATTTTTCATTGTAGTTTTTCATTAATATATACTGATATGGTTTCACCTCTCTCTACTCCTCCTAGTTCCTCCACCCAATTCCTCCCATTTTCTCTCATCTGGACACCTTTCAGTCTTTCATTAGAAATGGAACAGACTTCTAAGTATTAACAATAGAATTCAATAATACTTAGTAAGGTAAAAGAAAAACTAACAAATCAGAGTTGGGTAAAATCACCGAACAGAAAGAAAAAGTCCAAGAAGAAGCATAAGAAATGCAGTCCCACTGATTTGCACACTCAAAAATCCTATAAAACCACTAAACTGGAAGCATATTTTCACACAGGATAATCTGAGCTTTAAGGGAAAGGGTTTGATGAAGACTCCCATTTAAGATTGAGTAATTGATACCATAATTGTCTTTCTGGATCTGGCTTACATCACTCAGTGTAATTAGTTTTTGTTCCACCCTTCTACCAAGAAATTTAAATTTTTTATGGTTGAACAATGTTCCATTCTATGAATATACCAAATTTTCTTTTATCACTCTGTGTTGAGAAAAATTTAGATTGTTTCCAATTTTTATTTTTTTATGGTTAGAATAGCAATGTACATGATTGAGCAAGTGTCACTGTGGAAAGATGACAGGCCTTTTGGGAGGTCATTTGGAAATCTAATACTGTAGAAGACTCTTAAAATATAAAAATATATGATAGAAACATAAATGAAATCTCTAAATAACTGGAAAGACAAAGCACTGACTAGACATCTCTTGCCACCAAATGAAGTCTCCAGTACCAGGAATAGGTTACTTCTAATTGTGTTGATAGCCAAAGAGGCACAGTGGTAACCCCCAAACAACCCAGAATATTGCCCAAAATGTTGGTTGCTCTCCACAAATTGATGATAAGGACATATTACCAAAGAAAACAGCTATATAACTCACTGGATATAGAGAAGTAAAGCTGGTGCCTTACAAGAGCCTTCATCCCTACTGACTTGTGGTCATGTTACTGGACCAAAAGTAAATATCAGCCCAGCTATAAACCCTTTACTCTACAAGCATGACTTATCTTCAAAATATACTGGTACAATGGTAGCACAAAAATTGTGGCTTTTAAAACATCATTACATGATTTGAATTGAGGCCCATTACAAATTACAAACCAGGTAAAAGTAAATATTCAAATATTCACTAGTTAGTGAGGACCACACAATCTCAAATTACCTACACTTTCAGTTAATCATTTCCTCTCCCATATTCTCTAACATTTCCTGCAAAATGAATCCCAATTTTTTATTCTATTACTAGAAGCCATGTGCTAGAAGTATCATAAAATAATGACCAAATCTCTGATTAGGGTATAGATACTTAATTTGGCATAATTTCTCTCTCTCTCTCTCT
>NC_034593.1:66167723-66202478 GCF_900095145.1 Mus pahari
ATATATATATATATATACCTGTTAAAACTATGACCATATGCAGTCACTCTGATATTCTCTTCCAGTGACTTGACTGCAGGGTACTATGGGGATCAAGAAACCATTCAGTGTTCACATCTTTCCTGAATTGTTCTTTCATCTGTGAGCATACAGATACTAATTCTCATTACAAAAGCAAACTGAAAGGCTTACAATGCTTCATCTGCACACTCGTGTGATTTATTACAAAGTAATGAATAAATACCACTTTTTTTAGCTTTTACATCTTAATAATTTATGTTGTTTAAAGATCTGTTGAATGCTTTTACAGCAGTAGATCATTCATATCTCTAAGTGCAATGAACAAAAATGGGGAAAGTTTCAATTATCAAAGTATAGTTCTTTATTAAAACTCATTTTAGGGACCAAAATGGAGTTCATTCAGCATAAGACTAAAGAAAAGCCCTCAGCTCCAATGTCACAAGCAGGAAAGTCCAAGGGAAAATGCTAACAAATAAGAAGTGGTAACAAAATAAACACTGGGGACAGAGGGAGGGACCTGGGTGGAAGAGGGGAGGGGTAGGGGGAAAGGGAATAGGATCAAGTGTGTGTGGGATGGGGCAAGAGAGAGCCCAGAGGTTCAGAGGAATGAATGGAAATATGCATTTCCTTGGAGGGGGGATGATGAGGGGATGCTCCAGAAAGTACCAGAGACCTCAGAGGTGAGAGACTCTCAGGACTCAATGGAAGTGACTTTAGCCAAAATGCTAACAGAGGGGAAAGGAAACTCAAAGAGTCCACCTTCAGTAGATTCATAGGGCCTCAATTGTAGGGAAAGTTTTACTAACTGACAGTCAAAATTTCTGATCCAGAATTGTTTCTGTCTAAAAGAATGCAGAGACAAAAAATGGAGAAGAGACAGAAGGAAATGCAGTCCAGTGAGCAGCCCAACTTGGGATCCATGTCTTGGGGGTGGCACCAAGACTTGATACTATTACTGATGCTATGATGTGTTTATAGACAGAAGCCTAGCATAGCTGTCCTCTGAGATGCCCTACCATCAGCAGAATGAGAGATACTGATATTTACATCCAACCATTGGACTGAAATCTGCTCCCCTCTATGGTTGAATTAGGGAAAGGATTGAAGAAGCTGTAGGGGAGGGTGACCCTATAGGAAGAGCAGCAGTCTCAACTAATCTGGACCTCTGGGAGCTCCCAGAGACTGAGATACCAACCAGCCAGCATACGTGGGCTGGTCTGCAGCCTCCAGCACATATATAACAGAGAATTGCCTGCCTGGTCTGACCTCAGTGGGAGAAAATGCACCTAATACTGGAGAGATTTGAGGCCCCAGGATGGGGAAAGTCTGGTGTGAGGGAGCACCCTCTTGGAAGCAAAGAAAAGGAGCAATAAGATGAGGAACAATGGAAGTGGGGCCAGGAGGTGGAAAACAGGTAGAATGTAAATAAATAAAATAATTTTTAAAATCATTAAATTTTTATAAACTGCCATTAGACTAGGACTTTGGTTTACCCAATGAGCTCGTTGTGGTTGCTTGCATGAGTATGAGTTTATTTAGACAAGTCATTGCATTGCTCAAAGGAAATGCCTCTTTGTCCCTTATCATCTATTACATAATATGTTCGTCCATTGATAACAGCATATTGACTCACCCCATTATGTGTTTCTCTTGATTAGGCATGTCAGTTGCCACAATTTTGAGCATGCAATAGTCATATTATGCTCAGAAGTCTGAACACTTCACCACTGCCTGCACCTCCTTATGAAATTTCCAGTTTTCAACCCTTCTTCCATAATTTTACTTAAGACTTTGAGAGAATGATATGGATAACTTATCTGTGACTGACTTCTACAATCACATTCTCTCCATACTTTGAACAGTTATGCCTCTGGATTTAATTTTGAGGGTTGCAAGATAAAATTTCTTTGAGCACAGATGACAGTAACAGTAACCCCTGAGTACAAACAGTTATGCAAATTAAGTTTTATAAATAATCAGGTTCATTTATTAAAATGTCCAGTGGAGGATCCTGTAAGGTAACTCCAGCAATAGGGACTTGCCATTGAACTCTGGTGGGCAAACAACATCAGTGCCAATTATCTGATGGATTTGGGGGTGTCACTCAGAAAGTTCCCTGACCTCCACTTCCTAGATAGGTAGCCCAAGCCATGTACTGAGATTTTTCAACTAATAACTTAGACCTTCTAGTAGCAGCTTTATGTACCTATATACACATGCAGGGTATCCTCCATTTGGAAATGTTGGCATGTGGGATGAAAGAGACAAGAAGTATTAATAGAACATGCATGATTATATTTGTTAAGACAAACTTTTCATAGAAAATTGCTTTGTTTAAATTTTAAAAATAAATATTAAGGATGACTTATCATTTACCATTTTAAACTTTGTCGAGCTAAGTTTTAGTAAGTGCCTAACTGACATTTATGTGTCAAATATAAATTTACCTTTTATTTGCCAGATTTAAGTGTCATCTTGTATGTTTATTACAGAGTATGCTCACTCTTTTAGCTCTTTCTGAACTTTGGTTGGCTGGTTCAACTCAGATGTTTATGCCCAAACTCTCCAAGCTGACCAATTCAAACTAGCTTCTCATTAAATTGCTCTGCATAGCCTCACAATAACTTTGGTAATCTACTCTTCAGTTCAGTATCCTTCACATCCTATGGCTTGGACTGTTTTCATCTGTGATCTGTCTTTGTAAAACTATCTCTCTCTCTCTCTCTCTCTCTCTCTCTCTCTCTCTCTCTCTCTCTCTCTCTCTTGTAACCTCTTTTTCCTGCCTGTTCTTGCATGAATTTAATGTATATTATCTCTGACTCATTCTGTCAAATATTTCTGATTTGTCACTCTATCTAGCTCTCAATTAGATGCCATTGTTTGAGATTAAAGGTGTGTACTAAAGGTTTGTGTGTATTTTAGCCAGAGGTACTGAGGGCGATTTTCTGTATCCCAGTGGGATCACACTGATCTAGAAGGTCTTCAGCTGTGATCCCTTGCCAGAGAAATCATGTTTCTCTAGAACAAAATCCTCTATAGTCAAAAATGCTATCATGTTTACCATTATGAAACAAAAAATAGTTCCTTCAACTCTAAATTTTGAAAACATCTTTTTTTCTTAAATTGTGAGCGTGTGTCCAATGTTTATATCTACTGTACATGTGCTTTTTCAGTTGCAAGGGTGTCACATCATGTGTGTAGGTCAGGGAAAAGCCTTTCTGCTTCCATTCTTTTTTTTTTCATCTTTGTAGGCACTTGGAGGATACAACTTTCAATTACCAGGCTTGGGCAACAACCTTAGATTCTAAGCCATCTTGCTAATAACCCAGATAAAAGCAATTATTTATTAAATTGTTTAGGCAATTCACATTTCCAATGACAAATATTCAATGGTGCAGAAATACATATTTTTGAATGTACTGCAGTGCTCTATAAAGATTAAATATATAAAAGAGGAAAATCCATTAAATTCCATTCCTTTTTAAATGAAAAAGATTAGACACTAGAGAAATCATGTTTTAACATTGTCACCAGTTTCTTCATTCATTTTAAGAAAGTAAAATAAGATTTTTGAAAACTATAAACTGCTTATACTTTTCTTTTATTTAGAATGAGATAATGAAGTTTTTATTGTGCTGAAAGCATCTATTATAAAAATTCATTTTTTCAGTATTCAAAATACTCACTGATTTATTTTCTATCAAAGACACCGAGTTAATAGGAAAACAACATGGTTCATAAACTATTAATATATAGAAATTAATTAAAGTTACTTATTTGATAACACTTATTTGATACATAGTTGGCTGACAAAATTTTTATACACAATAATCAATAATGTAAAACTGATTCTTCATTACAGCAAGATTATTATGGCTATTTGTCCAGTACTTTTTGTGAAAATTAAGTAAATTAGCTATTCTGCAGTTCAAGATTTGAGGAGATACTCTAATTTCAGCTCAAATTTTACAAGTAAAACACCTTGAGTATCATTTGTATCTGCCTACATCACAGAATGCCTACTTCTTGTTTGGCTGTTATATGAAGATGGATGGCATCAAATCAACTCTATTGCCTTTGTCAAACTTTATTCTCCATAGAAGGGAGGCAAGTTCATAAACCATTGGAGCTGTTCAAATCTTGCTTTCATCATTATAAGAAGAAACCCTTTCCTGTTACTTTGCTTTTGGTATTGTTTTGTTACTGTTGCTTCTTATTCCTTTTCTTTCTTTTTTTACATTCCAGATTTTATCCCCATCCCAATCCAGCCTCCAACTGGTCTATATCCCACACCTCCTCCCTGCACTCATCTCAAGTCTCAAAGAGGTTGTCCCCAACTCCTTCTACCCCTAAAGACCTCCCCACTCCCCGAGGCCCCATGTCTCTCCAGCGTTAGGAGCTCCTTCTCTGACTGAACACAGACCGAGCACTTTTCTACTGTACATATGTTAGGGGCTTCATATCAATAGTGTATGCAGCCTGGTTGGTGCCTCAGTGTCTGAGGGATCCCAGGGGTCCAGATTGAGACTGCTGGTATTCTTACAGGATCGCCCTCCTCCTCAGCTTCTTCCGGCTTTTTCCCTAATTCAATGGTTAATTCAATGGCTACTGTCCATTGGATGGGTGGGTGTAAATATCCGCATCTGACTCTTTCAGCTGCTTGTTGGACCCTTCACAGAGCAGTCATGACAGGCCCCTGTTTGTAACACCATAGCATCAGAAATAGTGTCAGGGGCCTCCCCCTGAGCTGAATCACAATATGGCCTGTCACTGGACCTCCCTTTCCTCAGGCTCATCTCCATTTTTGTCCCTGCAGTCCCTTTAGACAGGAACAATTCTGGGTTGGAGATTTTGACTTTAGAATGGCAAACCTATTCTATGTGATGTCCTGTCTTTCTCCTGGAGGTGGACTCTACAAGTTCCTTTTCCACAGTGTGAAGAATTTCATCTGAAGTCCCTCCCATTGAGTCCTGAGAGTCTCTGACCTCTCTGGTACATTTGAGAGTGTCCCACCCACCTCCTACCTCCTAAGGTTGCCTATTTCCATTCTTTCTGCTGGCACTCAGGGCTTCAGTCCTGTTCCCCCATAATACCTGATCATGTTCCCCTTTTCTCCTCTCTGACTCCTTTCTTACACAGATCCCTCCCTCCTCCCCTCCTGTGATTACTTTCTTCTACCTCCCAAGTGGGATTGAGGCATCCTCCCTTGAGGCCTTCAGCTTGTTAACCTTCTTGTATTCTATGGGTTGTATCCTCGGTATTGTGTTCTTTTTTGGCTAGCATCCATTTATTAGTGAGTACATAACATATATGTCTTTTTGTGTCTGTTACCTCACTTAAGATGCTATTTTCTACTTCAATCCATTTGTCTGTAAAACTTATGATGCCATCATTCTTATCAGCTAGTTCTTATTAGTAGTCCATCCTTCTTATTAGTAGTCCTTTGTGTAAATTAACCATTTTTTCTGTATCCATTCTTCTGTCTTGGGACATCTGAGTTGCTTCCAACTTCTGGCTGTCACAACTAGGCTGCTATGATTGTGGTGAAGCATGTGCCCCTGTGGCCTGGTGGGAAATCTTTTGGGTATATGCCAAGAGTTGTATAGTTGGGTCTTCAGGTAGATTTATTTACAATTTTCTGAGGAATCCCCAGATTGATTCCCAGAGTGACTGTACCAGTTTGCCATCCCACCAACAATGGGGGAGTGTTCCTCTTTCTCCACATCCTCACCAACATGTGCTCTCACCTGTCTTTTTGATCTTAGCTATTCTGATTGGTGTAAGGTGGAATCTCAGGGTCGTTTTGATTTGCATTTTTCTGATGACTAAGGACTTTGAACATTTCTTTAAGTGCTTCTCATTCATTAGAGATTCCTCTGCAAATTAATAGATCATTAGTTTATAACTTCGAGCCAATATTTCATATTCTTCCTTAAAATAAACTGAAAAGTTACTGTCATAGTATTCAAGAGAATACGTGGCCTTAGAGATATGAGAGCATTTCCTCTTTCCCAAGATTTATTTATCACTTTCATTTATGTGTATTACTGTATGAAGTAATATATACCACATGAGAGAATGGGTTGTCACTGACCAAATAAATCAGTTCTCCTGTAATTACAGGTGACTGTGGGTTACCTGCTGTGGGTTCTTGCTACAGTCCTAGAGTCTGTACAAGAGCTAATAACTGCCTTTAACTGATAATATCTAGCTGCAGCTCCATGGAAATATGTCCAGAGTTCTATGTGAGCAGGTAGTTAGTTCTAAGCCAGAGCAATGTTTTGATAAATAGGGAACAAATATTAGTAAATACAGTAATTAGTCATGCTTACAATGCTGTCATTTAGGATAATGTGTTTGCTTGAACTAAAGCTTCCTACTTACCGGAGTCATTAATGAATGTCAGCAGCAGACAATATTCTCACAACTCACCAGTATTTGAGAAATGCAGAGTGAAAACACTTTTTAGAGGAGTGTAGTCTCCTTCATATTTATAGCAAAACAACAACACCACCCGAAGAACTCGGAGAAAGTCCCTGTGGAGATGCTGATCACCCTATACTTCCTCCAACTTTCCAAAATCTTTGAAACACACAATAGATTTTGTTATAGTTATTTGTCTCCTTCCTTGCATTCTTCAAATAAAGTACATTTTACTTATTATCATGAACAACCTTATTTATAGAGAGGAAATCTGGAACTTAAATCAGTACTGTAGTAGCCTTTTCACTAACCCTGTTGTATTAATGTAAATTTGTTGTCTTTTGAATGTATATGTGTAGTTTCACACATATTCATATATAACAATACTTATCACAACTCTTAACCATGTTTAAATTTGAAGATTGTGTCCATAGACAAGAATGTTTCTAAGATGCAATAAAAATCCAAAATTAAGTATCACCTTATTTTAAAGCCATAAAATAAAATTATGTATATATTCACATACAGCTTATGTATGAAGTAATGTAATAAATAAACAATTGTTTTGAGGTGGTAATTCCAAATATTATTTTGAAAGAGTAAATTATCATCACAAAAATTAAAGAAAACATGACAGAATTAACAAAATTTGAATGAGTTATCTGTTCCTTTTGTGTTTTATGCTATGATTTGAACATGCTTGCTTCACAGTAAATACACTCTTATATTTAATATATAATTAATACCATATCTCAGTTCATAATAAAGTGAATATTCTTTATTTTTATAATGGCCTAGGAGAACATTCCATTAAGACTATTTCTGCATGTATGTGCCTTTGCAATTTTTATTTTTGAAATTTCACACATATATATAATTCATTTTGATTACATTAACCACAGTTGCACATTAATCATCCTTCTTTATATATTTCTTCCCTCTTTGTTCTATTTTATGATTTTGCTGTACAGTGTTTATATGCTGTGTCTCCATGAACACCGTAACCATTTCTTAAATTATTTAAGCAAGCACGATTTCTCTCTCTCTCTCTCTCTCTCTCTCTCTCTCTCTCTCTCTCTCTCTCTCTAGTATAGAATAGAGTTTATTCAAGACATGTGGGTGACAGGAAGCATAGAAGGACTAGAGACAGAGAGAAGAGCAAGAGAGAGGGGAAGAGTGGCTGTCCATGAGCACATGGAGAGAGAGGAGGAAGTGGAATGGGGAGAGAGGGGGAGCAGGAGCAAGGGACAGAGCAGGAGCAAGTGAGCAAGAGAGCTGTTCCTGTCTTTCTCACTGAGGCTGTTCAGATACAAGTAATGTTCTTCTCACATTCCATGTTCTGTCTTTAGACATGAAACTGTCAATTGGGTTAAATTTTGTCATACCTTAAATTTTACTTCTTAATCCTTAAAGTTACATATTTCTTGACACCTGCTTAATAACATGTCTGCACTAATCCATGAAAGTTTTTTTTGTCTGAGTAGAGATGGGGGCTATTTACTGGAAGATGAACAACACGTAATTACTACATCATTGAATAAAATGACTTTCTGAAAAAAAATTTGTTCTATTACAAAACTCATATCTATGCAAATATTCCCAACAACCTATATAATTATTTAATTAAGGATTTCAGATTAAACAACAATGAGATTCCACACATACTTATTAGAATGCATGAAATGTAAGCAGCTCACAGTTCTGAACTACAATATGAATGAAGGGTGAGAGGCATTCTCATTCATCCTTGGGGGGAGTATAAAATGCTATAAACAAATTGGAAAAACATTCAGTGACTTACTATAAAAATAATTAGCCTTACTATGTAATTCAGTAATCATGATTTTATGTACTAACAGATCTAATTTACCAACAAAAATCATCTTTCTTTTGTGTGTATATGTTTAAAATTAGTTGTTAATAACTAAAGTTATCCAGGCTATTCTTCAAAATGTAGATAAAGAGTGGTATACACATGTAGTGACATATAGTTTTCCAGCAGAAAAAGATACCAGTAATTTATAAATTTATTTTACTCTATGAAAGAAGCCTATTCTTAAACTCTACAGACCAGATGTCCATAATCAATAAGATTTTGTGAAAACAAAACTTGAGACAGATAGATTCAGGAAAATTTGTCAGGGGTCTCAGGAGTAGCAAGGACAGGGCATTAAGTGAAGTTCGGGAAATGTTGCTACAAATGGCAGCATCTGACACAGAGTATAATAGTGACCGTGTCAAATCACATAAAAACTATATAGTATAGAAAAGTGCACTTTAAAGTATGAAAAATCTGATCACATCCAAGGACATAATGCACAATGTTAAAAAGAACATTGCATGTATCCAAACAGCCTTAGTATGAAAGACAGGAGTAAATATTGCTTGCTTGAATGGTTTAGGAAGTGAGTGGCATGTATGTGAGGGCATAGTAAGTACATAATACTTTACTTTATTAATAAGATTATTTATGATTAAACACAAATACTAGTTTCATTAATTAAGGAATGAATGTGAATGCTTGAAAGTCAAGTTTATCTGTGATGAGGGAATTCATGAAGTATTACAGAAGTTAGCATTTTCATGAAGCAATAGATTGAAGCTAGATGTTTTGAAACAACAGATTGAAACTTGACACACACTCAGGAGAGGGAGAGAGAGAGAGAGAGAGAGAGAGAGAGAGAGAGAGAGAGAGAGTTTTTCTTAGGACCAGAAGTGTTTCAAATTTTTAAACTTTTAATTTGTTTACTGAATATTTACATCTACATAATGAGACTGCTAGAAAATAACACTCAAAATTAACCACCAAGTTTATTTGTGTTTTATATGCATCTTATATGTAAAAACTGAAGGTAATGTTATATAATATTTTAAGTTCATCTACCTGTGAGCTGTAACCTGTCACAGCTCCTAAGCAAAATTTTCCACAGATGATACCAAGTTACTGTTTCAAAAGCAACCAATTGTGTAAAATCTATTATTTGAATTTTCAGACTAAGGATTCATACCCAGAAATTAATTGGTGTAAGTACATGCTACATACTAAAGCTGATATACAAGATATGCTTAAGTTTCCTTAGCTTTTGGGGCTTCAATGCAAACATATCCCAGTGGCAACAAAATCATTTCAATACCATTCTCCAGAAATTTCAATGAGGCCCCCTAGAATACATGGCTGACATAAAATTATATATATATATATATATATATATATATATATATATATATATAATTTATTTATATATGTATATATATAATATATATCACATAAACACACACATATCACACACATACACACACATATATGTATATGAGATATGTTATATATCATGGAAATAATTGAATCAAAGAATATAGGGGAGCTACTCTAAATATAGCTCAAAGATGTGCTTAGCATACCCTGAGTTCAGGCACAGTATCTCCAGTATGGAATATAAAGAAATGTACAATCTTGAACAATATGAGTAGCAAAAGAAACAGTAATCTTAGATAATGAATACCAACATAAAATGAGTTTCTTCTAATATAATATTCTCATGAAGAAATAATTCAATATGAAAACATACATGGAACCAACTATGTATATGTTTATGATAACTCAATCATTTATCATACTTTATGTACAATATTGAAGTTCATGGAACATGTTCTCCAATTTGTACACATAATCTGTGCTTGAAATTCATAAACTGTATAATGTGGGGTAAGAGACACAAAGTAAACTTGAAATGAAAAAAATAATTCTTACAAATACTACATGACTCCACACATCAAGGCCATCATCATTTGTGATAGTATGCAACTAGGTTTGATGGGACAAAAATATCACATTCTCATTCCATGATATTCCGGCATAAAAATAACTACCTCCTAATGAGAAATGAATGATCATTTCTTTCAAGATAGTGACATGTTAAGATGTGATTGATAGGTAACCCCTATAAATTAATGAGATTACTCAAAATAAAAATTTCAGAAGCATAACAAACATGCAAACAAGGGGAGCATATCTGGATATAACAACTGTACCAGGATATTCTCCGTTAGAAAATGGACATCATGGAAATGCTGAGGAGGCAGAAATGCCTGCATTTGGGCTGGAGGGATGACTCAGCATTTAAGGACACTGACTGCTCTTCCAGAGTTCCTGAGTTCAATTCCCAGTAACCACATGGTAGCTCACAGCCATCTGTAATGCGTATCTGATGTGTATGAGGACAGCCCCAGTATACCCACATACATGAAATAAATACATAAATAAACTAAGAAAAAAAGAAGAAGAGTTTTTTTTGCTTCAGCTATATTGCATTTCTCAGAGTCCACTGTAGTGAGGTCTCTGGAGTGAGGTTCCAATGGAGGAACATTTTTCTGGGCGTTAATGACAATGTTTTTTTGTGCTGGTGTCAAAACATAAGAGTTTAGGATAACTATGATTCCAGGTGTTGATATATTTGTGTGTGTGTAATTATGTGTTTATTCCAACATTTTCAAAGCATTTTTATTAGATATTTTCTTTATTTACATTTCAAAAGTTATCCACTTCTTGGTTTCCCCTCTGAAAACATCCTACCACCTCCCCTCCCCGCTCAACAACCCACCTTCTCCTGCTTCCTGGCCCTGATATTCCCCTACACTGGGGCACCGAGCCTTCACAGGACCAAAGGCCTCTCCCACATTGATGACCAACTAGGCCATCCTCTGCTACATATGCAGCTGGAGCTGTGGTTCCCTCCATGTGTACTCTGGTTATTTCAATGTTTGTGTTGTCTCTTCTGGATATTAGGAACACGTGGTAGCTGTCAGTTGACAGGTAGAGAAAGTGCTTCTTAATCTCTATCTGGACTTACCACTGAGATTCCTCCATAATTATACACCCAGGACAGGTGTAAACTATTATACAATCAAAATAAGAATAATTATATACAAATTTCAAAGAAATAGATGGACTAATACTCATATCTCTATATATCCAGATGCATGCAGAATCAACACACATATGTAAATGTAAATAAAGTCTATACTTAAAAAAAAAATACGTTTCTTGCCATAAATTTCAACCTGAGTCTTTATACATACTATGTAAACCATGTAAACACTGTCAGTAATCTGTAAACATAATTTGGTTTAAACTTTCTGGTTTTTAAAATAAACTTACTTAGTTGTCCGGTCAGGATTTTTTGTCTTATGTACATGCTTAGCCCCATGTATAGCTGAGTTTAAAT
This sequence comes from Mus pahari, assembly GCF_900095145.1. Taxonomy (NCBI): domain Eukaryota; kingdom Metazoa; phylum Chordata; class Mammalia; order Rodentia; family Muridae; genus Mus; species Mus pahari. The sequence goes on from NC_034593.1 coordinate 66,179,390, forward strand.
GACTTACTATATTCCTAGGGTCAGCTTTCACAAACCAATGTAATGTAATAAAAATCAAGCATCTTTGATTTTTGTTTTGTTTTGTTTTGTTTTTATTTGTTTGTTTTTATGAGACCAGGTTTCTCTGTAAAGCCTTGGCTGTCATGGAACTCACTCTGTAGACGAGGCTGGCCTTGAACTCAGAAGTTCTGTCTCTGCCTCCCAAGTGCTGGGATTAAAGGAGTACACCACCACTGCCCTGCAGCAACTTTGATTTTATATTAGAGTCACACCTAGAATTACCCAGTAAACTACTGATATATACATACAAATTGTGCAGTATTATTTCACCTATCTGCAGAGTTTATGTTATTGCCTTAACAATATTAAAGTATTCAAATACATAGTATTATTCACTATGTAGCAGTAAAAAAAAGTTGAAGCAAATTTCTTCTAGATTATATGGGCTGGAAATTTGTTTATATTTTATAATTTTTGGTAGGTATTAATGTCTCTTTGTGCATTTTGAGTAGACATGTTAGAGGAAGAACATTGTTTTATTCATAATATTTTTTCATATGAAATATTAAGTTGACAGTGTAATCTTATTTTAATGATCTCATTATAAGTAAATAAAGCAGTCATCTCAATGTAAGTTTGCTTTGGATTATTGTGCATTGCACTAAAATAAAACATTCAGATTTGAATTTAAAAGTAGTAAGACAAAATGTGGTCGGTTCCTTTCTTGTCATTGTGATATAATATTCTGACAAGCATCTCAAGGGAAAGAAGGTTCAGGGTGGTTCACAGTTGGAGGTTATAGCTGATGACAGACAGTAAGGCTATCACCACAGCAGAACCTCAAGGCGTTTGGTCTCATTGTATCTAGAGTCAAGAAATTGAGAGTGATTAAAACTTACCATTGGTAATATCCATTTCTTCAGTTACATAGTCCATATATGGTTCACAATCTCATCCAGGGAATGTTGCCAGCTCTAGTGGCCAGGTCTCTCTACCTCAATTAACAAGAAAGGCAATTTTCAGCTTCAGACTACCAAAAAAAAAAAAAAATCCCTAAAAGCAGAAGAGGAAGCCCATCTTCTATGTGACTCTCAAGTCTGTCAACCTGCCATTTTACATATCCATAAGAATTCCCAGCTACATGCACAGGTGGACAATATATTATTAGAGCTAAAAACAGTATGTGAGACCAAACCAAAATGAAAACTGAGTAAGCATCAGGTTTATCTGACAACCATGCTTTAAATATAATTGTGTGTGTGGTCACAAAATTCAGATGCCTACACAATTTGGTAGACATACTTCTTCCCCCACCTGACCTAGCTGTCACAGTTCTTAAAACTGAACTCCTGCAAGTGCATTTCTTGGAAAGAGAAATGATTTATTTCACAAATGGCACATGTTTCTCAGCTGTTCCTCTGACTTTGGCTGACATTTTGACATAAATAAATGTAATGTAATACTTGTGCTGTTACACAAAACATTTAGGTCCATAAAAAAATGTTGACTTTTCTGAGAGGAGAAGCAGAGATCCTACTGGAAACCTACATGATATATAGCAGTCTGTGGTGCACAACCGCAGTTGCATTCACAAACTTTTCTTGCATACTGCTCATTTATTACAGAGGCATGAAGCCAACTAATTATTGATCTCAGTTTCTTTATGAGCCTTCCAGAAGTCAATCTAACATAACATAAAACAAATATTCTCTTATGATCATGTTTTTTAGTATAAGTTATTTAATGTGACTAATGACGGTAGTAATATATGCACACCTTTTACAATTTTTGTATTTATTGAGAATTTCATACATGAGTATTGCATTTATAGCATTATTTTTTCCACACTTCTTTCTCCAAATTCTTACACATACCCCGCTACTCAAATTCATAGGGAACTCTTACTCTTTAATTATGATTGATTTATATTACACACACACACACACACACACACACACACACAAATATATATATATATATATNAGAGAGAGGAGAGAGGAGAGAGGAGAGAGGAGAGAGGAGAGAGGAGAGAGGAGAGAGAGTATGTATCAAAAAGCTTGCAGACTTTAGTATTGCTTATATGAATTCAGAGTTGGTCACTTTGGATTAGATAACTTATCAGGAGTCGTTTGTGGAGAAGACTTCATCTAACTGTCTTGCCATGCAACCATCTTAACTTCGTTTAGTGGTGAGGCCATGTAGATGTTCCTGCATTTACACTGGCATGTCAACATTATGACCATGGGGTGGCATTCTACAATTTTTTGTTCATGCAATCATGTTGTGAAAATTTCATGAGAGTGGCTACCCTGTCATATATAAAACACAGTATCTCCCTGGAGACATTCTGGCTATTTAATTCTTACAATTTTCCTGTTCCCTCCTCAACAATGTTCCCTGAGTTTTTATTTTGTAGGATTTGCTTTGCAGACATATAAACTGAGATTTTGCTCCCCATAGTAAGTTGTTCTCTGAATTCTCAGCAGATGTAGATTTCTTAACTATATCTGCAGAAAAAAAATGATGAGGGGTGAGAGCTAACTTTATCTATAAGTGTAAGGATAACTATTCAGAATGCAAAGTTTAGGGATGTGTCAGTATTACTTTATCATCCAATGTCTGTGGTTGATGTCTTAGCGTTACAGTAACTAGCACATTTTCCCTTCTATTGAGGTTACCTTTAACTGTGAGTCCCCTGCTTACTCCCAGGTTATAAATGTAAATTCTGTGCTGTTCTAGATATCTTGCCCTTCTAGTCATTACTATGGTTCACAGGTATTACAGTTGGTTAAGATTTTGATCACTTTTCTCCCTTGGCTACTTGAATACTTCCTTTTGGTACTGAGGGGTCTAGTCTCTAGAGAGGATGCTTCAGGGCCAATTACAGCTGGAAGACTTGAAGTCCTGTGTTTAAAGCATACAGTCTCTCCATCAACAGAGTCATATCCCCAGTACTTTGAGGCAACTAAAGGTAATAGTAATAGTGTATACTCTTGAGGTAGAGTGGAAATTTCTTAAACTCAACAAACCAAAAATTCAAAAAGAGGTTTCATAGTAATGCTACCAGCGAGAAATATTCCCACTCCAAGTGGCATATTTTCATTTCAGTTACAGATGCACACACACACACACACACACACACACACACACACACACTACAAAATTTTAAATAAACATAAAATAATACAATTCTGAATGGCTTTACTCCAAGACTCTTAGTGTTATTTATTACTCTTCCTTCTTTCTCTTGTTTTGTTGGCTCTACTCACTCCCCAGGAAGACCAAGTCCCCTGACCTTTGTTAGACTTATATACCTTTAACAGCATTCATGTCCCATGGAGTTCTTCTCTCTAAAACTTCTGTCCTTTTCCCACAACTCCATGGTACCTTTTTAACTTTCTGGTACCTCAAGCTACTCAAGGTAATATATTCATATCTAAAGATTTGAAGTAGGTTCCCCCCACCAAAAAAAAAAGCATGCCTTAATTTGTTTTGAGTTGCTGTGGAAAAACACTATGAAGAAAAGCAACTCAGAGAAGAAAGGATCTATTTAACTTAAATATCCCACTAATAGCTAATCATGGAGGGAAACCAAGACAGGAGCTAAAACGGAGACCATGGAAAAATGTTGCTTCCTGGTCTGCATTCCATGTCTGGCTCAGCCTGCTTTCTTATGTAATCCAGGGCCACCATCTGCAAGGTAGAGCATCCCACAGCTGGTTGGGCCCTCCCACACAAATCATTATTCTTGAGGATATGTCCTGTATACTGGTTTATGGGCCAATATGGTGGAGGCGTTTTCTCAATGTTCCTACTTTCCAGGTAATTCAAGATTGTGTAAGGTTGACAAAAAGTACTGACAAGCACAGAAAATATGTAGTGTCTCTCTTTATTGATCTGTGATACCTCACTCAGTAATGTATTTTCTAGTTTTATTCATTCACCTGTAAGTTTCATAATTTCATTTTTCTTTAATATGAATAGCATACCATTGGGTATGTATTATATATTTATTATCCATTTAGCAATCGGAGTACTTAAAGAACAAATTATACATAAGTATTAGAACTTATATCCCCAAATTCAATAAGTAACACTGCTTTGTTTGTAATATTTGGGCTTGACCATCACAAACCCAATAAGCTATTCCATTAATCTTTTTCTTATACTATATCAAAATAGTAAATAATTCAGAGCTAATATGAACATATTTAACTCAAATTCATTGAGATCCTCCTTAAACTGGTTTCATGAAAAAGTTGTATTAACCAATAATCTGACATTGAAAATAGACAAACACAAAGTTAGGTGAGTCACTGATGAAACTAAATTAAAGTGCTTGTGTCCTATTTAAAAGTTGCCATGTTAATGAGCTTTGAAAAAATTGTTTTCAAAAACTGGCCCTCCAGATGGCATGGATCCCCCTGCACAGATAAATATGCCAGAGATATCACTAAAAAAAGTGTTCCAGGCAGCTGTGGGCACTGGCTGCTCTGCCTTGGGAAGCTTGTGGAAAGCAATATCCAATATTGTCCTTGTTCAATAAGTAATGCCACTGGAATATCAAAAACACTGAGGAAATGCCAGTACCAGCCACTTAGAAATGGAGGAGCCAGGTCAATGATGTTCCCTCCTGTATTTCCCAGGCTGTACAAGGGTCTTCCTGATGAGAAAAAGATAAGAACATATTTTATTATGGACCCCACTTGCCAGATGATTCACGTGTTCATTTGGAGAAGAAGCATTTTTCTGAATACGTACAAAATGATGATATGAGTTAATTATTCCCCTTAATGCCTGTAATTAATGTAATGTCTTAGTTCTTCTCAATTTCGCCAGAAGAGAGTAAAATTTCATTCCCCTCCTCCTCTTCTACCTCCTTTTCTCTTTGTTCATTCTTGGAGGAAAACATGGTTGAACTCAAAATACAAGTGTATGCTACCAAGAAAACTAGGGACTAGTTGATGTTCAGGCAACAGTGGCATTGTGAAGTTTGTTCCTAATAACCTCATCAATCTGGCCAATGCTGCTCCTGAATTTCAGCTCATATTCTAATACTCATGAGTACATTAATGAGCCAAAATGTCAGGATTTTGATGAAAAAATCACACTTATTTCCAAATTAACAAAGTGCTTAGTGGGATCATAAAGAAGTCAGCTGATGTGAGAAAATGCTTGGCGTGTATTCTAATATTCATCAGTTACTTGGAAGCTTCCTGTTAACATAGGTCAAAATATTTATCATATTCAAATGCTGTAGCATGTTTTGTGAGTGTTTGGTTGCTTTTCATAATGGTGAAGACTAATTTCTACAGATGATATGATTTTGTAACATTATTGATTTTTGTCTCTATCTTTACTTTTGTTAAGAGCCTAGTTCAAGAAAGACAAGATCTGTCATTTTATTATACATTCTTCAATAATAATTAAAGTTTTAATTATTTTTTCTGGGGCTGAAAAACAGTTCAGTCAGAGAGTTTTCCTTGAAAGCATGAAGGCATGTGTTTGCTAAATAGAACACACACATTAAAAAAAGATTAAATTATAAAAAAACTAAATTTGTTCATTGTTGAAAAAAGAAAAGAAAAGAAAGAAAAGAAAAAGAAAAGAGAAGAAAAGACAAGGGTGTGTAACTCCTAGGTCAGAACACTCATGTTAACATTTAGGTCCAGGAACAAAGGGACACATTCATATCCAAGGGCACTAACATACTTTTGGACATGTAGTCACATGAATATGTACACACATGTGCATGAAGCAGAGTGAAAGTGTTGCCTTCCCAGTGATAATTTTGAATCTCACATCAGCTGTGTTATTTTGGGGACTAGTGAGTACCATATTTGGGGACTAGTGAGTACCACATTTGGAGACTAGTGAGAACCACATTTCCCCTCCCGAGGAGAAAATGCGTCCTCCTTGATTTTATCAGTCTTTAAATTTGAAATCATACATCTGTGTTCCTAATGAATAACCTTTAATAAACAGTATTGTATAACTGTCTAGACATGTGTAACTAGTTAATATACTTGAGAGATTCACAAGCTAGAGATAGTGTCAGAAAGATACGGAGACAATAGAGAAGGAAGCTGTACTAACAATATGATGACTGGGCAAATAAATTTCTTCTCCCATTTTAGTTTTTATTCTCACATAACTGTGACCTACAGATAAATAACTGCATTTCTCCAAGTGGAAAAAGTAGAAGTCAATGAATGAAATTGATGCACTCAGAATCATGATGCTAGAAATATTAGAAACATTACTATCCAGGCACTATGAATTACTCAGACTTGTTGCCTTAGAAACCATCTTCAAGGTGATTTTAGTCTCTTAATGCATGGGATAATATTTATGATTTTATCTTATTTTGATTTGAAATTTAATAAGAAATTATTTTGTAGGCAAATATGAAATCACAATTGATCTTTCTTAAACCACATTGCCCACGACCTATCCTTAACAAAATTATCAAATGTGCTTTTGTTTCCAGATTGTTAGATATTTTTTTCTAACAATCTTTGTTTTTACTTGAAGGGGACAGGGAAATGTTTATTTTACTTACACTTCCACCATCAAAAGGCTTGGAGGCAGGAACTCAAACATGGAAAGACCTTTCAAAACAGTAACACCTAAGTACCTACATAACTCTTAAACTGCCAAATTTCTCTGATAATGAGGACTAAAAGCATGGCTACTTTTGTAACACAGCTTCTGTGTGCTGACCTTGAGGAAACATTTTTCAAAGATTTCACCTTCATGATGCTAGTTTCTTCTTAACCACTCCAAATCTCCTAACTCCAGCTATCCACCACCATGTGTGCTAGTAACACAAAGGTTTAACTTTACTTGTACGATTCTCTTGTGAATCACAGGAAATCCTTCATTCCCAGCTGACCAGAACAACAGTCTCTTAATTCAAATAAGCAAGCAGCACTGGTAGATTCTGTAAGCCTCCCTCTAAAAGAAGTCAGGCCTCCGTTTTTTGCACTGCTTTCAACATACTTATCGTCTTACCTCCCATAAAATAGCCCAACACTCAATGTTCTCAACATTCAATGTCTTTTCTAACTCAAAGTCCAAAGTCCTTCAACACTCCTCCCCAAACAAGATAACTAGGGAATATAGTAGCTATAGCCTACTATGCTGGTGCCAACTTGTCTTAGTTATGGTTATTAAAAAAGAAATTAAAGATAATATCATAAGATTAAAAATATCTGAATGTTTATGGATCCATAGGATGAGCATAGTACAACTGATCATACTACAAAAAGCAGTGTACAGATTCAGTGCACGCTCCTTTAAAAATTTCAACACAGTTCTTCACAGATCTTGAAGAGGACAATTATCAATTTCATAGAAAATAAAAAAAAAAAACAAAAAACAAAAAACAAACAAACAAAAAAACCAAGAGAGGATAGCTAATTCAACCTTGAACAATCAAAGAATGGCTGGAGGTCTCAAATTCTGGTTTTCAACTTGTACTACAGAGAAATAGTAATAAAAACAGAAACAGAATAATATTCACATGAAACCAGACATATTGAGCAGTGAAACTGAACTAAAGGCCTAGAGAAAGATGTACACACCTACAAACACCAGACATTTTAAGAAAGAAGCCAAAATTACACACTGTAAAAAAGACAGCATCTTCAACAAATGTTGCTGGGCAAATGATGTCTGCATGTAGAATTAAAATAGATGCACACTATCATCCTACACAAAACTCAACTTCAAATGAACCAAAGACCTCAATATAAAAACAGACACACATAATCTGATGGAAGAGGAAAGGTGAATAGCCTTGAACTTGTTGACGCAGAAGACTTCCTGAACAGAAGACGAATAGCAGAGCTTTAATATAAACAAGTCCTAAATGGGACCTCATGAAACTGAAAAGCCTCTGCAAGGCAAAGGCACAGTCATTTGTACAAAGAAGTAGCCTACACAATAGACAATAGATTTTTTTATTGGATACTTTCTTTATTTGCATTTCAAATGTTATCCCTTTTCCCGTTTTCACCCCCGCTGACACCCCCCTACCCCATCCCCCTACTCCTGATCCTATAAGGGTGCTCCCCGAACCATTTCCAATTCCCTGCCACCACATTCCACTATACTGGGGAATCTAGCCTTCACAGGACCAAGGGCCTCATTGATGCCCAACAGGGCCATCCTCTGCTACATATGTGGCTGGAGTCATGGGTCCTTCCATATGTACTCTTTGGTTGGTGGTTTAAGTCCCTGGGAGTTTGGTTGTTTGATGTTGTTGTTTTTCCTATAAGGTTGCAAACTCCTTCAGCTCCTTCAGTCTTTTCTTTAACTCCTCCACTGGGAACCCAATGCTCAGTCCAATGGTTGGCTGCGAGTATCCACCTCTGTATTTTTCAGGCTCTGGCAGAACCTATCTGGAGACAGCTATCTCAGGCTCCTGTCAGCATGTACTTCTTGCCATCCACAATAGTGTCTGGGTTTGGTCACTGTATATGGGATGGGTCCTCAGGTGGTATAGTCTCTGGATTGCCTTTCCTTCAGTCTCTGCTCCACACTTTGTCTCCGTATTTGTTCCTGTGAGTATTTTGTTTCCCCTTCCAAGGAATGAAGTATCCACACTTTGGTCTTTCTTCTACTTGAGCTTCATGTGGTCTGTGATTAGTATCAGGGTATTTCGAGCTTTGGCGCCAATATCTACTTATCATTGAGTGCATACCAAGTGTATTCTTTTGTTACTGAGTTACATTACTCAGGATGATATTTTATAGTTGTATTCATTTGCCTAAGAATTTAATGAATTGATTGTTTTTTAATAGCGGAGTAGTACTTCATTGTGTAAATGTACCACATTTTCTGTATCCATTCCTTGGTTGAAGAACATCTGGATTCATTTCAGATTCTTGTTATTATAAATAAGGGTGCTATGAACATAGTGGAACATGTATCCTTGTTATATGTTGGGGCATCTTTTGGGTATATGCCCAGGAGTGTTATAGCCGCGTCCTCAGTTAATACTGTGTCCAATTTTCTCCACAGCCAACATAGACAGTTAAATAAAATTTATAAGAAACTCTAAAAACTAGATATCAAAAATAAAATAATTCAATTAACTGGGTACAGATGTAAAAATAGAAATATCAAAAGAGAAAACGTCAATAGCTAAGAAATACTTAAAGCAATGTTTGATATTTGTGGCAAGAAAATCAAAACTGTATTGATATTCTATGTTATACTTGCCAGAATGACTATGATTAAAATCAGCTCATTGCTGTTTGGAGTACAAACGTGTATTGCCGCTATAGTAATCACAATGGTTTTTCCTCAGAGAGTTTAAAATTGATCTACCTCAAGACCTAACTATACCACTCTTGGAGGCATACCTAAATGATGTCCCATCCTAGTACAGGACACATGCTCAAACATGTTCATTGCTCCTCTATTCATAATAACCAGAAACTAGAAGCAACTTAGATGTCCCTCAACAGAGGAATGGATAAAGAATATGTGGTACATTTAGACAATGCAGTATTATTTGGCTGTCAAAAAGAAAAAGGTGGCATCATGAAATTGTCACAGAAATGGATTGATGTAGAAAAATCATTCTGAATAAGATATGCCAGACCTAGAAAGACAATTATGATTTCTATTCACTTATAAGTGGACCTTAGACATTCAATAAATGATAACCAACTTTCAATACATAAACCCAGAGAGGTTAACTATTAGAAGAAGAGACTATGGGGTACACATAGATCTGTCACAGAAGGAAAAATAGAATAGATTTTATGGATAGACTAGGGGGTCAAAGGAACAGGAAGTGCAAGATTAGGTGAGAAGACTTTGGATAAATAGGGTTGGAAAAAGGAATGCAGGAAGGATATTTGAAATTGGGGGTCATCTAAAGGATGGCTTGTAAACCTAGTTCAGTAGAAACTTCCTAAGGTTTTTGGTTGTTTGTCTTAGCTAAATTTATCTAAAAGGAGGGAATCTCAATACATGAAATATTACCATATGATCTAACTTCAAGCATTTTATCTTTCTTTCCTTTTCTTTTCTTTTCTTTTCTTTTCTTTTCTTTTCTTTTCTTTTCTTTTCTTTTCTTTTCTTTTCTTTTCTTTCTTTCATTCTTTCTTTCTTTCTATCTTTCTTCTTCTTCTTCTTCTTCTTCTTCTTCTTATTATTATTATTATTATTATTATTATTATTATTATTATTTTGGTTTTTTGAGACAGGGTTTCTCTGTGCAGCCCTGGCTGTCCTGGAACTCACTCTGTAGACCATGCTGGCCTCAAACTCCAAAATTCACCAACCTCTGCCTCCCAAGTGCTGTGATTAAAGGTGTGCACCACAGTGCCTGGCTTAAAGTATTTTCTTAAATAGTGATCAGTGGAGGTGGTCCCAGCCCATTGTGGGTGGTGTAATCCCTAGCATGGTTCAAGTGAAGTAACATGAGCAACCATGGTGAGCAATGCTTATGTTATGATTATTATGGTCTGTACTTTATATTAATTAACTAAATACTAGGTATTATAGCCATAATAGTATTATTATTGTCAAAACATCTCTATTAATAGAAATGTATTACAGGGTGAGCCAATAGATAATATTCCAGCCATGGTTTCAAACATGTACATACCTCTGTGTAAATGACAAACTTATATTCAAAATATTTGTTATAGGTCAGACTTTTGATGCATTCCTGAATATATTTAAAACTAAAATTACTCAGTACACAACATCAGCATTTTCCATTCATGTGAATAAGTTTCATGTCCCACGTCTAATGTCTCTACCAATGGGGGAGCACAATTTAATCAGGCTCAGTCAGCTGGAGCCAAGATATTCAAGCTGAGGGCATCACATTAAATCATAAATCAATGAAGGATTATTTGTGGGGGTGCAGAGATAATACAGTCTATTTATTTTGCTTTGTGATGATCCGGCTTGATATAAAGATAGAACTGGGCTGTAAGATAATGAGAAGAAAGTAGTCTTTCTGTTGTCTTTCATATGGAAAGGCAGGTTATAGGTTACAAGTCATCTTCAACTCTGATGTAATTCTTTGGATTTTATGGTATAATATGCATATATGTGTAACATACTGTGCACAGATATAATAATGCAGACACTCCTAAGTATATGTAATAAGTCAATAATCAACCTTAGATTGTGCAATTTCCTAATTGCACAGCAAGGTCAGTGAATGCAATAAGATTAGTGACAATGAAGTAATAGAATAATTCCCTGAATGAATAATATATTAATACTTTTGACATTTCACAAAAAAATTTCATAGACTGACAGCTTTCCACACATTGATATTTGTACAATAATATTTTGTGTTCAAGAAATACTTTTTGCCACTGTGGATTTCTTATTTAGTGTTCTTTTTATGAGCACATAGAAACTAATTTTAATCTAGTGTTGCTATAAGAGGAAAGAAATAATTCTTAGTACAATGTACTTCATTTAAGTTCCAACACTTTATTATGATCATGTATTTATTATTATTACAAAGAGCACAGGCCAGTCCTATCTGAGAAAAAAGGATTTGAAATTTTCACTAATCTCTGTAATTCAAGGGATCCTAAAGCAATTGAATACCCTAGATTCTAATATTGAAGGACAGATTGACATTTGGTTAGGTGCCTGAAACAGAGCTTCAGTTATCCTGGGGAGATCCCTGCATATGAAGACAAAGGTTCCAGAACACTCTACAATCATTATAATTATTATTTTATTATTATAAAATACAAAGGATGGGCCGATCCAAAGCTACCCAGAAAAAAATATCCTAAGTCTCCAATCCCATTTGTTAACCTGTCAATTCTAAGTACTTTTCTAGATTTCTTACAACCAAATTAAGAAAAATAGTATTAAAAATTTTTAATCATAGCAATTTGGGAGCTAAAGTCAGGTAGATATCTGTGAATATCAGGACAGCTACAGATATGTAGAGAGACCTTTTCTCAATAAAACAAAACCATACAAAATATCCAGACCATGAACATTCATTACCTTGGCTTGTAGAAAAAATTTATATATACATGCTTCATATATATTGTTTGTTAATTTTGCTTGGTTTTATTGAAACAAGTACTCTCGATGTATAACACATATACATATATATATATATATATATATATGATGAATCAAAAGCCCATATATATATATATATGTGTGTGTGTGTGTATATATATATATATATATATATATATATATATATATAAAGGTTCACATGGGGCTTTTGATTCCTCTGCTGTAGATGTACAGTTTTGCACAGAGTGTTAAATATACATCTAATATCATTTTTATGCATGTGTATATTTGGTTTTCTTAGCATAGCTTCCTCCTAAGGATGTTATCTTTCTTTTAATATGTATTTTGTCATTTTTGTTAAATATAATAAGATATAGTTATATCTTCTATTTCATCCAACAATCTTCACATCTGTTTTCATGCTTGCATCATGCTGTTATTGTTAATATAACTCTATAATATAGCTTGGAACTGGTATGGTAATCACTTCAGTATTGTTCATTTTTTCCTGATAATTTATTAGAATATCTGGGATATATTGTGCTCCATGTGTAATTTACACCTTTTTATTTTTTGTTTGTTTGTTTCTATATTGAATGTTGTGGGCTTAATTGGAATTGCACAGAAACTGGGAATTGCTTTTTAAATAGATTATCTTTTTCATATTATTAATTCTACCAATCCATGGCTGCAGGAGGCCTTGTCATTTTATATCTTCCTCAATTTTTTCTTCACAGGTTTAATGATTTTGTTGTAGAGGTTTTTTACTTCCTTCAGTCAATTTAATGCCAAAATGTTTTACTTGAGTTTTATCTAACTTCTTAAAGAATAAGTACACATGCAAACATAATGTGGATCTAAGACTTACTCATGAATTACTGAGGAACAAAAGTATATTAAAACCTCTTAGATAAATTCATGATTCTCTAGACTTCCAAATGAAATGTATCCTTTTAAGTACTTTTTAACTTATAAAAGGGGAATCTTAACATTGTTTTTTTTATTCAGATATGAGTTATTATGTATTTGAGTGAATTGTATTCTAATACTCTAATATATGTACAAGTTATATATGCCCCAGTACAGGTGAATGCCAGGGCCAGGAAGCAGGAGTGGGTGTTTTGGTGAGCAGGGTGGGGGGAGGGTATAGGGAACTTTGGGAATAGCATTTGAAATGTAAATGAAGAAAATATCTAATAAAAAATTAACATCATGTCACAGTATCATGCAGGATGTCTAATAAGGTATTTAAACTTGAATGTTTGTATCCATACCTTATTTCATTCAAATGTGTATGCACATTACTAAATTATGCTTGTAAACATTCACACTGTGAGTCTAATTCACCTTTCTACTTAAAAATCATTCTGTTGATAAGATGTCAAGAGAGTCAGGTAATTGTAGCACAACTTTCTTAAAAGTAAGCAGGATTGCTTGAACCATTAGCTCAAAACAAGATTGGGCAATATAGCAAGACTGTCTAAAAGTGTGAAGGGAAGAAAATTAAATTTTATCACATCTATATCACAAACATGACACTTCTCTGATTTCAAAGCATTTACCATTGGGTGCCAATGCTCCTAATATCATGAACCAATTATCTACTTTGGTAACCTCACTTTAACACAAATATTAAAGAATTTGCTCAGTCCTTAATTTGTTTCAAAGATTTATTTTTATTATTCTAAATTATGTGACTGTGTATGTACAGTGTCACTGAATGTGTGTGTGTGTATGTGTGTATGTGTGTCTGTGTGTATGTGTGTATGTGTGTGTGTGTATGTGTTGAACGTATGTGTGTAGGCACATGCTTGTATAAAAATTTATAAATGTTATGGAGGAGAAACATGATTAGTAATAACATAATCCATCTTTTAAAAGGAAATCAAATAACATGGTAAAAATCAGAGGATCTGAAGAAACATGTAAATAAAGAAAAAAAATCAACAGACTGAGGAACAACTCAGAAAAGCAGTATTCAAATAAATCTGACTTCTGAAGTCACAAGTTATGGGACATATATGTAAAAATACCAATGGTGGCTGGCTGTGGTGGTGCTTTTATTCACCAGAAGAAGTAATGAGATGAAAGCCATACACAAGCTAGGCAAAAACATTGCTAAAAAGCTTCTGAGTAACTCTGGCCTCAAACTAACTCTGCCAGTCTGTTTTAATCTTCTGACTTCTCATTCTCTGGCTCCTTCTGCCTTCCCCTGCCAATCTGTCTGTGTAAAACTATTGAAATAAAACTATTATATTCTTTCTCTCTCTCTCTCTCTCTCTCTCTCTCTCTCTCTCTCTCTCTCTCTCTCTCTCTCTCTCTCCCTCTCTCTCCCCTTTGTTCTTCTCCTCCTTCTCCTTCTTTTTCTTCCTCTTTCCTGTGCTTTTCTTGTGTTGGGAAGATACTATCTCTGATTCATTCTGTCATATCTTTCTCTGATTCATCACTTTGTTCATCAATTAGATGTCACTTTCAAATATAGCTACTTCCCTCTACAAACTAAGTTTACCTTCATTGTTTGGTATTAAAGCTGTGTACTAAGAGCATGCCTGCATTCCAGCTAGAAGGATGAAAGATCTATTGCCTGTCTGAAATCCAACCAGGTCACACAGAACTAGAAGGCCTTCGGATGCAATAGTTTGCTATAGGAGCCATGTTTACAGAATTAAAATTCCTATACAAATGCCCAAGACAAATGTGTCATTCTTGACTGACAGGTACATAGGTAGGGTGGGGCAGGTAGATGAAAAAATAAAGAATGTACAAAAGCTGAGATCAGGAGGTCTTATGCCAAGCAAGCTTATCAAGTACAGCATCATACACACTATTTGAAGTAGAAAAACAGAGTCAGTGGAAAGGTAATCATACAATCTTCCAAGAAGGCAAATCAGGAAAGATTAAGAATATCATAGGCAAAGCATACATCCTTGGAATTGATGACCATATCCATTTATGATAGAAAGATTTGGGTTTTCATGATCTTAGACCATTAGTGTCTCCTCTAAGGACATTTCTCATTTTAGAGAAGACATTGTGTTTGTTCCCCCCTTCAAATCCTATGGATATACCTTCCAAGACCCTGACCCAGGCGACTGTTGACTCTGTCAAACATGTTCCTGGCTTAGAGAAGGAGTTATATATTTTTTTAATTGTACATCAGGGCCTCAGGCATTTCTAGTCTTCAACATACATCTGCTAGAAGAAAAATGACTTCCATTTTACTTAGTGATTTAGAAAAAGATGCTGCACTAAAAACACTCACATCATGTGACACCTCTATGGATAGAAGAAAAACACCTGGAATGGACATACACACCTGTATCCCTAACACTAGAAAAACTTAAACACTTTGCCATAAGTTTAAAATCATCTTGAGCCACAAAGTGCTTTAAGTCATCCAGGGTTACAGAGCAGGAATCTGAAAATCAGAGAAGGCAAAAACCCTGAAAATATCCTGAGAAAAATATTACTATTTGTGCAATTATCAATGTTGTTAGATGCTAAATTTATAGGGAACAGTAATTTACTCCTGAATTCCATCTGTTATATAAATGCTTCTCATAGACATTCTATGGAAAAACATTGCATAAACCTCAGAGAAAAACTATTGTATCCCAGAAACTTGCTAATTAAAGCAATATTTTTGAGGTGTATTATGGCACAGTTGGTCTAAAAATAAACTAAATTTTAAGCAAAAATGTATAGAGTAGAATTAGTCTGGTGAATTAATTATAAATTACAACACACAATAAATGTAATTAAATGCTTGAGAAAATTTTAAGTTATATAAAATCATAGTTCTAAAATACATCAACTTAGATCAAAAATTTTAAGTATCTTAAAGTAGTTATATGTATTGAAATATTATACGCATATATGCATACTCACATATCTTCTTAGAGGTCTATTTATGTTTTATTTTATGTTCATTAGTGCATTGCTTTTATGTGTCTGTGTGCACTGAATATGTCCCTGTTGCAAAAGAGGCATTTTATTTTCAGGACCTGGAGTTACAGGTCTTTGTGAGCTCCATGTGGGTAGAGAGAACCGAACTTCAGTTTTCAAAATGAACAGTAATTGCTCTTAACCACTGAGTCAGTTTTTAAGGCCCAGGCTAGGCTATACCTAATAATGTCAGATAATATAAAACTGTTTGTCCTGTCAAACATTCTTGTTTAAGTTCTTGCATTTCCAGAGAATTTTGTTGATGTTTTTAATTGGATGTAAAATTCCAAAGATGGTTAAAAATTTATGATGAAGCTCTGCTCTGAAAAGAATTTGTTACTGTTTCCTAAGTTAAGTTCTGCATGAATCAAGAATTTACCTTATTATTGTTGTACTTTGTACAGGAATATGATTCAGGTATGGAATTCTGCATAGATTTCCCACCATATTTTAGTTAAGAAACTTTTGCATTTTTCCTTCTTTCTTTACTTCTACAAGCTGAATGCCAACAGAGATAGAACAGTACATTGGATATATGAATAGTGTTGACCTTAGATAAGTCTGTAATTGAGATGATAATGGGAAGAATAAAGTCATGCTAAGTATTGGGAATACAATTTTCTGGGAATATCAAAATAAACACATAGTTTTTTAAATCAGAAAGAACTCAGTGCAAGAGGCTGTGACCTATTGGTCTGGAAAGTAAACACCAGAATATAAGATCAGCTGTGAAGCACAGTACAGGCAATAGTCAATTTGATTTACCGAGCTTAATAGGAAGGAAGCCAGTAGATGGTTTGGAGCAAGAAGAATGAAACTTTCTAGAAAATGAATATGGTCTTGCTGTGCAGACACAAAATATCTCCTCGCTTAGCTTAGATTATGGCAAAAAATTAGCCCTCAGCATTATACGTCTAGAACTGATACATAAACAATTTCATCCTTTAGATGTCCTTTCTTGCAGTGATCCCACAAATTATCTGTCTTCTTCACTTCTACAAGGGTATTGTTGATTGACTGAAATCATAGTTGTTCTGATCATTTTAAGTAGGCAACAGAGGGAACGCTGATTATGAGAGACCAAAACCTGTCTAGGCTTTTATGGGTCTCCAGAATAGAAGCAACCATACTGACCACACTGACTAAGCAGAGTGCAGCATATTTGGGAACTGCTATATTATCTCAAGATATCATGCATCGAAGCTGCTATGCCCTTTAGACTCAGATTAATTGCATGAGACCAGCAAAAAAAAAAAAAAAAAAAAAAAGAGGAGCGACTAGAAGAGAACTTGGTCTATTGATTTTTTTTGCAAGACTTTAAATTAAATATGATATTACAGATGAATGGTTCTAAGCCAGCTGGGTTATCTATGCTGTATCTCTTCATATTCAATAGAGTATCACTTTGCTTCCCCTCACCAATGCAAAAGCAAACAAATAAATGACAACAGCAAGACATCTTAAATTTTCTCTCTCCCTTTTTGTAGAGTCTTGTTGATTTAGAGACAAGGCTGATTATCTATATTTTTTATTTATTTTTAAGGTGCTCCTTCTGATTATGCATAAAGGAAGAGTAGTGCCAAGGGGAATTTATGCACTGGGTTGTTTATTTGTTTGCCTGCCTTAGTGATTGGTTTTTATGCTTATTATTAACTTGCTTAGTCTCCTCCTTGTCTGCAGATATGCCATACCTAAATTGACTATCTTAATATAAGCAAACATTTTGAAGGTATATTACCATGTCACAATATTTACAAGCTGCTTTTCTTGAAATTCAAATTTTTATTAGAGGAGAAATCGTTTCCAGCTTCATTGTAAGCAATCTCATCAAATGCATGTTCTGTGATGAGTAAAATACCTGTTTTATTCCTCTTTTGACACTGGAGTTTTTGTTAGGAGATGAAATTATATTATTACTATCATTTAAAGAGATTAATAAGAGCATGCTGATCACACACCATTGCTGTCAGATACATAATTTTATATTGTTTTAGATTTAGCACTGCAGAACTTACCTTTATGTATGGTTGCGAGAACAAAGGAAATATGTTTTGTTAAGGAAATTCTTTGCTTATGCCAAAGCTTATGTCAATAAAAGTTTTTTTTTTTTAAAATTAGCTTGTAATATTGAGATCAGATAAGAACTTTTTTGAACAAATGATTATACAATTTACAATGTAAGACTGAAATATCAACCACTGTTTTAAAGAAGTTAAGTGGACTAATGATAAATTATTTTGGTAATAAATCTTATGAATGTCATAATTTGACGAGATTATCAACCATCACAAAAATGATCTAACTAGTTATATTTTTCTACATTATGATAGATTTCCACTGCCATGTCTAACTCTTTCTGTCTCTGATTTTTCCTAGGCATGCACCAAAACTCACAAAGTTCTCTTTTTCTCCCTCCTCCCCTGTCTGCCTGTGTGTGTATGTCTGTGTGTGTGTGTGTGTGTGTGTGTGTGTGTGTGTGTGTGAAGGCTGTCTTTCTCTCCTCTACAATGTATATTATGAGTTTATAGTCGGGAATTTGCTTGTGATATTTCCAAAACCATGCTAATATATCTTTAAGAGTAAGAAATTGTACTATTTTTCCACAGCATCATGTATGCATAATTAGCTTTGATCATCTTCAATTTCATCCACAATCCAGATTTTTTAACCTCTTAAAAATGGGCATATGCACATAAATAGGGGAATCTTATGCCAACAGTCCATAGTTCACTTATTTATGTATTTTATTTACTTTTTATATTTAATTAAAAATATAAAAGATAATATTATTATTGCATCTTCCACCCAAATTCATTTTTGTTTTTCTCTCATTCATTAGAAAACAAGCAGGTATCTAAAGAAACAATAAAAATAAAAATAAATTGTATAAATAAACACAAACAAGTATAGAAAAACATAAACACACAAACAGAAAAACGAGCCAAAATAAAAAGCTTAGGAAACACATACAGACACAGAGGTACACTTCCAAACATAGACAAGTCATGAATACAAAGTCAGAAAGAAGAATACTATAATCAAAAGATCTATAATGTTTTTTAAAAGCCCAGACAAAGCATTGTGTGTCTGTCCTTAAATGTGCTTAGTATATGCAGTCAGTCAGACAGCATTGGAGAAAACCAAATTTTCCTTTGTGAACAGTTATCTACTGGAGATAGCTCCTGAATTAGGGATAGCGGCTAATGTCTGATTCTGGTCTCCACAGGAAAACCTTAATCTTAGACATGTGCAGTTTTTGTACTTGCTGCCCACAGTCTCCATGAGTTCATATGTCAATCAGTCCTGTTGTGTTTAGAAGGTCTTAATTTCTTGGTGTCCTCTGTCCCTCTGGCTATTGAATTCTTTCTAATTCCTCTTCTATATGTAGCCATGCAGTATGATCAAGCATCACATGTTGAAAATGCTGTCACTGTAGGTTTTTTCCAAGTGTATAGTTTTTGCTTCATATTAAAAACCCAATCATTCATAGGTGTGTGACTTTCGTCTGGAACTTCAAGCCAACTCTATTATTCTATATATTTATTGGGTTTATGCCAATAACAAGCCGTTTTTACTGTTCTACAATTTTTCTTCATCTTTTTCAGCTGTCTCATTGCTCTAGCTAAGACTTCAAGTAATATACGGATTGAGTATATTTAGAGAGGACAACTGTGTCTTGACTGTTGTGTTAGTAGGATTGCTTTGAGTTTCTCTCCATTAATATGATGTTGGCTATAGGCTTGCTGTCAACTGCCTTTAATATGTTGAGGTATGTTCCTTGTATTTCTACACTTTCAAGAACTTTTATCAGGATTGGATTTTTGCTTTTGTCTAAAGATTTTCTCCATCTGATGAGATGATTTTGTGGTTTTTGTCTTTGAGGCAATTTCTATTGTAGATTACATTTATTGATTTACTTATGTTGAGCCACCACTGAATCTCTGAGATGAAGTCTATTATAGCCGATGATCATTTCTATCTGTTCTTGCATTTGATTTGTATTTTATTTAGAATGCTTTTATTTATTGTCATGATGGAAACTGATTTGTAATTCTTTTTCTTTGTTGGACTTTCATGCATTTTAGGTGTCATGGTCACTGTGACCTTAAAAAGAATTTAGGCCAATGTTTCTTTTTTTAATATTTTTTTCAGAATAATTTGCATATTATTTGGTGTTGATTCTTCTTTCAAACTCTAGTAGCAACCTTCATTGAATTTACTTGACTCTAGGCTCATTTTCTTTGGGAATCTTTTAATTAGTTGTTTATATTTCAGTAGGAGTTACAGGTCTCTATAAGTTGCTTGATATCATGCTTTAAATCATGGTAATGTTTGAATTCCTTATCCAGTCATGATAATCATGATTGGTAGGTGGTATGTAGCAAAAATGTAATACCCATCTCTTTTAGATTTTCTAATTTAGTTGGCAATAGTGATTTTTATCTATCTATCTATCTATCTATCTATCTATCTATCTATCTATCTATCTATTTATTTGTCTGTCTGTCTAATGGGCTATGGTGCCCTGGTTTGGTGCTTAAGAATTGCAATATTCTCTTGGTGACTATATTTCATGAGTACATGGTGTCCTTCCCTAACTTTTACGATGTGTCACTTGAAGTCTTACTTTTCCTCAAGTTCTTAAAATTTTCATTTCCGGTTTTCTTTATTGATTATTTTTCTACTTTCATGTATTGACATTTTTTCTTCATTTCATTTTATTGTTTCTGGGTTTTCATAGATTCATTTTATTAATGGACTCATTATTATTCTTTCAGGACCTGTACCATATTTATAAGGGATATTTTGAAGTCCTTGTCATGTGCTTCAGGCATATTTCATTTCTCAAGGGCTCCTGTGATAAGGTTGTTGGGCTCTAGTGGAGATATATTGTCCTTGTTATTGATGATTGTGTTTTTACACTGCTGTCTCTGCTTCTGAGTTTGTAGTGATTGTGATACTATGTATTAATAATCTTGCCTTGTTTTGGGGGGGGTACATGTTATGTTCCTTGGTTTCTTTGATTTCCTTGCTTAGCTTCTTTGATTATTTGAATGTGGTAGCTTTATGTTACCTGGAGGATTTGCTTTTGAGATCCAATCAGCTGTGGTCACTTGAAGTTCCAGATGGTGTGTTTTAAGTATTGGGATCTGAAATTTATAAATGGGATGGGCTAGAAGGTGGGCTAGAAGGGAGTCCACCACAGAGATGAAGCAAGGTATGGCAGCAGGATCCGTGTTGTACCATTGGACTGAGAATAGAGAGGCCACAGTAAGTCTGCTACTGAGTTGTGAAGGAGACTGGTGAATTTGGAGAGGAAAGAGAGAGATAATTGCCTACCGACTTCCCTGGTCACAGTGGCTTGTAGGTTCTTAGGCGATATCTGTAGGAGTTGGTAACCTAGACAAAGAAATAGGTAGGGAGGAAGGATGTAACAGATATACCTAATTAGATAAATATAGGAGCAAGAAGAATGAGAGCCCTCAGCATGTGTTCTTCATTGCTACAGGTGCTTGGGGTGAGACTGGAGAATTGGGAGGAGAGAATAGAGAATGAAGATCACCTACCCCATACTCTAGCTAGCATCACCACTGCATTTATACTTTTATAGTCTATTTTTGATTGAAAATATCTCATTGACAAAACTCCAGGTTTTTTTTTTTAACCCATGCTGTCCAAAACTGTGAGGTGTGTTAGTCCACTCTACCTGCAATATAAATGACCACCCACCAATGTTTAAAGGAAGAAACCTAAAGAAAGAATTAAGACTTTAAAAGTTAAAATATTTTTTTTTATTTCTCAGTAACAAACATTAGTTTGAACATATGTCTATCACCATTTCATGAATTTATAAAAAGGAAAAAAATCCACACTGGTGACTGTACAGCACTGAATGATAGGAAAATAATCCACATGTTAAGAATGATACAGTAAACAATATCATGCCTACCTGTAAAAGTAACTTTTATTCCCCAGATATAACTATTGGCTCAGTGGCTTAATGCTGAATAAGTTCACCCTTTCTAATTTTTTTCTGAACTCAGGCTGGCTGGCTCAACTCAGTTGTCCTATAGCAAATTTCCCTCCAAACTGACAAATTCAAACTGTCTTCTCACTTAATTGCTTTGCTTACCCTCAAATTAACACTGGAAATCTTTTCTACTCTTTGGGCTTATTCACATTCTCTAGATAGTTCTGTCTTCACATGCAACCTGTCTATGAAAACTGTCCCCCTTATTTCAGTGCTCTTTAGTCACCTCCCTTTTCTCTCTGTTCATGAGACTTTTTTCTATCTCTGACCCATTCTGGCCAAATCTTTCTCTGATTTGTCGTATTGTCTGCCCTTTAAGTATACATCAATGTTTGGGTTTTAAGGTGTGTATTTGTGGTTCTGTTTTCAGTTTCTTCCTGCACAGTGTTTAGACACTGCTGTGTACCAGACAGGAAAGAAGGAGGTAAAGTCTAGAATGAGGGGTCAGCAGGATCATTGTCTTGCATTGAATGGAATGGGGAGAAGGCCTTCTCTAAAATTTTAATGTTACAGCTCTCTTGGCTACTATTCAACAAACAACTCTCTTAGACAAGGTTCAATAATATAGCAGCGAAATGCTTTATTTGGGATAAAGCAATATATATGAACCTTCTAGAATGAAAAGGTGTTCTTAGGCTGAGGTTTCATTGGCCGAAGATTACGGTTCTGGAGATATATCATTTCAATGGAGAGGTATTTCAGGTTGTTAAAACTGTAATTTTGCCAAAGATAACAGGACATTCTTCAGGTAGAAGATTGCAGGTTAGACTTCCCAGAACAGACAGAGAAGGGGAAGCTCTGCTAAAAATAAAAGTGAGTCCTCTATTTTGTCCTGAGTTCAGAAAAGTTGTCTGGACATGGTAGACTACAGCCTTAGTAGCAAGGTGCAACATGGACTAAAGAATTTCAGTCAGAGGGATGAAAGCTATATGACATTTCTTCATTCCAGATGGATTACAAAGCCCTAGAAGTTCTTTTAAAATTCCTCTACATCTCTCCCCCCCACACACCTTTTTGTTTCTTTGTTTTGTGTTTTTTTTTTGTTTGTTTTGTTTTTTGTTTTTTGGTTTTTTTTTTTTGTTT
>NC_034593.1:66202578-66206318 GCF_900095145.1 Mus pahari
TTTTTTTTTTTTTTCAAGATGGGTTTTTCTATGTAGCCTTGGCTGTCCTGGAACTCACTTTGTAGAAGAGGCTGGCCTGGAACTCAGAAATCCACCTGCCTCTGCCTCATCTTTCCCCTTTCTGTTTAAGCTAAACAGCAGTTATAGTTTAACTATTACAACAGAAACATTTATCAATACCATAAATTTAGCAGTACCAATGTCCTTAAACTTAGCAGTGTGAATACCTTTATGAAGATCTGTAGATACAATGATCCTTATCCCATAGTCACAGTCGTGGTCATCTTTAGCAAATATCCATTTCAGCATCCATTTTTTTCAGTCTGCAGTCTGAGGAAAGGTCATTCGATCTTTCCTTCTTCAGGTAATTTGTTGAGCTGTCCCCATGAGACTTTCTGCCTCATCTGCCTTGCTGTTTTTCAGAGTCTCTCCCCTCCTTCAATAGTGCCTTTCATATGGAAGCTTCTATTCTGCATATCTAATGTTAATCAAGATTGATGGAACTTTTTACACATATCTAATCTTAATAATCAAGTCTTTCATCACCTGTCAAAAATATAAACAAAACTTCTTCCCCAATGAAACACCTTGCCTAACTTCAATTCTGATGTTAAATTATGTTTAAGTTATACAGGTTGATCTAATTCAGCAGGTTTTTCTGTTTTGTTGAGTTTTTGTTGGTGTTGGTGTTTTCATTTTCTGTTTTGTTTGATTTTTTTTTTCCTTTCTTACAATCCAGTGTCTCTTGGGTAATCTTATTTGCCCCTCCTGTTTATTAAGGTAAAATTAGATCTTTATGAAACCATACATATCAAGAGCTAGAAACTGTTAGCTTTTAAACAAGACAGTTAACCACTCCCATCCTATGCCCCACTCCATGGCAGTGATCTGTGCTTCTTACCAATCTAAATACAGAAACAATGAAGACATATTAAATAAGATGTCAATACACAGTGTCAACTAAAATAAGTATCAATTTCCTGAGATTGAAGGAATAGTAATATGAATTCCTCATTGTTACTGTAGATCTCTACCCCATAGGTTTATGTCTATATCTACCACATAAGGCTTTAACCCTCTTAACTTTCTGGTCCCACACACTAATTGTCTTACATTTTGGTTTGCTTAGGATAATGTTCCAATCTGAACAATCTATGTAGATACCTTCTGTATGGGCACATGTGATTTCAAAAATTTTCATGAGATTAAAGTTACATCACCTTCTTTTTGTTGTTGTTTTGTTTGTTTGTTTTTCATGACAGGGTTTCTCTGTATAGCCCTGGCTGTCCTGGAACTTGTTACATAAGCTTCTATGTCCACCAAACCTTAATACCATTTATTTTAATTTTAATTTTGGTCTCTAGTCATTGATAGTGGTTTGCCAAGAAACCTGTCTTTCAGTATTGTCTCCTTTTCTTTCAATTAGAGCTGTTTTTCTTAGGATATGTAGAAGCAGTTAAATATGAGCAATCCTGAATCCTGCTTTAAAGTGCACTTTTTTTTTTTTTTTTAAAATAAGCCATGATCTCAATATGGCCATTGAACTCTTCCTTTACAATTCCTGGATGCACAATGAATTTTTGAGATGTTAGGCTTCTTCCTTCTAAAACAATTCCTACTGCCTTTAGAGATAGAGGTCTGTGAGACTCAGAGAGGATTTTATAGCAAGAAATTTTTAGTGATAGTGTGAGATTTTTACATTTTGCTAAGTCTTGGGCAGTGCTTCCATCTGTAATGTACATTAGATTTCCACTGTGGATTTCTGACAGAAAACACCTGGCTCATGTTTTTGTTGTTGGGTTACTAATGAACCCTCTAAGGGAGTCTCCTGTATTTACAAATTATTTCCCAGGGAGTTTCCCTTTGGTAAGGAATTACCTCATATATCTCATGCAGAATTGCATTCATTAGTCTGATGCCTAATGATCTCCATACCTTCTAAAACTCCCAGAAGGCTGAGGTCTTCTAGAGGAGTCTCTACAAATGCCTTGCCTACAGTTTCTTTTCAAATGTCCCTATCTTTAACCAAAACATCAGACATTTTGTGTATAGGAATATTGGCTATTGATATTCCAATTACATAGTCATTAATGTCAATATCAGCAGTAGTTATAATTCATTTATTCATGGATGCTGATTGAGCTTTTAAAGGACTAAGAACTTTGTAAATTCAGCATTTCAAAAGCTAAAGTTTCAATTGGTACCTTTTTCACATCTAGATTTGATATTGCCCTGTTTATAGCTGATGTAAATCTGTGTAAGAAGTCAGTAAAAGTCTCTCTGCAGTTTTGCATTATCTTTGTAAAATGTCATAAGCCCCTTTCCTTGTTTCTTCCCCTTACCCAAGATTGTTGAAGCTACTAAAGTACCTTGTATAACAATAGAGTCACCAAATTGCATTTATCATAAAATTAACAAATTGACCTTTACTTATCAATTGGTCCTACACACTATTAACAGTTCTGACATATGATTTCTATAATCGAAGCTTTTTCACCACGAGGACAGGCATTAATAATGGGAACCAGCTTCGAGTACAGCTGCAGATAAATTTTTCCAGTCTTGGAGGAGAATTGTGTTTCAGATAGCCTAGGTATTTAACATCTGTTCCATATAAGCTGAGCACATTTCATAAGTTATTATTAATCCTTTAAAATGTTTAAGATCTTGTATTTTAACAGGATGCAAAAAGAGTTCTTTTATTTTTATTTTTTCTATTTTTACCTTTCACTATTTTCTAGCATTTGTTCCCAGGTAACTATAATATCTAATGGGTTTGGTCACCTTCATCAATTTCATTGAGAAAGGTTACTGTAGGTTAAATGGACTGTCTACCTTGAACTCAATTTTATAAGGTATATGATAGGTTAACTATTAAATAGTTTCTGGTCTCTTACATCTCTTTTATCTCTCAAGGGTTTGAATCTTATAGTTAATTTTTCTTGTTTTACAGTTATTTTTTCAACAGTTTTTGAGAGGGCATATATCCAAATTGCAACTGAGAGTAGGGAGAGGTTTACTCTCATGGTCACTGTTGCAGTAAATACTGTTATGGCTTTTTAAGTAATTTTTATATCCCCTTAACTCATAATCTTTATGCTAAGGGACTTCAAATGGAGTTTCCCATTTTTTTTTCAAGCAAAAAGAGTGTTTATATAATGAAAGTTGTATTTGGGGGTGACTTACTATGATTCACAGTGTCAGGAACTCCTGTATCATTTCTTGAATTTGGCTCAACCCTCTCACTACTTTGGGGTCTTCCAAATCTCTCTGGGTATGCAATTGACCTCAAAGATCTGATACTTCCTCTGGAGAGGATCCCAGATAAATTTCTCCTCTACATCATTCTATAACATGTGTTCTATCCTCTGTGACATTTCTTTCAGGTACCCTCTGCTTTCTATAATATTGATGAGCATCCTGTTTCTCCAATTCTATCTGGATGCCAGATTTTAAAAAAAAAAAAAAAGTAACTTTTATTCATCAGATGTAATTATTGTCTCAGAGGCTTACTACTGAATAATCTCATCCTTTCTAGTTCTTTCTGAACTCGTGCTGGCCGGTTTAATCCAAGTTGCTATTCCCCAAATTCCTCTACAAGCTGACTGATTCAAACTGGCTTCCTGTGGCTTCAGACCGAATTGTTCTACTCTTCTGTCTCTTTCTTACTCTCTAACCACTTCTGTCTTCACCTGCAGCCCGTCTCTTTAAACCAGTTGTCCTGGTGATGAAACTACCTC
>NC_034593.1:66206404-66223582 GCF_900095145.1 Mus pahari
CTCCCTCCCTCCCTCCCTCCCTCCCTCTTTCTCTCTCCCTTCTCCCTTGCTCCCTCTGCCTCTTGGGTATATCCTATCTCTAACTCATTCTCTCAAATCTTTCTCTGACTTGTCACTTTGCCTGTCCTCTATACCTACCCTTTATTTGGGAGCGATATTAATTTTATCATTCTGAAAGCAATGTTCAATTATAATTGTTTTGGAGAGAGACAATATTTCTACCTATAAAAACTGAGATTAGGCCTGGTAATTTTTTTCTAAGACTATTACATATACAAAAAATTTAAAAAATAATCATCAAAACAAACAGCAAGCGATGCCTTGATCACATGTGATGCAGAAATGCAAATAAATTATATCTGTCATTGCACAACTCATCGTCTCATACTGTCAGTAGTATGTTGTATACTGCCAAGTATACTTCGACAACAACTATTTAAAAAAATATCTATCAATGGCCAAGAATTATATTCAAATTGTTATGTTGAGGTTTATATGGAAAAGCATTGTTTCAGATAAAATCAAATGTTATGGATAGTAACTAATGACAATTCATTGCATAGTTATAAATATTAGGTTTCTTACCACCACAGTGAAGTCCTTGCCTATACAAAGGATCATATGATAAAGCCACAACATGCTCCTCTTTCATGCTCATAGTGATGAGAATTTCCAATTGAAACTAGGACTCTGATACTCATTTATCATTTATGATGACAGATTGAGAGCAGCTGCAAGCATGAAGCTGACAATCCTCTGTAGAATGATGTACATCAGAGAAACAGAATGATCTGAAGATGCATTAACTTTATAATAGTATTCAGTGATCATTTCCGATCTGGTGAGACTGATGCATGAAAAACATGTGGCAAAAATATTATATGGGAAATGCTACACTGTGTGTTGATTTAGGACCACAAAAAGTTATACACACAAAAGTACTATGCATTTCTTAGTGACATGAAATTTTAATTTCTTATATACACAAATATTTTTTTTTTGCAAACATAGTAAGAGAAAACTTAGTGATTGGGCATGGATTTAGAAAAATGCATTATGTTTATGTCTGAAATCTTCAAAATATTTAAGTAATAAACCTTTAAGGAAAGAATGAAGAACTAAAAATTGTACAGAAGTTCTGTCTTAAAGGCAACTGACAGGTTTCTGCTTCATTTGGTTTGGATGCCTGAATTTTGCAAAAACAGGCCACAGGCCATAAGGCATTAAGGTTCCAGCAGATGTAGTTGGAAATATTGTTACTTCTACACTGGAATTATTATAGATTATTCCTCTCATTATTTATATCCTCATTGTTTTTAAATCAAAGATGAAGAGATAGATTCTAGAGATAATTCAGTTTAACATTAGGTTATTAATAAGAATCAGAAAAATACAGAATAATGAAAACAACTGACCATGACTTTATGTCAAAGATTGTGTAAGGAGCTTCATTAAATCATTATTTTTGTCATTCTAAGATATTAGAGAGAAAAGTCAGCTTGTGTGTATTTCTGAGGATAATACCTAAGCTTTCCAGTACCCAAGCAAGTGTTTTACCACTGTGATATATTCCTACTCAAGAAAAATAAACTTTCCCACTTTCTCTTGTATTAGATTCAGTGTATCTGGTTTTATGTGGAGTTTCTAGATATACTTCGATTTGAACTATGTACAAGGAGATAAGAATGGATCAATTTGCATTCTTCTACAAGCCAACCACTAGTTGAACCAGCACCATTTGTTGAAAATGCTGTCTTTTTTCCCGCTGGATGGCTATGACTTCTTTGTCAAAGATCAAGGGACCATAGGTACATGGGTTCATTTTTGTGTCTTCAATTCTATTCCATTGATCTATCTTCCTGTCTCTGTAACAATACTGTGTTTTGTCCCCCCCCCCCCCCCCCTCTGCTCTGTAGTATAGCTTTAGGTCAAGGAAGGTGATTCGCTAGATCTTCTTTTAACATTGAAAATGATTTTTTGCTATCCTGGGGTTTTTGTTATTCCAACTAAATTTGAGAATTGCTCTTTCTATCTCTGTGAAGAATTGAGTTGGAATTTCAAGTGGGATTGCATTGAATCTGTACATTGCTTTTGTTAAATGGTCATTTTTACTATGTTAATCCTGCCTATCAATGACCGTGATCTTTTCAACTTCTGAGATCTTCTTTGATTTCTTTCTTCAGAGACTTGAAGTTCTTGTCATACAGATTTTTCACCTGCTTGGTTAGAGTCAGACCAAGGTATTTTAATATTTTTTGTAACTATTGTGAAACGTGTAATTTCCCTAATTTCTTTTTCAGCCAGTTTATCCTTTGAGTAGAAGAGGAAAGCCGCTTAGCTGATTGAGTTAATTTTATATCCGATGCCAGGAACCCAAGAGGTGCCCAGGACTCAACAGGGATGACATTAGTCAATATACACAACAAAGGGGAGAGACAACCTATAGAGACCATATCCAGTGGCTAGGCACTGCCACTGGTTGAGGGATGGGGCCATCCACCCACCTCAAAAATACTAATCTACAATTCCTCCTGTCAAGAGGAAATACAGGACAAAGAGTAGAGCAGAGACTAAAGGAAAGGCCACATAGAGACTGTCCCAATGCAGATGAGGATGCATGCAGTCAAACAGACTGAGCACAAGGATTCCAACAGAGAAGTTAGGTAAAGTACTGAAGGAGATGAAAGGGATTGCAACCCCGTAGGAGGAACAACAACATCAACCAACCAGACACCTTAAACCTCCCAGGGACTAAATTACCAACCAAAGAGTACATATGGGAGCAACCATGGCTCCAGCTGGATATGTAGCAGAGGACTGCTTTACTGGTGTCAATGTGAGGGGATTCCCTTCATTCTGTGGAGGCTCAATGTCCCAGCATAGGGTAATTCTAGCATGCTGAGTAGGGAGTGGGTGGATGGGTAGGGGAGCATCCTCATAGAGGCAGGGGGATGGGGAGAGGATAGGGGCTTTGTGTGGAGAGGAAACATTTGAAATGTAAATAAATAGAATAACCAATTAAAAAAAACTAGATGGCAAAAAAAAAAAAATCTTAATACAATCTAGTAAGTGGAAAGTAAAGGCTTTTGTGTGTCAATATGAAGCAAAATGTTAACGGTATTTAACACTAAATTAATCAGCTCATTTGTAGGTATGTATTTCTGAAATAAAAATCTTATCATGCTACATGCCAACTTATAAAACTTTCCATTAAAATGTAGCAAGTGGCCAATGAAGTGATCCAGTAGGTAAAATAGCTAATTTCACTATCCTGAGAACCCCAGGAAAAAACCTGAGTCTCATTGTGGAAAAAGAGAACTGATTCCAAAAAGTTTTCCTCTGACATCCACTCTATACTGTGAAATTTCCAAGCATAAACTGATACATGCATGTGCCAACAAGCATGCGAGCATAAATATGAGCATAGATGAACACAGAAACACATACACTCATTATACATGCATTAATAAACAAAATACAACTTGGTAAAGAAAGCACAACTTTCTTTTCCTATGCTGTTTTTTGTTGTTGTTGTTTAATAATATTTATCTACAATTGATGCTTCTCTAGTTATTGTTCCTTTCTATTTCCTTTCAAGAGCATCACTTATGAAGAGGGGATTTCTAATTTGCTTCTGCTTCTCCTTCACATACTGTTCATTCTCTAACCTCATATAATCTGACTTCTAATTGCAATGATTTTTTATATTCTTGGTTATTAAATACATTGATGTTAATTCATTTAAAATGATTTATTATACCTCAAGTCCTTTCCTGTTTGTATCCCATTTAAAGAGATGCTGTCGGATAATCTCACTGAAGCTCTAGATTTAAGCATTATCAAATCTGAACCAATCAAAAACTTACCCTGAGACATTGTGAAATAGTAATAAATACACATTTGTTTTCTCCAATGTCCTGAAACACAATTGCTCAACCTTTTGACTTGTGAAGGGAGGTGTTTTCTTATCCTGATGAGAAAACTGATGGTTTAGGTGCTGGGGTTTCATAGAAAATTCAGTATAGTTGGAGTTTTATGCCAAGAAAACCAAGAAGATTATTAGATGACTGAATCTCTATTACTCTCTGTTGAACACTATGAAGAGAAGGCTGAAGGTTCTATGGATCACAAATGTTCAGTATTTTAGAAACTCATGCATTTAGGAAGTTTCCGTAAAATCTCCGAAGGTCATGGCTTGGGACGTTTCTGACCAAAGTGCTGAATACATTGGGGATGATACAACCAGAGGAAGGAATGAACATTTTCAGTTGTCGCCCAGAACTTCTCCTTCTACTCATATGCTCATTTAAAATATCCCTTGGGATAAGTACACAACATAAGAAGATGGTTGCCCTAAATTCTGTGAACTCTTCAACTCATATTGAATTTCAATTTTAGCAAAGTCAGAAGTTGTGAGAATCTTACTAGTACTGGTTAGTCACTGAAATGGAACAGTAGTGTGTGTGTATGTGTGTGTGTGTTTCTTGTGTGTCTGTGTGTGTGTTTCTTATGTGTACACATATCTTTTCATACATATATACGGAAACATAGTTAAACTATTCACAATTTAACCCAGAAGTTGGAATTAGGAAGAGAGAAATCCTGGAGATTATAACTTATGCATAGTTTGAAATTTGACTACCATAATCTGTAAAACAAATAAAAGAAAACTTAGAAGGAAAGAAAAATAACCATACATGCTTGACTTGAAAGGAAAATGGAAAATGTATACTGACAATTTTTGCTGCAGTTTGCCCAAGCCATAAAACAAAACTCAAAGCTACTCAATATTGATCCCAGAGTTTTATGTCTTAACTTTTAATGTGCATTTCAAAGTCAATTTCAATTACTTCTGATTTTCACTTAAATGCTAATTCTAATGAAAAGACAATAAAGAATAAGGAGCAACTTCCCAAAAGTTAAATGAGATCCTTAGAGGAGAGTTACATCTGTGGATAGTAATACAGAAAGAAAATATGATTTTATAATTTCAAACTATTTATTATAAATATAAAGCTGTCCAGTTTGTACTATCTATATTAAACTTATACAATTTTGTACTTTTATCAGTTATTTTTCCAAAAATTAATTCACAGTATCATATGGTAAGTGATGGGATTTTCAAATTCTCCTTTTTGTGAAAATATCTCATAACCAGTCCATGTTTCAAATTAATTAATTTATCATATTTATAAGGAATAAGTAAAATAACTTCAATTTCATAAATTTCTGATTAAAAAATCACACAGAAATTATGACATAGACACATATGATCAACACTACTAATTTCTTAAATGAATCAGAAACAAAAATAAGCATTTTCATTTAGGTTTCATGGTTTATATATCAACATGGAAAATTAAAGTTATTAAATCATTAAACTCTGATACTCAAAAATATAAGGGACAGGGTTCAAACACTACTTTTCATAACTGTCACCTGCAAGATTATAAGTTGTGTGAAATATTTTTACTTGTGAGAGAATATTTCACATCTCAAAACATTGTTGAACATATTAAATTATAAAAATGATGCTTACAATGATTATTTAGTACAGAAAAAGTAGTAAAAATAGTATTGATGAAAATATATAAGACCTATAAGAAATGAGAGAGGAAAAAGATTGGTTTATAGTTTTATGAACTGGGTCAATAATGTGAAATCTAGAGATGTAAATGTTGAATTTAAGTGTCTTTCTGCTTCACTTTTCATTATCATTCCTTTGATAAACTGTTTCTTTTATTGAGGCTGTTGTCATTATACTTAACTGTTTTTCCAACTACTAAATAATGCCTATAGGAAATATTTTGTTGATGAGCTAAGTTGCAGCTTTAATGTAGCCTTAATCACCTTCAAAAGGCTTCCAATATCTTTTAGCCTTGTTGCTGTCATTGTTTAATCAGTTGTAAAGGTAGTACGTAAATATTGATGCTGATTACCACTGGCTCCTCAAGACCTTATCAATATCATAGGAAGCCTAAAAAGAATTAATATCTGATTGACACAGCAAATTATTTTCAATTTACAGCATTTCATTTTGTTCTTAAAGTTTCATTTGAAAGAAAAAGACTACTAATAAAGTGAATAATTAAATAAAATTACATATTCCTTTGAATAATATAAAGGAAATGGTATAGTTCTACATGAGAGAAAAATGGGTAAATATATATCTAGAAAAATAAAAAAAAATTACCTTTCATGAGCATGCTATTTAAGCTAGAAAATGAAGGCCAAACAAGGGAGAGAATATTTTTTTGTGGCAAAGTTTCTGCTATAGAAGATAGTTTATCTCTAGAGAAATGTGAAGATGGTTGAGGCAGGAGTGGGGCAGGGAGTGCTTGGCATTAGGTTGCAGTATATTGCATGAAAATTTGTTGAAGAGGATAGGATTTTTGTCTTGAAGACCATTGTGTAACTTAAGAGAAATAGTGATCTTAGCTAACTTAAAATTAAGGTTAAAAAAAAAAGAATTTGTACTAGTTGTCTTATGGGAAAATGCCAAGACTGAAGGCAAGAGGCTACATTTGAACAATGACATCCTAATCTAAGAGAGATTGTAGTTTTTCTCTCTTTGGGAGTTCGCACATGCTTGCATGATAGTTATTTCTTGCCCCTCAACATCACAGAGTAAGATAAAACATACTTTACACTAGAAAGGCTTTTGATCATTGCTCTCTGGCTCCTCTGTAAGGAATTTATGGATATTTTCTTATGTCCTTATGTCTAATTCAAAGGAATTTGCCTTGCAGCATTGGAATAAGCCTAAGTAAATTGTATCCTGAGTCACAGTCACTTATGCAGATATCTGGCCATATGCTCCTATGGAAAACTTTACTTTCATCTATTATGTGACCACATGTCATTATTTATAGTTAGAATCAAAAACAGTATCTCCCATTCTGTGTTTGTTGACTACTTTTGTATGCATATATGTGTTTGGGAATTTTTCTGTCACTGAATTGCAAATTCTTTCTTTTTTCTTTTTGTCAAATGGAAACATGTAACTGATGAAGGTTTCAAATACCATATTTATTGTATTTAAATATTTTTAGGAGTTTTGCTGTGATTGAGATATATCCCACCCTGTAACCCAGAACAGTATGAACCTTGCTACACGTTGGACTGCCTTTCAACTTATTACAATTTTGAAGAGAAGCAAAGAGCACTCTTTTCTTCTCTTCAAAATTTTATGACCAAAAAAGGCAACTACTATACCTTACAAGTTGGCATTATTTAAATTATACCAAATAAATGAATAAGAATATTATAATACTATCTATCAATAATAAGTGTTAGGAAGCTATTAGCCATTATATCTGCGAGATTATTTTATTGAAGACAGTTTTTCTTAGATCTTTGACTCATCCCAGATAAGTTAAATTTACCCAAGAATATATAGATTGGTATTCTCTAGGATACTACTGTCTCATGGCTTTTCTATGTGGACGGTAAGATATAAAGAAGCCCCAATGCAACTTACTTTTTCTTTGTTAATAGCATGTACATTCTTGGGACTCTGTGCCAGTGATAGAAGGTGAAATCTCATAGTCTCAATCTCCCAGTCTGAAGAGACTTATTGTATACAGTCGAACTGTTTCTCATCTTCAGAAAGACAATTTATGATATAATTATAGGTTAAATTATCACCGCTATCATCATCCTGCCTATTCTTTCATCAACATAGAAACCCATAAGTCATCTCTGTGATATGTGAAAGAAACACCAGAGAAAATGTAGCTCTCAGGAGTCATTTGAACAATGACTGTAAAAATAACATCTGGTTCTTGTTTTCATGCTAAATGTATTTTTTAATTCACTGCAGGGAATGCCGCTGGCAGCAGTTGGTATAATTTAGCTAAATCTTTAACACTCAGTGTTTTACTCAGAAACAGAAATATATTTGCTTTCTAAAGAGCATTGAGATTAAATGTTAGGGGATTCTGTTTAATATTGTAAGACTAGGAGGAGGTATTGAAGCAATCAATTTTAAAATGTGTATCTATCCATATTTGTTATCATTCAACAAAATTGCCCTCTACATGGAAGGATGTCACATATGTAAGGAACAGTACATCTATGAATACATAGATATTAACTTGTTATAAGAAACATAAAATGAATTAGTAGATATATAAAGAGTCACTGGAGAACTTGAAATTAAACAACATTAATTTATGATGTATAGCATTTGATTAAGATAGGAGAACATATTTATTTCCTACTCTATTTTTCAAAATAAGGTGCTTATTTTTTCCTTAACCTTAAGTAGTTTCTTAATAAGGGCAGAGGGATTTCAAGTATGCTCTAATTTCTCTAGAATTTTAGATTGCTTACATAGCTTTTATGATCAACTAAGTTTCATTTGATATTTTTAGCACAAAATTTTAAGGAAATCATTCTTATTACTGTGACTTGAATATTGAGTATAAAATTAAGTCAAAATATTCAAATTTTCTCTTATTCTGAAATACCTTATTGGTGTACATTCATTAAAAAAGAGACATTCATTTTTTTCCAATTAAAACAATTAATAACAAGCAATTACTGCAATCCCATTACTGAAATAGCTTTGAGGAAGAATAATTCTTGGCAGTTTAGGCTGAGAAGAGATCCTCCTCTGAACAATAGCATCATGGTCCTTATGTTGTCCAAAATCTAACTGATTTTCAATTAAACTCATTTGATCTCTACTGAATCTCATGTGACTCAATTAATAAGGCATAGGGGAGAAATACAACAATAAATTATATAATTAGTGGAAAATATTACTTGTGGAAAATTTAGGTGGACAGCTAATTATTTACACTGATAATCATCTTCTTGTAATTCCAAACTCATGAGTCAAATAAACTTCTTCATCTTTAAAAATTTGTCAGTCTTGGGTATTTTATTAAAGCAATATTAACACAACTTAGAAGTCAACAATAGGACTAAAATAAATGTAATAGTAAAAAAGGATTGAGGGTGACCAAGACATTGAAATCTTATATTGAGAAGTTAAACATTAGTCTAGTTTTTGACAGTTTTAAAGATACATGAAATGAAAAAATTGGCTAAAAATGTGAATCAAGGAAACAAAATAATATGATATTTATACAATATGACTTTAAATGCTGATATAGATTAATAACTAAACAGAATAAATCTAGCAAAGTTTAATCACTATGACAAGGTTTACCATGAGGACGTTGTTATTGTGAGAGCATTGAGGTAAGGAATAAACAAAGGAATCATTGAAGAGTCATCATCTCATAGTTAGAAATCTGATTCACACACCACTTCACTGATAGGGGTTTTTCTACACCAAGTAGTCTGGGCATATACCCAGAAGATCTTCCAACTGGTAATAAGGACACATGCTCCACTATGTTCATAGCAGCCTTATTTATAATAGCCAGAAGCTGGAAAGAACCCAGATGTCCCTCAATAGAGGAATGGATACAGAAACTGTGGTACATTTGCACAATGGAGTACTACTTAGCTATTAAAAACAATGAATTTATGAAATTCTTGGGCAAATGGATGTATCTGGAAGATATCATCCTTAGTGAGGTAACCCAATCACAAAAGAAGTCACTAGATGTGCACTCACTGATAAGCGGATATTAGCCCAGAAACTTAGAATACCCAAGATACATTTTGCAAAACACAAGAAAACTAGGAAGGATGACCATCATATGGATACTTCATTCCTCCTTAGAATAAGGAACAAAATACCCATGAAAGGATATAGGTACAGAGTCAAAATTTAGAGCTAAGATAAAAGGATGGACTATCCAGAGACTACCCCATCCGTGAATCCATCCCATCATCAGCCACCAAACCCAGATACTAATGCACATGCCAGTAAGATTCTGCAAAAGGGACCCTAATATAGTGGCCTCTTGGGAGGCTATTCCAGTGCCTGGTAAACACAGAAATGGATGCTCACAGTCAGCTATTGGATGGAACACAGGGCCTCCAATGAAGGAGCTAGAGAAAGTACCCAAGAAGCTGAAGGGGGCTGCAACCCTGTAGTTGGAGCAACAATATGAACTAATCAGTACCCCCTGAGCTTGTGTCTCTAGCTGCATATGTAGCAGAAGATGGCCTAGTTGGCCATCATTGGGAAGAGAGGCCCCTTGGTCTTGCAAACTTTATATGACCCAGTACAGGGGAAGGCCAGGGCCAAGTAGTAGGAGTGGGTGGGTAGGGGAGCAGGGGCGGGGAGGGTGGGTATAGGGAACTTTTGGGATAGCATTTGAAATGTAAATAAAGAAAATAATTATAATAAAAAAGAAAAGTAACTTAGAGAAAACATCATATTTATGAGGAATAGTCTTTGATTGTAAGCTTAGAGAACACATTTATTTCCTACTGAATTTTTTTCAAAAGAAAGCTGTTCATATTTTCTTTAACCTTAAAATATTTACCTAAAAGAAAAGGATAAAAGAAAAATTTACAGTTTTAAACATAGCAAAGGAAAAATATATATTTCATTCAAAAAGTCAAAAACAAGATCACAAATTATCCTCTCTGCAGAAAAGATGGGAAACACAATAATAACTAACAAAGACACCAAGGCTTCAATATACTTGTATAAAACACAGACCTCCTTAGCAAGCAGTTCATACAAAGAAAAATATCCACTAAACCTGAGAACAAATTGAAGAGCCTCCAATCCAAACAAAGACTGAGGGAATTATGCTGCCAGTCAGATTGATGCTCACATGGACTAGAGTTAAAGGAATCATTTAACCCAAAGGAAACATAGCAGAAATGCAAACTGTGGTGATGGGTAATCAAAGGCAATGATGGGATAAAATAGAGGCACACGAATAACATCTATCTAATTACCTAACATTCAGATCTATTTTTAAGATATTTGAGTCTAAAGAAAAGCAAGGAAGTGAGTAGCAGCAGTTCACACTCTGATTGGGATGTTCCACAGGGAAGAAATGCCTCTCTGAACTAGATCATCATGTCATATTCAACTGAGTCAATATGATCTGAAAAATAAACAGCACCAATCGATTAAATAAAATGGGCAAGGGAAGTCTCAGCAGGCCTCAACAGGAAACTAAGGAATATCGAGAGTAGAAGAAATTGTCTTCCCCATGGAAGAGCATGACTTGGTCAGTCCTGAAAAGAGCATGGACACACAAATAACATTATTGGAACTAAGCATATTATAATTATATATCTAGTGACACACACAGACAAATGTAGCAACGATTAATGAAAAAGACTTCATGAATTTGAAAGAGAATAGGTGGGAGTACGTGGAAAGATTTGGAGAGTGGAAAGTGAAAGGTGAAATGATGCAATTACGTTATAACCTAGAAAAAATAGATTAAAAAACACAAAGGTGAAACTTCCAAGAAACAAGAGGACTGGGGAGAAAGCACTAAATAAGCAATCATTTTTAAAATGAAATCCACATCATAAAAATACACGCTGAAAATTTCATACATGTGAAGGTGACATAAAATTTCCTTCAACACGTCCCCTTCTATCTTTGTGACCTCTGTTTTCTTTTTTTGTTTTTGTTTTTTGTTTATTTTTCATTTTTATAACTCACTGGTTATAATTAGTCTTGTCTATGTATGCATGTTGTCTTAGGGTTTCACTGCTGTGAACAGAGACCATGAACAAGGCAAGTCTTATAAAGGACAGCATTTAATTGGGGGTGATTTACAGGTTCAGAGGTTCAGTCCATTATCATCAAGGTGGGAGCATGCATCACTCAGGCAGGCATGGTGCAGGAAGAGCTGAGATCTCTACATCCTCATCTGAAGGCCTCTAGTAGTAGACTGACTTCCAGGCAGCTAGGACAAAGGTGAAGGTCTTAAAGCCCAAACCCAGAGTGACACATCTACTTCAACAAAGCCTCTCCTACTCCATCAGGGCAACACCTTTCAATACTGCCACTTTCTGGTATGAGCATATACAAACCATCATCCACTTATAGGTACCATGAACCATGGAATGGACAAACTATCAGTGACTACAACCCTGAAGAAGTTAAATTCTCCCTCCCTTGTTGCTACCAATTGCCTTAGAGAATTATTTAGCAATGGGATCTCACAAGTTACTGGAGCAACACTTGAGGTAATCTCATAAGTATGTTGGATTTTGGCTTGAAGTTTTGCAAATTTTCCCAAGTAAACACAACTATTTAAAGTTTAAAATTTAAACTGATAGTCTCCAATTATAAGCACCTCCATTCTTTTTTGTACATTATTTTCTGACTACCTCTAATTACTATTAATTTTTAGTTCATTATTAATAATCTTAAAATATTAAAAACTCTGATATTATAATTTTAATAAAACACAAAGGAATGTTTTAAAAGGTTATATATTCTTATACACAAGAATGAGAATCTTAATTATGTATTTTATACTCAAAACTGTATACTATTTTAGGTCATGAAAAATACAGAAATTAGTGAAGCCAATGAAAAAATTATAAGGTATGAGTGATACAGCTTTCAGAAAGTAGCTTTAATTTTACCTCCTTCTAGATGATTCTCACCAAACAAGATCAGCACCAACTGGAAAATTTAGTGATTTTTTTTTTTTTCTAAATGAATGCTTAGAAATCTTGCCAAATAAAGTAAGATTCTGTTAATTAAAACTTAAGTTGATCTTGAAAGTGACTGGGAAAGACAACGTTCAACCTTTTTAAAAGAATATGTCAGCAACCCATTTCTCCTTTAGGAGCCCATATAAAAATGACTTATCAATACCTATTGATTAAATGTTTTCATTGCTATGTAGATTCAAAGGATAACTACACACTCAATTCTTGCTTGTATACTCCCTAAAAGCAGATGTGGAAGAGACTGGTTGCGTGAGTTTCAGAGCAACCCAGTATACTTTACCCTTACAGTCAGCTATGGGGACAGGTTATAGCTCCTATCCTTTGTGATTTGATTCACAGTAACTATAACTACAGCTTAGGGGGAAAATCTTTGAAGACTTCATCTCTTGTGCTAGATAAGAAAGGATAACGTCAAATTTAGTCTTTCAGTTTTTATAGGTCACAGATGAATTCAAAATCACTCAACTTTTTAACATTTATTTTACTTCATGTGTATCAATATTTTCAATGCATATTTATATACTGCATGTATGCCTGGTACCCACAAGGCCTAAAGAGGGAGCTGGATCACTTGATACTACAAATGCAGACAGTTCAGATCCACCATGTGGGATATGGGAAACCTGGAAGCTCTGAAAAAGAAGCCAGTGCTCTCAATGGTTGAGTCATTCATACTACCTTTCATTGGATTGTTTTTTAAGTTCTTAATATTACTCACACTTATGAATGTACTAATGGTATAGAAATTAAGTAATATATTGAAATAATTTTTATTCCTTTCACTAAAACTAACTTTTTCTCTTATACTTTTAAAATTATATTCTGAGCTGGGTGTGGTGGCATACACCTTTAATCCCTGCATTTGGGAGGCAGAGGCAGGCAGATTTCTGAGTTCGAGGCTAGCCTGGTCTATAGAGTGAGTTCCAGGATATCCAGGACTACACAGAGAAACCCTGCCTCAAAAAAACCAATATATATATTGATTGCAATTTCCCTCTCCATATACTTTTCCACCTTCTCCATGTTCTCATCTACCTCACTTCCCATCTAGATCCCTTTCTGCTTGTCATTAGGACATAAACAGGCTTCTAAGAGACAATAATAAAGATTAATATACTAACATAAAAATCTCACATGAATAGAAGGAAAAGAACCCAAGAAAAAAAAACACAAGAAACAGATATAGAAAGACTTATTTATTTGCATACTTAGAAACACCATTAAGATCCTTAATTAGAAGCCATATTTATACAAAAGACCTCAGTAACTGTGAGTTCTTGTATGTGATGATCCTGTTGATTTAGAGGGTCTTGTTCCCTTAGTGTCCTCTATCCTCTTGGGTCTTTACATTCTTTTTTGTCTCTTCTTTTGCAAGTTTCCCCGAGTCCAGAGAAGAGGGACTTGATGGAAACATTATTCCAATTTGTGTCTATTACAAGTAGCAACAAGAATGGTTGACCAAGTTTCTGTGTGGTAAAATAGAGCATCCTTTGGGTATATGCCCAGAATGGTATAGCTGGTTCTTGATTTAGATTCCCATCTTAATGAAGTATTGCTACTCTGAATTCCATCTTGTTTTTAACCTCTCCCATAAGCAATGGATGGGATTTCCCATTATTTGACATCCTTACCTGCATGACATGTCACATGTTTTACTGTCCTCAGACACTGTAATAGGTGTAAGATGAAATATTAAAATAGATTTGATCTGCAATTTTCTGACGACTGGTCTTGCAAACTTTATATGACCCAGCACAGGGGAAGGCCATTGCCAAGAAGTGGGAGTGGGTGGGTAGGGGAGCAGGGGCAGGTGGAGGGTATGGGGAACTTTCCGGATAGCATTTGAAATGTAAATTAAGAAAATATCAAATAAAAAAAGAAAGAAAGTAATAAAACATAAAAAAAGAATGTTGAACATATAATTAAAACCTCTGAAGCCATTTGAATTTCTTTGCTTGAGAAATCTGTGTAGATCTGTACTAAATTGTATCTTGAGTATTCTAAGATTCTGACTAATATCTGCTTATCAGTGAATGCATATCATGTGTATTCTTTTGTGACTCAGGATAATATCCTCCAGATCCATCCATATGCCTAAGAATTTCATGAAACCATTGATTTTAATAGTTGAGTAGTACGCCATTGTGTAAATGTACCACATTTTCTGTATCCATTGTCTGTGGAAGGACATCTGGGTTCTTTCCAGTTTCTGGCTATAATAAATATGGCTGTTATAAAAATAGTGGAGCATGTGTCCTTGTAATATGTTGGAGAATATTTTGGGTCTATATCCAGGAATGGTATAGCTGGGTCCTCAGGTAATACTATATCCAATAGATAAGTTTATCCAGATATATTTCAAGAATGGTTGTACGAGCTTGCAATCCCAACAGCAATGAAGAAGTGTTCCTCTTTCTCCACATCCTTGCCAGTATCTGCAGTCACCTGAGTTTTTGATCCATTCTGATTAGTATGAGGGGGAATCTCAGGGTTGTTTTTATTTGCATTTCCCTGATGACTAAGGATGATCAACATTTCTTTAGGTTCATCTCAGCCATTAGGTATTCCACAGTTGAAAGTTCTCTGTACCACCCCACTTTTTAATATGGTTATTTGATTCTCTAGTCTAACTTCTTAGCTTCTTTGTGTATATAGGATATTAGCCCTCTATCAGATGTAAGATTGGTAAAGATCTTTTCCCATTATGTTGGTAGACTTTTTGTCTTGTTGACAGTGTCCTTTGCCTTACAGAAGCCTTGCAATTTTATGAGGTCCCATTTGTCAACTATTGATCTTAGAGTTCAAACCATTGTGTTCTGTTCAGGAATTTTTCCTCTGTGCCCATATGTTTGAGGAAATTCCCCACTTTCTCCTCTATAAGTTTCAGTGGATCTGGTTTTATATGGAGGTCCTTGAACCACTTGGACTTGAGGTTTGTACAAGGAGATAAAAAAAATGAATCAATTTGCATTCTTTTACAGTTGAGTCAGCATGATTTATTGACAGTGTTGTCTTTTTTCCACTGGATGGATTTACCTCCTTTGTCAAAAATAAAGTGACCATAGGTGTGTGTGTTCATTTCTGGGTCTTCAATTCTATTCCATTGATCTATCTGTCTGTCACTGTACCAATATCTTTCAGTTTTTTTTTTATCACAATTGCTCTGTATTACAGCTTGAGGTCAGGCATGGTGATTTCACAAGAAGTTCTTTTATTGTTGAGAATTTTTTTCACTATCCTGTGGGTTTTTTTTTATTCCAGATGAATTTTGAAAATGTTCTTTCTAAATCTATGAGGAATTTAGTTGGAATTTTGATGGGGATTGCATTAAATCTGCAGATTGCTTCTTGTAAGATGGCCATTTTTACTATATTAATCCTGCTAATCCATGAGCATGGGAAATCTTTCCATCTTCTGAGATCTCCTTCAATTTCTTTCTTCAGAGACTTGAAGTTCTTATCATATAGATCTTTCACTTCTCTAGTCTAACTTCTTGACCTCTTTGTATATATTAGATATTAGTCCTCTATCAGTTGTAGGATTGGTAAAGATCTATTCCCAATATGTTGGTTACCATTTTGGCCTATTGACAGTGTTTTTTGCCTTACAGAAGCTTTGCAATCTTATGAGTTCCCATTTGTTGATTCTTGATCCTAGAACATAAGCCATTGGTGTTCTGTTCAGGAAATTTTCCCCTGTGTCCATGTGTTAGAGGCTCTTCCCCACTTTCTATTTTATCAGTTTCAGTGTCTCTGATTTTATGTGGAAATCCACGATCCACTTCGACTTGAGCTTTGTACAAGGAGATAAGAATGCTTCAATTTGCATTCTTCTACACTGAACTCCAGTTTAACCAGCCCCATTTGTTGATAATGTTGGTTTTTTTCCACTGGATGG
Source organism: Mus pahari (assembly GCF_900095145.1). NCBI lineage: Eukaryota > Metazoa > Chordata > Mammalia > Rodentia > Muridae > Mus > Mus pahari. Next base: position 66,222,887 of record NC_034593.1, read on the forward strand.
TTTTAGCCACATGAAGCTCAAGAAGAAGGAAGATCAAATTGTAGGTGCTTCAGTCCTTCTTAGAAAGGGAAACAAAATACTCACAGGAGTAAATACAGAACAATGTGTAGAGCAGAGACTGAATGAAAGGCCATCCAGAGACTGTCCCACCTAGGAATCCATCCCATATACAGACACCAAATTCAGACACGATTGTGGATGCCAAGAAGTGCTTACTGAAAGGAGCCTGATATAGTTGTCTCCTGAGAGGCTCTGCCAGAGCCTGATAAATACAGAGGTGGATGCCTTTAGCCAACCATTGGACTGAGCAGAGTGTCCCCAATGGAGGAGTTATAGAAAGGACTGTAGGAGCTGAAAGGGTTTGCAACCCCATAGGAAGAATAAAAATATCATGCAACCAGACTCCCCAGAGCTCCCCGGGACTAAGCCACCAAACAAATAATACACATGGTGGGACCCATATGCCACAGAGGATGGCCTTGTCAGGTATTAAATCGAAGAGAGATCCTTGGTCCTGTGAAGGTTTGATGGATGCCCCAGTATAGGGAGTTTGAGAGCATGGAGGCAAGGAGAGCGTGGGTGGGTGGGTAAGGGAACACCCTCATAGAAGCAGGGGTAGGGAGATGGGATAAGGGGTTTCAGGGGGAGGTGAAGGAAACCTGGAAAGGAGATAATAATTGAAATATAAATAAAGAA
>NC_034593.1:66223642-66249219 GCF_900095145.1 Mus pahari
AGAGAGAGAGAGAGAGAGAGAGAGAGAGAGAGAGAGAGAGAGAGAGGTGTTTTAAAGAGACAGGTTGCAGGTGAAGACCAAAGTGGTTAGAGAGTAAGAAAGAGACAGAAGATTAGAACAGATTTACAGCATCTGTATAAAGTTAAGCAGAATAATTCGGTCTGAAGCCACAGGAAGCCAGTTTGAATCAGTCAGCTTGTAGAGGAATTTGGGGAAGAGCAACTTGAATTAAACCAGTCTTTTCCTATACCAATGAGTTCAAAGCTATTGCCCAGTTGCCCAGTTTCTCTTCTGTCATATATACTTATCTCTTTTTATATTGATACTTTTGAGACATGAGAGATTGTGATTTGTGCAAATGATAAATATGGATATTTGTAAATGTTGCTTTTATTTCCTCAGATGAAGGGAACAGCTGAGGGTCATAACCAAGCTTTATGAATTACAGCTTGGGCTGTGCCCAGAGCATTTATTTCTGTTATTTTTCCCTAGGCCTACACTTGCAAGTTGCTAGCCCCTATACCATCTAATCTTCCACTAGCCCGAATCATGAATAAGGCAGCTTCCATCTTTTGTCTGCTAACCTAGGCCTAGATCGTTTCATCATCCATGGTTTACTGCTGATAATTCTTACCTTATCTAGCTGTTTTTGAACTCTCTCTGGCTGGTTCAACTCAGCTATATTCTGGCCCAAATTCATCCCTGAGCTGATTCAAGCCTGTTTCTCTCAGCTTCCGGTATAGTTGTTCTGCTTGGATGATGAAGGTGGGTCTGGTGTTATGTGCTCAAATGCTAAATACTAACTCCCATGATCTGGTTGCAGTCTGAGGAACATATTCTCATGTACGTAGAATGTTGTTGTATAAACTGCGTTTGCCAATCTTCTCTGGCTAAATAAGAAAGGCTGAGAGGTAATTACTAGGGGGAATAGAGGAAGGTAAGGCTTTGGTTACTGGACTGGAGTTACAGGTAGGGATCAAAAGGGGAGAAAGAGAGAGAGAACAAGAGAGAGGGGAAGAAATAAGACAGAGAGAATAGGAGGTCTCCATTAGACTGGATAGACCATGAACAGATGGATGAGGGAGAGAAGTAAAACTTGAGGACAGACTGATGGAGCAGAAATAATGCAGGCAAGATTCTAACAGCAAGTAACTTGGGGAGCACAGCTAGGAAAGAGCCAGTCTAGCATAGAAAAATAGTTCAGGGGTAATCGTCCAGTAATTTTGCTAAAGCTCATCAATAAGACTATGTCTTGATTACTTGAAAGCTGGCTGTGTCGTATTAACAACTAACAAAGATATTCAATATCCAACAACACATAGCCTCATACTAACTTTGGCTATATGTTATAACTTTTTTGGGTCTTTCTCACTGTGTCGTCCTGTCTTCACCTGTGTCTAGCTTCTTCTCTCTGCAATCTGTCTCTGTAAAACTGCCTCGCAAACCCTAAACTTTCCTCATCCTGTACGTCTCTTAAGTAGCCTCTTTTCAGTGCTGTTCTCAGGAAGTTTGAATCACTATCTATGAATCATATCATCAAATCGTTTTCTGACTTGTCAATTTGTGTACCTCTCAATTACACATAACTTCCAAATATGGCTACTTCCTTTTACAAACTAACCTTACCTTTATTGTTAGCGATCAAAGGTATATACTAAGGGCTTGTCTGTATTCCCATAAGATTATACTGTAATCCAGTCCCCATCTGCGTTCCAGCTGGATCATATAGACCTAGAAGGTCTTTGGATGTGATCCCTTGACAGGGAAACCATGTTCCTGGGTTAAAATTCCTCTACATATTTGTATTCTCCTACATGCAATCATCCAGTTTAACCAGAAACACTGGACAAAGATGATTTTTTCCCAGTGTGTATTTCTGGCTTGGTTGTAAAAACATAAAAAATAAAAAATGTCCGTAGGTGTGTGAATGTACACTTGGAACATCAATTTTATCGATCAGTGTGTCAGTTTTTGTGTCAATATCATGCTACTGTTATTACTACAGCTCTATAATACAGCTTGGAATCTAGGGTAGTGAAGCCTCCTGCAGTTCTTTTATTATTAATGAATGTTTAGCTATCCTGTGTTTGAGAGACTGTGAGTGTGTATGAGTGTATGTGTGTGTGAGTGAGTATGTGTGTGTTTGTTTGTGTGTGTGTGTAAACTGAAAATTGGACTTTCATGATCTGTGTAGAATTTTCCTTGCTTGGTTATAGTTATCCGGATATTTTTATATTATTTATGACTATTTTGAAATGCATTATTTACTTATTTTTTCTCAGCTCATTTGTTATTTGTGTATTGGAATGCAACTAATTTATAGTTAATTTTCAACCCAGCTACTTTGCTGAAAGCATTTATCTGCTGTAGGGTTCCATAATAGAAGCTTTGGAGTCACTTATGAATAATATCATATGATCTGTGAATAGTATTTTTTGTATGTCTTCCTTTCTAATTTGTATCCTCTCAATCTCCTCCACTTGTCTTATTGCTCCAGCTAAGACTTCACATCCTATGTTAAATTGATATGGAGAGTGGATATTCTTATCTTGTTCCTGATTTTAGTGGCATTGTTTTGAGATTCCATTTATATGGATATTATCTGTAAGCTTGCTATAAAGTGCCTTAATTATGTTGAGGTAAGTCCCTTTTATTCATAAACTTACTAGAATTTTATCATGAAAGGGTAATGGGTTTTTTTTAAATGCCTCTTCAGCAATTATTTAGATGATCACATGGTTTCAATCTTTCAGTTTGCTCATATAGTTAATTATATTTATCAATTTACATTTATTGAACCTTCCCTGCATTACTAGAGTGAATACTAATTGATAATACTGGAAGATTTTCAACTATCTACTTGGATTCAGGTTGCAAGTAATTTGTTGAGAAGTTGTGCAGCTATGTTTATAATGAAAATTGGTCTTAATTCTCTTTCTTTGTTGGGTATTTTTGAGGTTTAGATATCAGGAAAACTCTGGTATCTTGAAACAAATGGGCAGTGTTTTCTTTTGTCTGTAGTTTTTGGAATAACTTATAGAGTATTTGCATTAGCTCTTCATTTAAACACTAGTAGAATCTTGACACTATAATCATATGGCCATTGTTGTGCCATGCTCTTCCCACCCAAGGGATATTTTATTTTTTGTTTTTATTTCCCTAGGAGTTCTAAATCTTTCAATATAGTTTACATGATCTTGACTAGACAATACTAAGTGGCACATATAAAGAAAATTATCCATTTCTTTTGAATTAAATAGATTATAGTGTATGACCTTATGATTCTCTAGATTTTCTCAGTGTGTGTTGTTCTTTTCTTCTCATTTCCAATTTACTTTGAATTTTAGTTAATTTTGATAAAGGTTTGTCAGTCTTACTCATTTCTCAAAGAATCAACTCCTTTTTGCTATTTTTAAAAAATTTTATTTATTTTATGCACATGAGTACACTTTAGCTGTCTTCAGACACATCAGAAGGGGGCATAGGATCCCATTGCAGATGGCTGTGATCCACCATATGGTTTCTGGGAATTGAACTCAGGACCACTAGAAAGACCATCAGTGCTCTTAACTGCTGAGCTATATCTCCAGGCTCAAAAAAATGAAACTTTAAAAAAGGATTATTTATTTAATATTTAAGTACAGTGTCATTATCGTCAGTCACATCAGAAGAGGGCATAGGATTTCATTACAGATGGTTGTGAGCCACCATGTAATTGTTGGCAATTGAACTCAAGACCTTTGGAAGAGCTGCCAGTGCTTTTCACTGCTGAGCAATCTCTCTAGCCCCAAGAATCAACTATTTATTGTCTTTTACATTTTTTTGTTTGTCATTTCTATTTTATTAATTATAATAAATAAATAAATAATAAATAATAAATCACGGTGTTTGATTATTTCTTGGGCATGGTTTCTTCCCTTTGTTCTAAAGCTCTATGTGTGCTGCTAATTTTCTAGCATGATACTTCTCCAGGTTTTCTTTTCCTTATTTTTTAATCTGGGCATTTTGTGCTTTGAATGTGCCTCTAAGAACCACCTTCATTGTGTCCCATAATTGGTATATTTTATATTCATTGTTCTCCAATTCTAGAAAGTCTTTCCTTTCTTTCTTAATTTCAGACTTGACCCACTTTACATTTAGGAGTGAGTAGTTCAGATTCCATGACTTTGAGACTTTTCTGTTGTTTCTGTTGTTGATATCCAGCTTTAATCTATGGTGTTTAGATAGAACAAAGAGTTTTATTTTAATTTTCTTCTATCTGTTGAGATTTGGTTTGTGTCTGAGAATGTTATAAATTTTAGAGAAAATTTCATGAGGTGCTGAGAAGAAGGTATATTCTTTGTGTTTTGATGAAATATTCAGTAAACATTTGTTATGACTATTTGGTTTATAATGACTATTTCTTTCAGTATTTGTTTAGTTTTGTCTGATGACCTGTCTATTGTGGAGTGTGAGTTATTAAAGACTCCCTCCATCAGTTTTTAAAGCTCACTGTGTACTTTAAGATGTAGAAATACTTATAGACCAGATTGCCCTTGGGTTTGGTGAAAGAATATTAATAATTCCAATGTACTCTTACTGGATTTTTCCATTGATGGTTATTTAGTATCCTTCCCTATCTCTTTGATAAGTTTTTGTTTATAGTCTATATAATCAGTCATAGAAAATTTCTATGCCAGGTTGCTATTTTGGTCCATCTACTTGGAATATATTTTTCCATTCTTTTACCCTGAAAAAATGTCTATCCTTCATGTTAAGGTGCACTTTTTGGATGCAGCAGACATATAGATTGTGTGAGCCTCTGTCTTTATTGAAGGATTGTTGAGGCCATTGATGTTGAGAGATATCAATGAACTATATTTCTTGATTCCTATTATTTTGTGTTGAGGGTTTGTGTGTGTGTGTGTGTGTGTGTGTGTGTGTGTGTGTGTATGTATGTATGTGTGTGTGTTTCTATTACTTAGGATTTGATGTTCTATGATTAATTACCCTGTGTGTTAGTTTGGTGATGGTTAACCTCTTTCAGTTATAATTTTCTATCTAACACATTTGAAGACATGGATTTATTGATAGGTATTATTTAAATTTAGTTTATCATCAAATATCTTTTTCCCTCCAATTTGTGATTGATTGAAAGTTTTTCTGGGTGTAGTAGTCTGGGTTACCTTATGTAGTCTCTTAAAAAAAGTAAAACATCTATGCTGGTTCTTCTGGCTTTTAGAGTGTCATTTGAGAAGTCCTATATTATTCTAACAGGTTGGTTTCTAAATATTACTTCTTCCTTTTTTTTCCCATTGCAGCTTTTACTAGTATTTCTTTTGTTCTATACAGTTTATATTTTAATTAATGTGGGCCAAGAAAATTTTTTCTGTTCCAGGCTAGTTGGTGTCCTGAATGTTTCTTGCAACTAGATTGAAATCTCCTCTTTTAAATTAGGAAATTTTTCTTCCATGATTTTGTCGAAAATATTTCCTCTTTCTTTGACCTGTATTTTTCAATTTCTTTTATTCTAATTATCCTTAGATTTTTGTCTTTTTATAGTTTCCCAGCTTTCTTAGATGTTTTATGCTGGGAACTTTTTTAGATTTAACGTTTTCTATGACTGATGTATCCTTTTATCTTCAATGCCTGAGATTCTATTTTACATCTCTTGAATTCCATTGTTGAGGCTTGAATTTGAGCTTCTTGTCTGATTTCCTAAATTTTTCACTTCGAGATTGCCCTCATTAAAGGGTACTTTTAATTCTATTTCCACTTTTAGGTTTCGAACCATTTCAAGTATTTCCTTCCACTGTTTGTATTTTCATAAATTTCTTTAAGTGGTGTAATCAGTTCCTTTTAGTAACCTATATCATATCCATTATGGCTGTTTTAAAGGGTTTTGCTTCTGTTTCTGCTATGGTGACAGTATTTATGAACTGCTATGGTAGGGTTCCCAGACTTTTATAGACTCCTACTTTCCTGACTTTTATACATTCTGTTTTCCTGCTGTTGTGTAGACATCTGGTTTGAGAATTTTCTAATTTTGGATGCTAATAATATGTTTTTATTTTGATGAGTAAATATTGTTTACTTTGGTTTTTGTTGCCCTCTCTGGTCCTTTGAAAATTATGGTTCCTTTTTCTTACCTGGTAGAAAAGGCTTCTGGTATCCTGATATGTGCTGTCCCTCAGATTTTCATGTAAAATATGTTTTTAGGTATTGGCAGCTTGCTATTAGGAATAGGGCTGGTTTACAAGGGGGGAATCTAAGTGTGTCCACATGAGGGAAAAAAGTAGTGTGCCCCCAGAATTTGCTTAGTCTAGTTTAAATTGGAGCCAAGAGTAAGGAGATGCCACAGTAGATAATTTTAAGAAGTGTTTGCTACTGAGTAGCTCAGTGTGGGTGGGGAGGGTGAAATGATTATGGTGAGACATAAAGGGATGACTTGGGTGGGAGCAAATTCCATAGACAGTCCCACAGTCCCCAGAGGACTCTCTACTCCTCTGGCTCTCCAACATACCCAGGAACTTAGGATCACCAGTGAGTAGAACACAATATCTGTTCTAACACCACTGGGAGTGATTAGGGCCAGCATCATTCAGGGGTGCAGGAATCATGCCAAACCAGTGGCTCAGGTTCCTTCCAGTCTGCACTGGTCTACCTTGGTCACTAACTCAATGGACAAAAGAGGTTCCACTCCCAGGCACTATAACATGCCCAGGATCTTAGGATCCCAGGACCCAGGATCCCAGAAGCCTGGTCACACCAGGATCCCAGGGTCTCAGAGGCTGCTTGACTCCCAGGAACTCTGACACACCCAGAATCTGAAGATCACAGGATCCCAGAATCACAGGATCACAGAGAAAGCTGGACTCTAATGAGTTTTGATTCAACCAGGATTACAGGAAAGTCAGGCTCCAATCAAATATAGGGAGGGCAGGGAGTACTTAAGATAATCAGATTATTGGAGGCAAGTATAAGAACAGAAGCAACAGAAACCAAGGTTACTTGGCATTATCAGAACCCAATTCCTCCAAAATGGCAAGTCCTGGATATACCATCACACCAGGAAATCAAGATATGGATCTAAAGTTATTTCTAATGATGTTAATGGAGGACTTTAAGAAGGATATAAATAATTCCATTAAAGAAATACAGGAGAATGCAGGTAAAGAGATAGAAACCCTTAAAGAGGAAACACAAAAATCCCTTAAAGAATTACAGAAAAACACAATCAAAGACGTGAAGGAACAAAACCATCCAGGATCTAAAAATAGAAGTAGAAATAATGAAGAAATCATAAAGGGCGACGACTCTAGAGATAGGAAACCTAGAAAAGATTCCAGGAGACATAGAAACAAGCATCACTATATTAGGGTTTTACTGCTGTGAACAGATACCATGAACAAGGCAAGTCTTATAAAAAACAACATTTAATTGGGGGTGGCTTACAGATTCAGGGGTTCAGTCCATTACCATGAAGGTGGGAGCATGGTAGCATCCAGCCAGGCATGGTACAGGAAGAGCTGAGAGTTCTATGTCTTCATCTAAAGGCTGCCAGTGAAAGAAAGACTGACTTTCAGGCAACTAGGGTGAGGATCTTATGCCCACACCCACAGTGACTCACCTACTTCAACTGGGTCACACCTATTCCAACAAGGCCACACCTCCAAGTGGTGCCACTCCCTGGTCCAAGAATATACAAACCATCACAATCACCAACAGAGTAGAAGAAACAGAAGAAAGAAGCCATGGAACAGATGGTACCATAGAAAACATTGACACAACAATCAAAGCAAATGCAAAATGCATTTTCTAACCCAAAACATCCAAGAAATCCAGGACACAATGAGAAGACCAAACCTAAGGATAATAGGTATAGAAGAGAGTGAAGATTTCCGACTTAAAGTGCCAGTAAATATCTTCAATAGTATTATAGAAGAAAATTTCCCCAACCTATAGAAAGAAATTCCTATGAACATCCAAGGAACTACAAACTCCAAATACTTTGGACCAAAAAAGAAATTCCTATGATCACATAATAATCAAAATGCCAAATGCACAAAACAAAGAGAGAATATTAAAAAGCAGTAAGGAAAAAATGTCAAGAAACATAGAAAGGCAGACCTATCAGAATTACACCAGACTTCTCACAAGAGACTATGAAAGCCAGAAGATCCTGGGCAGATGTCATACAGACCCTCAGAGAACACAAAAGCCAGCCCAGGCTACTGTACCCAGCAAAACTCTCAATTACGATAGATGAAGAAACCAAGGTATTCCATGACAAAAACCTAACTTACACAATATCTATCCACAAATCCAGCCCTTCAAATGATAAAGGAAAAACTTCAACACGAGGGAAACTATGCTCTAGAAAAAGCAAGAAAGTAATCTTTCAACAAACCTAAAAGAAGATAGCCACATGAACAGAATCCCAGCTCTAACAACAAAAATAACAAGAAACAACAATTATTTTTACTTACTATCTCTTAATATCAACGGACTCAATTTCTGAATCAAAAAGACATAGTCTAACAGACTGGCTACATAAACAGGACCCAACATTTTTCTGCATAAAGGAAACCCAACTCAGGGACAACAAAAGAATAAAAGCCTAGAAAACAGTTTTCCAAGCAAATGGACCCAAGAAACAAGCTGGAGTAGACATTCTAATATCAAATAAAATTGACTGTCAGCATAAAGTTATCAAAAAAGATAAGGAGGGACACTTTATAGTCATAAATGTTAGATTATTCCACTTCAATGACATGAATATTGAGAATCATTTCATCAACATATTTTAAAGTTACTCAATAACTATTTTAAAGTTATTTAATTATGTACATGTATAGGTATATAACATATATACATATATACATATATCTGTCTTCATATATGCATGTATATACATATATATGTATTCATATATGTACATATATACTATATAAGTTTTCATATATATATATATATATATATATATGCATACACATTTGTGTATCTATGTCTTTGTTTATATTAACAGTGGTAGTATTAAGCCAGGTGTGGTGGCGCATGCCTTTAATCCCAGCACTCGGGAGGCAGAGGCAGGCAGAATTCTAAGTTCGTGGCCAGCCTGGTCTAGCTAGAAACCCTGTCTTGAAAAGCCAAAAAAAAAAAAAAAAAAAAAATTGTGGTAGTATTGTAATCATGAAGCCTAATAATAACAACTATATGCATCTTACTGATTCCTAAACCAAGTCTTCAGAATTATGTAATGCCTGAACTGAATATGTATGCCTTTAACTTCAAGGTACATTAATGTATTCAATACTGAGCTTTCCTCTAGAGCATCACTGCACTTGCAAACACAACCATGCTCATACAGGTGAATATGAAGACTACATATAGGCCAAAGGAAAAAGTAATAAATTGTTTTTCCAGCCAGATCTCAGCTACTATTTGCAAAACGATGAATAAAGAAAAAGTCAATCCAAAAACCTCAATTTACCTGCTTGGGCTGGAGAATTTCTCATCTCTCCCTTTGCTGTGAACATCTTTAAATAATTAGCCAATCACAAGAGGCTTCTGGGAAAACTAAAGAGGCTATTCACAACTCCTTTGAGTTCTCTCATAGGAGTTTAAATTTAAGTGAGCATCCCACAGTGTTGTCAGACTGACGATTGATTCTAGTTTTCATTGTGTGACTTGTCTGACAGGCTGCCAGAGATGGAACACCATTTTACTTGGTGTTTGATGCCGAACAAAATCCATGAGCAGGAACATCAGCTGTAAGAGACTGCAGCCTGGGGAACTGCTTCAAAAACAGTCTTTAACATGATATTTCATTAGAAATCAGAGAACAAGTGTACAAGTGATATTTGCTTCTTCCCTCACTTGTACTGAACATATGTGTACCAATTTTTCCAAGTCTTTTGCTGCTGAGCTAAGATTTACCTCATCAGACCTATCTTTTTGACATTTTAAAATTTAATTTATTAGTATTATTTTTACTTAATCACTTTATATACCCCGCACTGACCCCCATCATGCTCACACCCTCCCTCAATCTTTCCCCCTTCCCTCCTCTTCTTCTTCTCTGACCTGGTGGGGTCAACCCTGTGCATGCCCCCCCACCCCCCACCCATACAGGCACTTCAATTCTTTTTTAGGGTAGGCTCTTCCTCTTCCACTCAGGCCTGACAAGGCAGCCCAGCTGTCAGAACATATCCCACATACAGGCAACAGCTTTTGTGATAGCCCCCATAGATTTTTCAGGACCTATTTGAAAATTAAGCTGCACATTTGTTTCATATAAGTGGGGAGGTCTAGGTCCAGCTCATATAAGTTCTTTGGTTGGTGATTCTGTCTCTCAGAGTTCCAAAAGTCCATGTTAGTTGACTCTATTGGTCTTTTGGTAGAGTTTCTATCCCCTTCTGGGCCTGTAATCCTTCCTCCTATTCTTCCATAAGAATCCCCAAGCTTCATCTATCATTTGGCTGTGGGTATGTGTCTGAGACAGCTGCTTGGGTTTTCAGAGGAGAAACCAGGAAAGAGGGTAACATTTGAAATATCTAATAAAACACTAAACTTTGTCCTGCCTATTCAGTTCTTAGTAACATCAGACACTTTTAAGTTGTATGCTCCCATCTTTTGTTTGTTTGTTTGTTGTTTATTATATGTTGTTTCTTTTCCTATCTAAGCTCTCAAGAGTACTTTTCATTGCAGATAACATATATACCATTTTGGTAAATCTCTGAAACAAAGACAAAATTCAAGAACATCTGTATAAAGAATAAATGAAGTTCATATACTAAGTAAAAGAGGTTACCTGCAGAAACTGGATACAACTATTCATTTGACAGTGGTGTTGAAACAGAGCAGTTATGATGGCTCAGACTGTTGGGAGGCTTTGGTCTACACTGTACCTTATCAGAGAGAGGGCAAAGGCTCTCAAGATGCCGTAGGCTTATAGATGTTGCTGTGGATCAGCAGATCCACACATGCTCTGCCCGCTGTGCATTCTACACCTGTCACTGAGTTAAATAAGTGACTAGGGCAGGGTTTCTCAGTGGTATATCAAGCAGAAGTCACCAGTTATAACCCAGTCTAATCTAGTTATATAACTCTCTCTAATTCTTCAGCACAATTGAATTCATTGTTTCACTGAGGTTCACTAAGGTGAGCTTGGGAGAAATTATTACTTCAGCCTGCCAATACCTATTCTAAGATGAATATTCATTTCTTTATATCTACCCAAGAGAAAATCATACAGCATCTATTAATGAGAAAATATTTCAAAATATGCAGTCATATAGCATTTTTAGGAATATGATCGATTTTTGAAATAACTTACAGAACTATCAAACCAAGGTTGATGTTCTATTTGGTTGTATGCAGCATTTATATTTACAAGAGAATGCAATCAGCTTTAATCCTGACATATGGGAAAAAATACAAAAATATATTTCTAAAGAAGGCAGTGTGGATTCATGCACAGGTGACTCCTCCAACTCTCAAGTAATCAAAATGAAGATACTTGACACCAATAGAGAACATGAAAATTAATAATAAAAAAGCAACCTATCTATAATTTCTTTAATGTATGGCCAAATAACTGTTCCATTTATATCATTATTTTTATACTTTATATTTAATGGATCAATTAATTATTAAATGAGGCATACTGACTTGACAAAAGTTTCAGTAAATAAACTCTAACCATCCACAGAGAGGTGTTTTCCAGATTGGTTAATGATGAGAAATTGTGACAAGCAGGTTATATTGGGGGCTGGATATTGAGTAAAAGAGAACTTTTCTAGAGTTCATAATGCATTAAAACAGTGAAAGAATGAATACATTGATAAATATATTAAAAAAACAAGGCACCAGTGATAAGGCAAGTGTTTATCAAGTCAAAATCTTGACTATAGTATGGAAATGAAAATGAAATGAGATGATGTAAGATTCCCATACAAATGAATCACAGACTGAGATAAATTCACATGCCAATTTTAGATATACTATTAGTATCTTCTAGGGAGTAAAGGGGAAGGAAAAGTAGAGCAATATGTTACCAAAACACTTGGGCAATAGCAAACAAAATCAATTACATTTCTAACCTTCTTCAGGTTCATAGAATTTAAATGGAAACCAACCACTAAGCCAAAGCCAATGTTACTGCTCTGTAGCAAGACCTCTAGAGCAGATGAACATGTATTATTAAATTAGGATCTTTGAGTTTAGTTTCTGTTTTGTGTTTGGTTTTTGCTTGTTTTTATTTTTTATTTTTTTGTTGGGTTTTGGGTTTTGGTTTGATGTTTTGGCTTTTGGTCTTGGTCTTTTGGTTTTGGTTGTGTGTGTGTGTGTGTGTGTGTGTGTGTGTGTGTGTGTGTGTGTGTGGCGTGGTTTTCTTTGTATCTGTGTGTGTGGGGGGGGGGCAGAAACAAGGCATTGCTTCCTCTGAGCAGTGAAAGATCATAACCAGCAAGCAAGGCAGTGAATCATCAAATGTCATCAAATGGAGACAATATTGTTATTCAAAACTATGTCTGGCTAGAAGCCAGGAGTAGAGATCATGCATTTACAAAACGTTGGTTTACATCCCTCATACTGAAAAGTCAAAACCAAGCTGAACAACAAAAAAAAGTATTTCTCTTTCATGACTCAAGAGATATTCACAATCATAAAAGAAAACCACTATTTCTAAAACAAATATTTTCACACCCACATACACATCAATTACTAAGTTATAATCTTGAACTCTAGGTCTTATTGGTCCTTGAACCATTAATCAAAAACTTGTCAACAATTCTGAATGAGGGATTTGCAAGATAGCTTAGCAGGTAAAGGTACATGTTTAAAAAACAAAGTTTGAAACCTACCAGGTCGAAGGATTAAAAACCAACACCCACAAACTGTCCTCTGACTGCCACACAACTTCACACATACACGTGCATGCACACAAATGCACAAGCAAACACACAGAGTGAATGAATAAGTAAAATCAAGGCTATAAAATAATTAAAACTTCAATTCTTCATCATGTCAGGGAATATATGGTCCCAGGGTAGATCACAAGCTTGTCCTGCGCATGGCCCACAGTTTCCTTTCTATCACATTAAATGAACAGGGAAAGTGATAACACTGGTTCACTAATAATCTGAAGAAATTCTTCAAGCAAGGCTCTAAACCAATATTTGTCTTAGAGAATAATTTTAGAGCAAGTGAATACCAGCCCTAGGCCAGTAGTTTTAGCAGCTCTGAAGAAAGAGAACATGAAATTTAAGCATCAATCAAATATGATACTATCACTTCTGTTAGAATATATCATCAGCTGCACTGTGGCATGAGCAAGCAAGAGCTTTGAAACATACAGAGTGATAGGTGTCTTAACTAGGTGTGATTTTGTTAATAATTAGGATGTACTATTTTAACTTTGATAAAGTCTTGGTATGTCACCTTAGACATTTATGGCAAATAGCAACATACAGCATGATTTAAAGCTCAAAACTCATTTGATCAGTTACAAAGATTAGAAATTTAAGGCTGGGTGTGGTAGTGCATGCCTTTAATTCCAGCACTTGGGAGGCAGAAGCAGACGAATTTCTGAGTTCCAGGCCAGCCTGGACTACAGAGTTGAAGTCCAGGACAGCCAGGGCTACACAGAGAAACCCTGTCTCGGAAAAAAAAAAAAAAAAAAAAAGAAAAGAAATTTAACATTAAAATGATATTGCAGTCTGTCTCCCAAGAGACCTATCATACTGAATGTTACATGATCCTGTATCCCTAATATGCCCTCACATGACCATTGTTTCTGTTGTTTTCTATGGAATGTTAACCTTCTCAGTAGCTTCTTGTATATGTCATTTTGTTTTAGTTCTCATTTCAAAGAGCTTATTTTCCAATTCTGGTTGAAGTTTGCATCTTCACCATGTATAAAACTATGTCAAAGTTGTTGGTTGCTACATGTCTTCAAATAAAAACAAAACAAAACAAAAAAACCAAAAACAGTCTGGCTTTGTCCTCCAATAAATAACTTGATAATTACTATTCAAGTCAAACATGAAACAAAACATCTTCCAGAACTTGAATAGCAGGCTGATTTGTAATGATCAATTACAACAGTGTTTATTTTATTCTAATATATTATCTACTAAATTGTCTCAATCCACAAAGCAATACTATAAAATAGATTGTATTAAGAGACACTCTGAGTCCATAAACAGCTCTTCTCAACTCCAAAATATTATCTTCACTAATACATTGTAAAGCCACGTCAATAATATATTCAAATTATCAGTCTATTAAAGTGTTTCAGCTACAATATTTGTTGTCAATATGGTTCATCATAAAACATTCATCTAGCAAATGCCTAGGGAATTTTCAAATGCATATGTGTCAAAATGTTAATTAGTTAAAATGAATAAAATTTAGTAGATCTATTATTATCCATGCCTGGCAATTTAGGCAAAGAAAGAACTAGGTCCTGTTCACACTTCTGCCTAATGAGTATAACATTGAATTAATTAGTAAGAATCACAAACGGATTGCTGTGGTTTAGACATGGCACTTAGAAAGTCAGATTTCTGGGCATGATGGATTTGAGCCTCAGATAAGATGTTAGGAGGCCAGATTAATCATATAAGGTATACAATTCAAAGTTCATATGCTTGAGTGCATAACTTAGCATAAAACATAATACAGAGTGAAGTCGGAAATAAGATTAAGGAACTGAAAAGTAGCTTCACAAAGAAAACCAGTAAAGTAGTTAAAAAAGTGTCCTCTTCCTACTTTTCCCACAAGAGCAACACTTTACTCTTGGGATGTACCTAATGTGTTATCAGCTGCTAACTGAGACCATTTGGTATTATACTTTTTCTGCATTTTGTTTAGGGATTTGTTTCCTGAATTTAAATAGTACACAATATTTTACAATTTCCATCCAAATAAGGTGAATGCATAGGAGACCCACAGGCTCCATCTTCATCCTTTAGAAGCTGGTGGTTGGTGAAAGTATCAATAATATAGAGTCCCTAAAAGGAAAAGGTAATAAATAAGGAGCTCTGTATAGTGTCTAGCTTATTATTCTGGGATTGCTACTTCAGCTTGTTGAAGTGTCTTATTAATGAAGTCTAGATTGCAAGTCAATTGCCCTATGGAACAGTTATCCTAGCTCAATTCCATGGCTAAGTGGGAAAGAATAAGTATGAGAAATGCTGAAACATAGAAAAGAAAGCAGTTGAGAGAACTGCAGTGGTAAAGAGCAGGTGACTGTTTCATTATTTACTCAACCAATCTTGGCAGGCAGATCCTTGCTTGTCCTTGTAATTGGGTTCTAGGCCCTCATAGAATTGGTATCCTTATGAAATAAGAGCATGGAAGTTCTAAACAAACCCTTGCTCACATCAACTATAATATGTACATTATTACCTTATTATAAGAGATAATTTTCAAGCACCTCCAACTAGGAACTTTAGAATATTCATCTCTTACAATACTCATCATATTTATTAAATAGGATAGATACGATGGTGAAATTTGATCATCAACTTGAATGGACTGACAAATACACTGGATATTAGGAAAACACAGCTCTGAGTATATATAAGTGAGGTCATTTAAAGAGATAAAGGTCTGACTTAATGAAGAGTTCAGTCCACTGTTGGATTGATAATTTGAATAGTCTGTTGGGAACTAGTGAAAATATGCAAAGTAGGGCTTGTTTGGAGGAGATAGGTCACTTTGAGAAATAAAGTTGGCATTAACTTTGTCTGTTCCCCTCCTCTTACTACTCCATCTTTTATTGGCTGTCAAGGTGAGCTTCTCTATTCTTCCATGCCCTTCCTAACGTAACTGACTGAACCCTTAGACATCATAACCTTGCATACTATCTTTCCTTTGTTAAACTTTTTATCTAGTATCAAGCAGTGCCTTCAAAAGCTCAATTGATCAGGAGGCAGTCTATGATTTTCCTAATTGGCATCTAGAATGGGATGCTATGATATTCTAAGAGAAATTAAAGAGTGAAAAAGGTAGAACTTACTAGTAAAACTTCATTAAATCATAGTGATACAGAAATCTAGAGGAAGACCAGTAAATGAGCGATCCCTAGCAGAATTAATTGACTCTTTAGGAACCCCAAATAAACACCACAGTTGGAAATGTGCCATTGACTCTTTGAGTCTGAAACTCTCACTTCAATATATTTTATCCACAGACAAACAATTCGTATCATTTAGATCCCCCATGCTCAAGAGAAGCAAGACCTTTCTTGAATATTCAGTGGAATCTCGTGGTAGGAGTTCTTTTCAGAAGCTCTGTAGGGTGCCCCAAGATTCTGAGGACTTTTGAGCGCATTTATGAAATAGGTAACATATTAGCTACAGTGTTCCTCTTTCTTCCACCTTGAAACATCTATTAGTAAAATTTGATACAAAATTCCTGTAAATATTGGGTTTCTCTTTCATGATGGTGAATCTGGCATTCAGCCCGATGTTTTGTTGTTTTATGTAGACTCTCCATAGACATTTTCTATTCTCAGTATAAGAGAGAGTTTTTGTAGTGACAAGTGTGAAATCAGAATCAGGCAATGACTAGTGATCCTCTGGCTACAGGGAAAATGCCCTAAAGGCTCATGTTGTCTTCTATTACATAGTCATTTGTATGTCAGTCTTTTATTTTATGTTCTGTGTTTATATCTTTCCCCTATACATGCCTTTCTAATGAGAATATATGATTCATTAAGCTTACAAAGAAACACAGCATTTTATGAATGGGCTAACCTGAATCGACTAGTTCCTGTGAAGAAACTACAAGTGCCAAAGCCAGCTCTTATGATATTTTAAGTGGTTTAGGAACATCAGTTAAGAGGTGTTCCTGAATCAATACAACCAGTATCCATGGTTGCAGCAGTGCTCTCATGCCCTCTATTGGCTTGTTACTTTTGTTACTCCAGAAACAATTCTAAGTCTCATCATTTTTTATAATGAAAGCATATACAGCACTTTCATTTCTCTTTACTTCTGTAGCTATCTACTCATGAATTTTTAAATAAAAAAAATAGTTTCATGGCTTCTTCATACTTTGCTCTTCATCATTCCAGGAGTAAATTAGAATATACTTGTGTGAGCATATGCAAATGGAAACTTAACATGTAATTTCCCTTCCGAATTGAAGAATAAGAACAGACAGTAGAGATGCTGCAGAGGATAAGGCACTAGCTGCTCTCCAAGGGACCTACGTTGGATTTCTAGCACCCACACAATGGCCCACTTCAATTCCAATGAAGCCAATGCTGTCTCGTCTCCTTCCCTCCCCAAACACTGCGTGATGATTAAGCATGACACAACCAGTGAGACACTCATACAAATAAAAGTTAAAAAAAAATCAAGAGCAATGACAAGATTTAAGAGAGAGTATTTGTTTCATTGCCTAAGACAAAGTTTATGCATGTATTTGACATCAGTGATGAACAAGACATCTTATGCAATGTGAATAGTTTTATGTGATTCAAAGAACAACAACAACAAAAAAATTCAATCAAAAAGCCCTAAGGTTAAATCCAGGGAGTTTTCACTCTTATTGATCACACTGAGACAGATAAATACATTAAAGTTATTTTTATCTTATAAATGGTGTGGCTTACAATTCTTAGTACACATCATTGGTTTCAGGACCAAATGGTAATATGAATGGTCCTGAAAGTATATGAAAATATAGTAGCTATTCAGTATGAATATGAAAGTATAGTAGCTATTCAGTATACATTGTTTACCTTTTTTTCTTTTAGTTAGCTATGCAGACATTTTCTGTACATGTATTTTGGGGTGAAATATTAAGTTTCAAAGAAAGAAAAATATCTTACAAAGACTTTTAAGGCAGTAAATATGAAAGAAAATCCACTATCTTGTTGTTGATGCTGTTATTCATCTTTTAGAAATGGGGTCTCACTATGTAGCCTCAGCTAGTCAAGAATTTGCCATGCAGACAAGGCTAACTTGGATCTCACAGAAACCTGCCAAGTTCTACCCACAATGTGTTGTGAATGCAGCTGTACATCATAATTTCCAGGGAAATGTATTTTTTTTTGTTTTTTTGAAATGTAATTATTAATGAAGAACTGTGCGAGGGCAGACCAGGAGGGGGATAACTACTAGACTGTAAAAAAAAATAAAATGAGAGAGAGGGGGAGGGGGAGAGGGGAGGGGGAGAAGGGAAGGGGAGGGGGAGGGGGGAGAGAGGGAGAGAGGGAGGAGGAAAGGGAGCGAGGGAGAGAGGGAGAGGGAGAAGGAGAGGGAAAAAGAGGGAGAGGGGGAGGGAGAGGGAGAGAGGGAGGGAGGGAGAGAGAAAGAGAGAGAGACAGAGACAGAGACAGAGACAGAGACAGAGAGAGGAGAGACCCTGGGAAATTTAGTAGGTCCTCAACAGGCCATTGCTATAAGCTTGATTCAGAATATTAAATAGAAACCCCACAAGTAGCTATACTACCAGATATCAACATCACAGGTTGTTGCTGCCCTCTAACATGAACTTCAGTCACTATAAGGAAGAAAAATGAACAGTTAAGGCTGCAATTGTCTACATGACCCATGTTTACATCGGGATATTGAGTTAATTCAAAATGATATATACAGGATGTCACCTAAACTCTCAGGTCAGAAGTCTGACCAAGCTATATCCCCTCCCCCCTCCCCATTAACATGGCAGAAATTAAACACTGGAAAACTTCACACAAACTAACTCTAATTAAACAATTACTTCTCTTAAAGGAAACTCCTTATATATGCTGCAGACAGAGCTTTTGCTTCTACCAAGATTTATTCTTTCTCATTTGCATAAATACAGTTTTTTTCTGCTACATGCTTTAAAGGGTGAAATCTTACACTCCCAACTCTTTTTAATACTACTCTACTCTATACAAGAAAATAATTGTTTTTAAATGGTATGTCTACATCAATAATATTATAAATATTTCTGATGTTAGAATTTTAGTTTCCAAGTGAAGTTGGTAAATTTCAACATAATTAAGACAGTTATTTTTTTTTATTCCTGACAATTTCTTTAACCTAAAATAATTTCTTTTCTGAAATTATTACAGAAAATTATATTAACAAATTTATCAAAAATTTTAGGACTGGAGAGATGGCTTAGCAGTTAAGAACAATGACTGCTCTTCCAAGTGTCCTGAGTTCAAATCCCAGCCTCCACATGGTGACTCACAACCATCTGTAATGAGATCNGNTGCCCTCTTCTGGTGCGTCTGAAGACAGCTACAGTGTACTTTCATATAATAAATAAATAACTCTTTAAGAAAACTAAATATCACTTTTACAAATAAGTTTGGCTATTACTTTTTAACCAATGAATCAGGATGAAAACAGGTCAAAACTTTAAATTAAAGAAAAATATTTTTATTTGTTAATATACATGCACATACTTTTTTTTTTTTTTTACATTAGATCATAAATTAAAACATCCGGGCAGTGGTGGCACATACCTTTAATCCCAGCACTTGGGAGGCAGAGGCAGAGGCAGGTGGATTTCTGAGTTTGAGGCCAGCCTGGTCTACAGAGTGAATTCCAGGACAGCCAGGGCTATACAGAGAAACCCTGTCTCGAAAAACCAAAGAACAACAAAAACCCATAATTTAAAACAAATTAGGATAAGGGATCTTTTTTTGATGATCTGGAACTTGCATTTAATATTTAATGATAAATATTTAAAGGCATTTCTTTATTAATAAATATACATGCAATTAAAATTGTACTAGTTTTAGCACAAATTATTAAGCTAATGCGGTGTATGGTAAAAAATGACAACTTGCCATTATCATTTTAGAATTGAAAGTAGATACATACAAAGCTTCCCTCATGTGTAATGATTATAGTGAAAAGTATTCAAATTTACAGGCTTGCCAGAGAAACATGCATTCATAGGAATCCATAATTCAAGGTTTGAGTTTCTCCAAATGTAACAATGTTTCCTTGCAATGTTGAGCTGAAACAGTCAACCACAATTTGTGGTTATGCCCACTATCAAGTGGATGCATGAACCATATATTACAGTATACTGTGTTACTGACCTATAGTCAGTTAAGTGTGTCAA
This sequence comes from Mus pahari, assembly GCF_900095145.1. NCBI lineage: Eukaryota > Metazoa > Chordata > Mammalia > Rodentia > Muridae > Mus > Mus pahari. The sequence goes on from NC_034593.1 coordinate 66,243,710, forward strand.
ATAATTTTTCTTTACATTTTTTTAAACTCAAGGCTTTGCCCATGTTAAGTTGCCATAAGATAATTTTCAGATTAGTCCTTACCCATACTTTCAACTTAACCGTGAGTTGAGATATAAAACCATAATAAGTTGAGAAGAATTTGTGTAAATATAGTTCTTGCTAAAGAATATTTCTGCCATCAATCCTATCTTTATCTCAACCTAACTACTTTCTTAAAATAAGAAAACCAATACATGCATCTATAAGGGTTTCTTAAACTATAAAGTGATAAACAAAATTACAAATGTGTTTAATTTTGGATGAACCTTATACATGATTGCTATAGACCTGATTCTTCTTAATAATGTATCTTTTGAATTGAAATGACTCAAAAAAAATTAGTAATTTAAAAAAAGCTATATAGAGTATATAAACTTGTTTGTTTTATAAATTGTTCCAAAAATATGTAGCTTCAATTACAAGGTCCTATCTATGGAAAATTTTACATGTGAAAAGTTATTTTTTTAATTTAACCACCTATTTACTCACAATACGTTTTGATCATATGGTTTATTTTCCTTGAACTTCTCCAAGAGCTTCCCTACCTCCATACTCAGGTGTTCTTTCTCTCTGCTCCTTAACAATATACCAGCAGTATAAAGAAGTGGATTCAAAAGAAAGCCACATAATGGCACTTGGATATTAATTTGTTTTAGGAAAATGTTAAGTTAATATATAAATTGGGCCAAAATTCTTTAACATACAGAAATATGGGTGTGATAAAAAGTATATGCCACTGAGAAAAATCTATTCTTCATAATATCACGCAAGTGCTTATTCCTAAATTATACATTCTTGAGAAAAACTATTTTATTTATTATTTTTGCTGATATAAATGAAGTTGAATACTGATAATTGTTGACCAATGAAGACAATGAATAAAAAGAGTAATAGAGTTTTTTTGAAGCCAATAAATGTTCTACTTTGTAAGGTCCTTGGGTTAAATTCAAAAATCTATTCCTACTTTTTTTGAACCATTTCGGTCAAGTTGAACAAAATTTATCAGGTTTAAAGAATGTACAGATTTCAACATCCTGAGAAAATCTCAGGAAAAAAAATTCCTTTTTTTTTTTTTTATTTTTATTTTTGATGACTGCATTGCAGACACGGGCACTGGTATCAGCACTTTGCCTGGGCTCATCACAAAGCAGCTTTCATTGGTGAGTGATGAGGATGAGAAAGGAAGAAAAGACAGACAGGTGGGCAATGCTGGCAGAACCATACCCACCATGTTAAGATAAATCTTCTTTAAGTATTCAAATCAAATCATATACTCAATCAACCATCATGGTTGGGACACATCATGAGTATGTGAAATCCTTCAACAAATATTTGGAAGCATTTACTAAAGTTTGTTCATAAACTGCAAATATGGAATGGTTTGATCTCAGAGATTAGATTTATCATTTAATAGAAAATTTAATGATTCAATAAGAACATTACTTTGATAATGATAATGGATTTTTAAGATACTTTGAATAAACCTTCTAAGATTGACCGATTTTGAAATACTTCCTTTCTTACATCTTGGACCTCAAATAATAAGTTTGTGTATCATATGATATAGCATTTAAATGTATTTATTTTCATAGTGATTGTGGTTAATCATAAAACTTGAGGAGGAAAATATAGAGATTGTCAACCCCACAAATATTTGCATACACATGTGTGACACAGGTAAACACTTATTATGGTATATTAGAAAACAGTAACAACAGTACAATATTATCTATCTTTCAGATATTCAAGCATTAAAAAATATTGAGAAGCCCAGAATGCAAATTACTTTAGTCAAATTTGTATCCTTTAACATGAAAGGTGCCAAATAACAGCTATACCGTCAGCATGTAAATAGCTATAAAATCACTGGGTACATAAATATATTAGCTAGCTAAGCTTTTGTAAGCTTGTATTCTTTCCTTGAACCGCTCTCAACAATTTACATGCAATTTAATGAATCCTTATTCAAGTCTCCATGATAAAAGGAGGTAACAGTGATGGTGTCAGAAACTTAAAAAAAGAAACCTTAAAGCATTAGAATACTTTGCTCAAAACCAAATCCTGCCCAGAGAGAGCTGTTCTCCTAGGAGTGCTGTCACTCCTAAGTTCACAACTGAGACCATCACTTTTGCTCTAATAACTACCAAAAGAGGGACCTGCCAGGAGGCCACAGGGCACAAGAACCACAGAACACCTGGAGACAGGATCATTCAGATTTCAATCAGATCCCTGGAGCTAACCCTGTGACACAGCTCTCCATACCCAAATCTTGCTTTGAGAGAACTGGTCTCCCAGGAGTGGTGACACACCTAAGATCACAGACTCACAGGAGGGACAGGCTCCAGTCAGAGACAGCAAGATCAACTAAGAGCAGAGATAACCAAATGGCAAGAGGCAAGTGTAAGAAACTAAAAAACAGAAACCAAGGCTACTTGGCTTTATCAGAACATAGTTCTCCCAATACAGAAAGTCCTGGATACCCCAATACACTAGAAAAGCAAGATTCTGATTTAAAATCATCTATCATGAGGATGATAGAGGTATTTAAGAAGGACCCAAATAACTCCCTTAAAGAAACAAAGGAAAACACAGGTAAACAAGTAGAAGCCCTTAAAGAGGAAACACAAAAATCCCTTAAAGATTCACAGGAAAACCCAATCAAACAGGTGAAGGAATTGAACAAAACCATCCAGGATCTAAATGGAAATAGAAACAATAAAGAAATCATAAAGGGAGGCAACCCTGGAGATAGAAAATCTAGGAAAGTGATCAAGAGTCATAGATGCGACAATCACCAATGGAATCAAAGAACATCATATCCTTCAAATAAATAGACCACGTGTAGCCCAGTACTCTATACAATAAATATCACCTAATAAAAATTTTGACATCTTATATGCTTGACACCAAGTTTATATTTCTAGAGTCGTCTATCAGTGACTGCCAATGTTATTTTAACTCAAAGATGGGGTCAGAATGGGTCTCAACAAATGTATATGTACTATATGAGAATACTATATGAGAAGTTTACTGTTTTTCTTCTATTTTTATTTTAAATATCATCAAGCATGTAGTATCTTTTCACAGCTTTGCACTTGATTTCTGTGACTTATTATATTTCCATAACATTTCACAGTCTTATTGACACATTTGCATCATTTAGTTACAGAATGATGTAAGAGCTAATTCCTAAATTGTAATGTGCGGTCTGAGACCAATTAGAGCACCGACTTTCAATAATATCATTTTCATCTTCCTGTAACGAGTTTCTGAATTCACTTAAATAGCAGGTTTCTGAGACATTGGGTCAATTAATTCCAGAAGTTCACTAATGTGATAGCAAAGATGCAGTGCAAAATGCTGAATAGCTATTTTGTTATAAAGTTAATGGGAGAGGGAGAGGAAGTCCAAATGGTAACAGATTGGTATTTTCAGCCTAAGAGCAAAATGATCAGTCTTTGCAAACCTTTTTATATATTTTTTTCCTAGCAGACAATCTTTAGCCATGAAAATCTGATTCTGTGTTTAACTGCAAAGTTCTTTTAACATGTACCAAGCTCAAAGGAAACAGTCTGTGCTGGGCAAAGTAGATTCAAAAACATCCTACATGGAATAAAATGATAATGGTTGGTTTATGAAAGTATAGTCAACCTAAATAACCAGGCAAATTACCACTGGTTGCCAATGAAGAATATGATGTATAGAATATGTTTCATACCCACATGCAAACCTGGGTCTATAGAACTGTATTAAATGTATATAAGAGGCTAAAATTTAGTTTAGTTGGTAAATTGTTTCTTGTGTAAGCATTAAAGCCTTAGTTCAATCACTATAAACCCCTTCACTCTGATATGAGACTGGTGGGTCAGGAGGCCCTAAGGATTCACACCCCAGCACAGGAACTAACTTATCATGGCACTGTGACTATATAGGTATATAAAAATATATATCCATATAGACATATATTCAAATGTATTTAAAGTTGTACCTAAATGGGCAAATGGGTACACATCGATGGAATAAGAAGACATAGAGAAAGGGGTATCATTTTTCACTTCATAGATTTCTTTACTATTTATGTGTATTTAATAATACTATCAGAAAATAAATTATTAAACACCAGTGATTATGTGGTAAAATGATACCTTGATATTTTTAAATTACACACTTCTTAGTTTCTGGGTATTTTTCAAATTTCTGTTTACATACTATAGTAGACATGACTAGGTATATCTGGCCAATATTTCTATTTTAAGTACTTCTGAGTAGAAAAGAGTAAGTGGGAATTCTGACTTATGCAAACATTTAAAAATCCTCAAACTATAAAGGTTTTTCTTGCACAATACCAATTTGAAAATAGCATTTCACTTTAGCTTTGTACCAAAATTTTTACTTTCTGTGCTACAATGAGGAAAGATATTTGGCCTTCAAGAATTGAGTGTGGGATTTCTTTATATTCCACACAATGTCCAGAGAATTTCTTCTCTGGTATAACACTTTAAGCCATACAGTCCCTTGCTTTATGGAGTGGCACTGTTTTGTACTCCCTTCTTAAATGAGGTACAAATGACTTCATCTGTCAAAGACTGCCCTTATTCACTTGGACGACTAGACAAATTCGTTCTGAAGGTAACAGAAGTGATGGACATTCCTTAAGCATTGCAGAGCTCAACATTGTAAACACTTCACTTAAGTGGACATCTTAGTAAGTATATTTATTTGGTAATACCTTCAAAATAAAATCTGAGAGACATGCCACACTCAGCAAGAGTCTTATCTTCAGACATGTGTGCCAAATAGAACCTCAAAATAAAAGAATTTTGTTCCTCAAAGGGATATAAAGCCAATGTCTGGCCCGTGTCTCCCTCCTGTATTTGGCTATCTCCTCCTTGTGCCTTCATGAGATCATCTTAGATATACATGCTTGTGCCCAGAGAGCTTCTTTCCACCAGAATACTACAGTAAATAATGACTAGGCAGTCACACGAATAACGACCTTTGCTGTATCACCACTATAAAACCCTGTGCCCATGTATACTTGCATTCTCATTGTCAGGGTGTCAGAACTATAGCATATGTACTTGGAGGGACACAGCACACAAGTAAGAAAAAGAGTAATTGTACAGGATGATGGAAACACATTGGAAAGTATCTTGGTATTATAAATTCTATAATCTATTAAAGTAATCAAACTACTCAAATGAGGTATATATATTCAGTATAATTGTTGCATTTCTTTCCTAAATCACAGAACTCAGGTATATACAAACAAAAGTATTCACATGAACTCGAGTAGTGATTACAGGACAACATTCAGTTAGCTTAGAAAGGATAAACTGTAAGTATTATGAAGTTTTTCAGTAGAAATCTTTGAAAGAAATGTAGATTACCTCAACTAATTTAATATTAAAACAGTTCAGAAACCATACACACACACACACACACACACACACACACACACACACACACA
>NC_034593.1:66252025-66273107 GCF_900095145.1 Mus pahari
GAGAGAGAGAGAGAGAGAGAGAGAGAGAGAGAGAGAGAGAGAGAGATCCTTCATCCCTGAGCTTTGTGGAGTTCCATATAGAGATGGTGAGTATTAGTTTTCAAATTGATAGAATTTAGGATAACCAGGAAAATGAACCTCTGGATGTATATACATAGGGCATTATTTAGATTAATTTACTTTATGTGAAAGATCCATATTAGTTGTGTTTGGGATTAAAGAATCCTGGCTAACTAAAAAAGACAATCTTATTGTCTTGTCACTGTTTCATTGCTGTGAAGAGACATGACCAAGGCAAATCTTATAAGAGAAAGCATTTAATTCGTGAATTGCTTACAGTTTCTGAGGTTTAGTCCATTAGCATCATAGAGAAGATCATGGTGTCATACACCATGGTGCTTGAGAATAGCTGACAGATGAATCCTGATGCACTGACACAGAGAGAGACCCCATTTTTTAAATGTGTTTTAATTTTTTTTTATTTTTTTATACTCCATATTTTATTCTCACCCCAGATCTACCCTCGAACTGTTCCACATCCCATACCTTCCATACCTTCTCCCCACCACCCTCTCTCCACGTGATGTCCTTATCCCCTACCCCACCTGACCTCTAAACTCCCTGGGGCCTCCAGTCTCTTGAAGGCTAGGTGCATCATCTCTGAATGAAAACAGTCCCAGAAGTCTTCTACTGTATATATGTTGAGACCCTCATATCAGCTGGTGTATGCTGTCTGTTTGGTGGTCCAGCGTTTGAGAGATCTCAGGGATCCAGCTTAATTGAGACTGCTGGTCTTCCTACAGGATTGTCCTTCTCAGCTTAGTCAGCCTTTCCTAACTCAACAACAGGGGTCAGCTTCTTCTGTCCATTGGATGGATACAAATATCTGCATCTGACTCTTTCAGTTGTTTGTTGGGACTTTCAGAGGCTAGTCATGCTAGGTCCCTTTTTGTGAGTACTCCATAGCCTCAGTAATAGTGTCAGGCCTTGGGATCTAACCACCTTGAGCTGGATCCTGCTTTGGGCCTTTCACTGGACCTTCTTTTCCTCAGCCTCCTCTCCATTTCCATCCCTATAATTCTTTTTTTTTTCCAGAGCTGAGGACCAAACCCAGGGCCTTGCACTTTTTAGGCAAGCGCTCTCTCACTGAGCTAAGTCCCCAACCCCATCCCTGTAATACTTTTAGACAAGAACAATTATGGGCCACCCCACCCCTCACTTGATGTCCTGTCTTCCTGCTGGACATGGACTCTGTAAGTTCCCTCTCCCTACTATCTGGCATTGCATCTAAGATCCTTCCCTTTGAGTTCTGAGAGTTTCTCAACTCCCAAGTCTCTGGTGCATTCTGGAGGGTCCCTATCCCCCAACTTCCTATTTCTCCAGGTTGCCTGCTTCCATTCTTTCTGCTGGCACTCAGGGCTTCAGTCCTTTTCCCTCACCCCAATACCAGATCAGGTTCCCCCTCTGCCCCACGTCCCCCCCCACTCCATTTTAATAGGGGTTTTGATTCTCTGCTGTCTAACTTCTTAAATTCTTTACATATATTGGATATTAGCACTCTGTCAGATGTAGGATTGGTAAAGATCTTTTCCCAATCTGGTGGCTGTCATTTTGTCCTATTAAAAGTGTCCTTTGCCTTACAGAAGCTTTGCAATTTTATGAAGTCCCATTTGTTGATGCTTGATCTTAGAGCATAAGCCATTGGTATTCTGTTCTGGAACATTTCCCTTTGCCAGTGTGTTTGAGGCTTTTGCCCACTTTCTCTTCTATTAGTTTCAGCATATATATATATATATATATATATATATATATATATATATATATATAGAGAGAGAGAGAGAGAGAGAGAGAGAGAGGAGGTCCTTGATCCACTTGGACTGGAGCAATGTATAAGGAAATAAGAAGGGATCAATTTACATTTTTCTACATGCTGACCTCCAGTTGAACCAGCACCTTTTGTTGAAACTGCTGTCTTTTTTCCACTGGATGGTTTTACCTCCTTTGTCAAAGATCAAGTGACCATATAGGTGTGGGTTCCTTTCTAGGTCTTCAATTCTATTCCATTGATCTACCTGCCTGCAACTGTATTAATACCTTGCAGTTTTGTTTTTGTTTTTGTTTTTGTTTTTAAACACTATTGTTCTGTTATACAGCTTGAGGTCAGGGATGGTGATTCCCCCACAAGTTTTTTTATTGTCGAGAATGGTTTCCATTATCCTAGCTGCTTTTTGTTTGTTTGTTTTGTTTTGTTTTGTTTTTGTTACAAATGAATTTGCAAGTTTCTCCTTCTAACTCGGTGAAGAACTGAGTTGGAATTTTAATTGCTTTGAATTGCATTGAATCTGTAGATTGATTTCAGCAAAATGGCTATTTTTAGTATATAAATCCTGCCAAACCATGAGCATGGGGGAATCTTTCCATCTCCTGAGATCTTTGATTCTTCAGAGACTTGTAGTTTTTGTCATGCAGATCTTTCACTTGCTTAGAGTTACACCAAGGTATTTTATATTATTTGTGCCTAATGTGAAGGGTGTTGTTTCCCTAATTTCTTTCTCAGTCTGTTTATCCTTTGAGTTGAGGAATGCTCTTGATTTATTTGAGTTAATTTTATATTCAGGCCAGTTGCTGAAGTTGCTTATATTATTTAGGAGTTCTGTGGTGGAATTTTTGTGGTCATTTAAGTATATTATCACATCATGTGCAAGTAGTGATATTTTGACTTCTTCCTTTCCAATTTATATTCCTTTGACCTCCTTTTATTGTCAACTTTCTCTGGCTAGTACTTTGAGTGCTATATTGAGTTGGTAGAGAGAGAGTGGGCTGCCTTGTCTAGTAACTGATTTAGTGGGATTGTTTCAAGTTTCTCTCTAGTTTGATGTTGGCTACTGGTTTGCTGTATATTGTTTTTTATTATGTTTTGGTATAGGTATTGAATTCCTCCTCTTTCCAGATTTTTTATCAAGGAGCGGTATTGAAATTTGAAAAATGCTTTCTCAGAGTCTAATGAAATAATAATAATCTTTAAGTTTGTTTATACAATGGATTATGTTGATGGATTTTTGTATATTGAACCATCCCTGCATCCCTGGGANGAAGCCTACTTGATCATGACGGATGATCATTTTGATGTGTTTTTGGGTTGGGTCTGCAAGGATTTTATTGAGTATTTTTGCATTGATATTCATAACGGAAATTGGTTTGAAGTTCTTTCTTTGTTTGGCATTTGTATGGTTCAGGTATAAACATCATTGTGGCTTCATAGAACAAATTGGGTAGTGTTTCTTCTAATTTTGTAGAGTGTTGTTCAGCTTCCATGTATATGTGGTCTTTCTGTTGGTTTTGTTATTGAATACCAGCCTTAGTCCCTAGTGATCTGACAGGATGCACACGATTATTTCAGTCTTCCTGTATCTATTAAGCCCTGTTTTTTGACCAATTTTGGAGAAGGCACCATGAAGTACTGAGAAGAAGGTATATTCTTTTGTTTTAGGATGAAATGTTCTATGAATATCTGTTAAATCCATTTGATGCATAACTTCTGTTAGTTTCACTGTGTCTCTGTTTAGTTTCTGTTTCCATGATATATCCATTGATGAGAGTATTATGTTGAAGTCTCCCACTATTATTGCGTGAGGTGCATTGTATGATTTGAGCTTTACTAGGTTTCCTTTAATAATGTGGGTGCTCTTGCATTTGGAGCATAGATCTTCAGAATTGAGGGTTCATCTTGGTAGAANTTTTCTGTGATGAGTATGAAATGTCCTTCCTTATATTTTTATAAGTTTTTGTTGAAAGTTAATTTTATTCCATATTATAATGGCTACTGCATCTCTTTTCTTGAGACCATTGCCTGGAATATTCTTTTCCAGCCTTTTAATATGAGGTGGTGTCTGTCTTTGTCATAGAGGGGTGTTTCCTATGTGCAGTAAAATGCTGGGTCCTGTTTATGCATCCAATCTGTTAGTTTATGTCTTTTTAATTGGTAATTGAGTCCATTAATGTTAAGAGATATTAATGAAAAATCATTGTCACTTCCTGTTATTTTTGTTGTTAGAAGTATAATGATGTTTTTGTGGGTATCTTCTTTTGGATTTGTTGAAAGAAAATTATTTTCTTTTTTGTCTATGGTGTAATTTCCCTCCTTGTGTTGAAGTTTTCCATCTATCACCCTTTACAGGGCTGGATTTATGGAAAGATATTGTATATACTTGGTTTTATTATGGAATATCTTGGTTTCTCCATGTATGAATTGAAAGTTTTGTGGGTATAATAGCCTGTGTAGGCATTTGTGTTCTCTGAGAGTGTGTATGACATCTGCCCAGGATCTTCTGGCTTTTAGAGTCTCTGGTGAGAAATCTGGTGTAATTCTGATGGGTCTGTTTTTATATGTTTCTTGTCCTTTTTCCCTTAATGCTTTTAATATTCTTTTTTAGTTTTATGCATTTGGTGTTTTGATTATTATGTGACAGGAATTTCTTTTCTAGTTCAGTCTATTTGAAGTTCTTTAGGTTTCTTGTATGTTCATGGGCATCTCTTTCTTTAGATTAAGGAAGTTTTCTTCTATAATTTTGTTGAAGATATTTACTGTCCCCTTAATTTAGGAATCTTTCTCTCTTCTATGCATATTGTGCTTACATTTGGTGTTCTCATTGCGTTCTGGATATTTTGGGCTAGGAACTTTGTGCATTTACTTTTATTGTTGGTTCAATATTTTCTATGGTATAGTCTGCACGTGAGATTTTTTCTTCTATCTCTTTTATTCCATTGGTATTGTTGCATCTATGACTCCTGATCTCTTTCCCAAGTTTTCTATCTCCAGGTTTGTTTCCCTTTGTGATTTCTTTGCTGTTTGTATTTCCATTTTGGTTCTGGATGGTTTTGTTTAATTCCTTCACCTGTTTGTTGTGATTCTTTAAGGGATTTTTGTGTTTCCACTTTAAGGGCTCCTACTTGTTTAGCTGTGTTTTCCTGTGTTTCTTAAGGGAGTTATTTATGCCCTACTGAAAGACCTCTATCATCATCATGATAGATGATTTTAAATCAGAATATTGCTTTTCCAGTATACTGGGGTATCCAGGACTTTCTGTATTCGGTGAACTGTGTTCTGATAATGCCAAGTAGCCTTGGTTTCTGTTGTTTAGTTTCTTGCACTTGCCTCTTGCCATCTGGTTATCTCTGCTCTTAGATGGTCTTGCTGTCTCTGACTGGAGCCTGTCCCTCTTGTGAGCCTGTGATCTTAGGTGTGTCACCACTCCTGGGAGACCAGTTCTCTCAAGGCAAGATTTGGGTATGGAGAGCTGTGTCACAGGGTTAGCTCCAGGGATCTGATGGAAATCTGAATGATCCTGTCTCCAGGTGTTCTGTGGTTCCTGTGACCTGTGGTCTCCAGGAAGGTCCTTCTTTGTCCATTTATTGGAACAGAAGTGTTTGTCTTACCTGTGAACTTAGGAGTGATAGAACTCTTTGGAAACAAGCTCTCTCCGGATGGTATTTGGGTCCCAAGTGCTGTGCCACAGGGTTAACTCTGGGGTGCAGATGGAGAATGGAAGGCTATGTTTGCTTTCTTCTCCCTCCTAAGTAGGACTGAGTCATCCTCACTTGGGCTCTTTGAGTTTTGTGGATTTATGTCCTGGGTTCTGTACTTTTGTGGTAAGTATTTACTTTTAGTGATTACATATAATGCATGTCATTTTGGGTCTGAGTAACTTCACTAAGGATGATATTTTCTAGTTCCATCCATTTTCTTGAAAAACTCATGATATCCTTGCTCCTAGTAGCTGCGTAGTATTTCATTGTGTAAATGAACCACATTTTCTGTGTTCACTGTTTAATTGAGGGATATCTAGGTTGTTTCCAGCTTCTGGCTATCACAAATATGAAAATAGTGAAATATGTGCCCCTGGGGCATGATTGGGCATCATGATATGCCCTAAGTGGTATAGCTAAGTCTTCAGATAGATCTATTTCCACTATTCTGAGGACCCTGCAGATTGATTTTCAGAGTGGTAGTTCCAGTTTGTAATCCCACCAGCAATGGATTTTGTTCATTTTTCTCCACATCCTCACCAACTGTGCTGTCACCTGAGTTTTTGATCTTAGCTATTCTGATTGGTGTAAGGTAGAATCTCATGGTCATTTTGATTTTTATCTCCCTGATGACTAAGGGCTTTGAACATCACTCTCTCTCTCTCTCTCTCTCTCTCTCTCTCTCTCTCTCTCTCTCTCTTTTAGTATTGGTTGTTTAATTTATTTACATTTCAAGTGTTATCCCCCTTTCCAGTTTTTTCTCTCTTAATGTCCTATTCTATTCATCTCCTCCTGCTTCTATGAAGTTGCTCCAACACCTACCCATCTTCTCCTTCCCCACTGCTCTAGTTACAGCCAACCATCATCGGACTGAGCACAGGGACCCCAGTGGAAGAGTTAGGGGAAGGACTAAAGGAGCTGAAGGGGTTTGCAATTCCATAGGAAGAACAAAGATATTCACCAACCAGATTCCCCAGCGCTCCCAGGGAGTAAACCACCAACCAAAGAGGACTTTGAACATTTCTTTAAGTGCTTCTTAACCATTCAAAATTTCTGTTGTTAATTCTCTGTTTTGTTCTCTACCCCATTCTTTGATTGGGCTGATTGTATTTTTTGGTGGTTAGCTTCTTAAGTTATTTATATATTTTGGATAATAGCCCTCTAACAGATGTGGGATTAGTGAATATTTTTCCCAATGTATAGGTTCCCAATTTGTCCTATTGACTATGTCCTTTGCCTTAGAGAACCTTTCCAGTTTCATGAGGTCCTATTTATCAATTCTTTATCTTTGAGCCTGAACAATTGGATTTCTGTTTAGGAAATGTCCCCCTGCACCAATGAGTTTGAAGCTTTTTCACATTTTCTCTTCTACTTCAACTTGAGTTAAGGTTGTTAAGTAATAAGTCATCTAGAAAGTCATCTATTTTCCAGGTTAATAGAATGTATACTTTGTTGCATCATTTTTATTAAATAATTTGGTTAAATTCATTTTCATATAGATATATAGTATACTTGTAACATATAGACGATTCAAAATGACTACAGTGGTACTAGATAATTTTAATAAGAACAAAGAAGTAATTGAGAATGCTTAGAGAGAAGAAAGCAAAGAGAAGATTATGTAATGATATTGTGATTTCAAAAATTAAAATTCCTTGTAAAATCATTCATATGAGAATTAGTGTTGCCTTGTTCCTCATATAATGGATAGAATATTATTTTGAAATTAAAAATAAAATGTTATAAATGTATAAATTTTTATAATAGACACTTCTATATTGTACAGGTTTTTAAGATAAAACTGTATACAAGCTAAGGAATTCAGAAAACTCAAGAATGCATTATTCCAACTCAATGCAAAGTATCATAAAAAGAAGGTGTACAATGTTGTATAATGTATTGAAAATATCACCTTAATCTTTGAAACATTCTACATTTATTCTTCTTAATTTTAAATATTTTCTTAATTCTACAAATTTATGACATAGAAGAAATAAGGAAATTAGTATTTATAATGTAATCCAAATTTTTCTTTATTATATAATGATGTCTATAATTTATTTTTCAAATAGGCAAGTATGGTATTTTTTTGCATTTCTGCATGTGTTTTCAAAGGAGGAGCTAAGAGCTTCTGCCCTTTAGAAAAGTAATGGACTTTTAAAATTATTTTTAATAAACCTGCTTTATGCCAGGCAGTGGTGGCATATGCCTTTAATCCCAGTCCTTGGGAGGCAGAGGCAGTTGGATTTCTTCATTCGGGGCTAGCCTGGTCTACACAGTGAGTTCCAGGATAGCCATGGCTATACAGAGAAATCCTGTCTTGATAAACAAAATAGAAAACAAAATGAAACAGACACACAAAAAAACAAAAAACAAACAAAACCCAACCAAACAAACAAAACAAAACAACAAAAACAACAAAAACCTGCTTTACTTAGGATCATATGCAAGGGTATATTGAACTCAATAGTTTTTGTAGGAATACAAGCCACTTCAAGATTTTTAAAATATCTGAGTTTAAAAATATTATATTCAACCAAATCACTCAATATTAATAAAGAAATCATGGCTTCTCTATTTGAAAACTGTCACAAGAGTACCTGGTAAAAACCATTTTGGATTACATGGATTGCTGTTTCACTTTAACTTTAAATATGTTCATAAAATAAAAAACAAATTTATGGGTGAGCAAATGAGCTTTCTGAGTATTTTAAACTATCATAACATAAGCATCTTCAAAAACATGCCTGTATGTGTGAGACACAAAATGCTTATGAAAACACCAGGTTCATACCTCACATTAAACCTGTTTATATATTTGGATATTAATATTTATATATTTGACCATATATTATAATTCTATTAACACACACAAGCAAACAAACAAAAAAAATCCCACCAAGTATCTTAAACAAAACAATTATGTATTTGGGCGACCAGCATGCACAAAACAGAACTTCAAAAATTATGTGTCTTTCAGACAGTTGAGTGGGAACAATTCTCCACATCCATATCACAATAGAGACTGCAGAAATGGAATAATGGATTTGCCAAAGGTCATTCAGATGGGGAAAGAAAAAAAGATTAACTTGTTCAATTGACAAGTTTTGTAAAGTAGTCAATGATTTCTGTCTGAGCCATTAGGTCAAAATTGGTGTCTATAAATTGTGTTAATTATGAAAATACTCTTATATAGCTCTTAATATTTTATACCTGAAGAAACATCACTGGGGGAGAATAGGTAACTTGCATACATTTTCCACACAGTATAAGGACAATAAAATTTCAAAATTTAGAGCAAGGCCTATAAGTGTCTTCATTTAATGTCTTTCCATACAATCTGTGGCAAGAATGCACTCACAATTTTCTTCTATTGCTTTTTGATGCTTCTTCTTCCAGTGTTTGTTTTTCCTGTTGTTGTTATTGTTTTGGTTGGTTGTTTGGTTTGCTGGTTTGGTTTGGTTTGGATTTAATCTCTTTTTACTACTTTAACTTTCTTTGAGGCAACAGAACTGCAACTAAAGAAATCATACTTTAAAAATACATATCTGTGCACTCAGATGTGCAAAATCATGTCTATGATTTCTTCCATACCTATTCAGTATGAAAACAATCCTTTCACAGACTGATCAAATCCTCCTTGCATTTCCTTTCTCTCTCTCTCTCTCTCTCTCTCTCTCTCTCTCTCTCTCTCTCTCTCTCTCTCTCTCTCTCTCTCTCTCTCTCTCTCTCTCTCTCGAATTTATTTATTTATTTACTTTACATCCTGATCACAGCTCTGCCTCTCTCCTCTCTTTCCAGTCCCACCCTTACAAAGGGCTATTCTAAACCTCTTGCTTCCTTCCATCTTGCAGTCATTTTCAGTAACAGTATTTCACTCTATATGCTTGCTTTACAGTTAGCTTAATTTTTATTAGATATTTTCTGGATTTACATTTCAAATATTATCCCCTTTCCTGGTTTCACCTCCCAAAACTCCCTCTCCCCTCCCCTCTCCCCTTGCTCAACAACCCACCCAATCCCACTTCCTGGCACTGGCATTCCCCTACACTGGGGCATCGTGCCTTCACAGGACCAAGGGCTCTCCCATTGATGACTGACTAGGCCATCCACTGCTACATATGCAACTGGAGCCATGAGTCCCACCATGTGTACTCTTTGGTTGGTGGTTTATTCCCTGGGAGCTGGTGGGTACTGGTTAGTTCATATTGTTGGTCCTCCTATGGGCTGCAAACCCCTTAGCTCCTCCTTGCCTTTCTTAATTCCTGTTTGAAGTGTTACTGTTATTTCCTAGAGCTGGATCAAATGAAAACAGTCAAATTCATATAGCTAGTGTACTGCCAACTTGTTTTCCTCTAATGCTGTACTATGGACTTGTAGATTTGAAAGTATTCCATCAATAAGACTTTCCTTTAATTGTGGTATAAACACAAACACAGTTCCTTTCTCCAATAGGACTAGCGTGTGTGTGTGTGTGTGTGTGTGTGTGTGTGTGTGTGTGTGTAATTTTAAAATTCAGTGTTGGTGATTTTTAAATACAAAAGATGCTTGTTTGCAAAACTGTGTTTACTCTGACATCTTTATCATGTTCTGTAGCAACAGGGCTCTGTTGTAGTTTTGTTAATCTTATGTCTTCACAACCACCCAATGAACTACTAATAACTATCCTATTTTATGAGACATAAAAAAGTAAAACTCTGAGTTTCTAGGATAATAGAGGTGTCAACGTGATAGATGCAAAAACACTAATAGACGTTCATAGCCAGATGATATGGAACATACCTGTTATGACAACACTCAAGGTTCTAAAAAAGAAATCGCAAATTAGAGATCAAACTGTACTCTATAGTGAGATGCTATCTCAATATACATCCCTCAAAATATTTCTAGTATTTATTTATTAATATATCCAGATTACTTAGGAATGACTAAGAGAGCCAAATAATGTTCTTAGAAACCAATGCAATTTAGAGATAATCCTTCATCTTCAACACAAACATGCTTATTACAAAATCTATCCATGTGATACTAAGCAATAATACAATGTACAGATAGATGTTATCTAAAGATGCTGAAGTAAAAACTTGTATTTTGAGGAACTTTGAAGGTATTAACAGACTATTAAAAACTAACAAAGTAATTTTTGGTTTATAATTTGATTTAGAGTACTACATTATTTTCTGTATTTTGATTTCATCACAAAAATGTGTATATTTCCACAAATTAGCATTTAAACTATTTATGTATACACAATAGGCATGTTTTATTTTAATGAACAAAGGAAAGGACCCCTCTACCTGTTATTTAATCCAGTGGTTTTTTTAAAAAAGTGTTTCTAATTCTATTTGATGCTACATTTCAGTGTGTCTCATAGAACAACCTTTTTTTTTTAAATTTATTTTTAATGTATTTGCAATTATTTGGTCAGAGATTAGAATATTTGATGTCATATGCATACAATAAAATTGTTTTTATATCACTGGTATTTCATTATTCTTTGTAACTTAGAAACAAATGAGCCCAATGTCAAGCCAAGACACATCTTTAAGATTGCTATGATAATGCTAATATGGCCTTTAAAATTGAGGCTATCTGGGAAATTGAAAGGGTGAGAAGTGGAACCAACTTGCATCAAACTGGCATGACACCAGACACTGGCAAGGCCTAAGCGACAGCTGTAGCATCTGGAGAGAGCATGATAAGAAAATCCTGTTATAATATTGAGCTGGTTTCTCTTAAATTATATCTTACCTGATTTCACAGGTACCAATCTTATTTTAGAAGAAAATGTGTTCCTATTTAAAACTGGAATGCATTTGTCCTTAAGCAAATGTGAATGAAGTCCTATTTGGCTGTATATCTAATTAGCCCTTTTACCTGAGGAATTTTCTGTTATGGGAAAAGTGTGTGAGACCCAAATTTTGAGTAGCAACAAAAATGATATCATGGCAACAAGTTCACTGGCAAAACGCCAGTGTCTGTGACTGTGCTTACAATATACCTCTCCAGATGACAGAAGGATCAAGTAGAACCAGGCTCACTTTGATTCTCAATTGAGCATCATCTTTGAAGAAAAATCAATCGTATAACTACCCAGATATTCGAGCTTATTGAGCAAGACAGACCCACAAGAAGCACCAGCTTAGTTTCACTGAATCTGGGACTACACTGAGCTAAGACACACCCTGCTAGCTCATCCATGCAGTGAGACATTTTGTCTATGCTGAAGGACATTTTTAAAGAAAAATTCAATTTTTAAAGAAAAGTTTTTCCTCGGGATACTAAAAGCCAAACCTTCTCTTCTCACTTGTTTAGTATATTAGTAAATAACTGATCTATGGTGGGCTATATTTCTACAAATTGAGCTACTTATATAAAACTGATGTGAGATAGACATTGTTTGGCTCACAGACCCATAAACAGGACAGTAAAATGAATAAATAGCTATGTTATAGGAGGGACATCAAGGGAATCATATGCACAGTACTAGAGTAAATGTAGCCCTTTTCAGCTTTTCTCTATGTAAAAGTTATATGTTCTCTTTTCTGCAAAGTTTTAATAACTCATCTAATTTCAGAAAGAGTCTTTAAAAGCATGGAGGTGGCTCTGATATATGACCCTTTTGGCTTTTGCCTAATCCTTTGGCTATATTAAAATTTAATCTCTCACTTCTGTGAAATAGTCCAATCTCAGAAATTAGATATGCAATCTAGAAGGGAAAATGTAACAGACAAACTCAAATGGTTCACTCTGTTATGGATACTGGTTCTCTTTCTGTCTCTCAGAGTCTTTCTCACTTCCGTCTGTGTCTGCCTGTCTCTGTCTCTGTTTGTGTCTGTCTCTCTGTCTCTGTCTGTCTCTTTCTCTCTCTCTGTCTCTTTCTGTCTCTCTCTNTCTCTCTCTCTCTCTCTCTCTCTCTGTCTCTCTCTCTGTGTCTCTCTCTCTGTGTCTCTCTGTCTCTCTGTCTCTCTCTCTCTCTCTGTCTCTCTCTGTCTCTCTCTGTCTCTCTCTCTCTGTCTCTCTCTCTCTCTGCTCTATGGGAGTATGCAAGTATATAAATAAGTACAGGCCCACGTGAGCCAGGGCATATGTATCCAAACACAGACTGTGACTGTCAGGACAATGTAACTCTGCCCCTCTACCTTGTTTATAACAGGTGAACATGTTTGCTGCTGTGAACAGCAGAGTAACCTGGCCCTCAACTTTCCAGAAGTTCTCTTGTATCTGCCCCCCATTCTCCCTCAGGACCAAAAAGATAATAGACACTTGTTACCACTTCCTAGTACACATGAGCTCTGAATATCTAGGCTCAGGTCATCTAAGTTGTGCAGCAAGTGCTCAGTTTACCAGGCAATCACCCCAGGCCTGACAGAACTTTGAAAATGTCAAATTAATCTATTTTAGCAAAACCAGTTTATTCCATTAACTTTCTTGTATTTGCCAAAATAAATACAGGTTCAAGGTCATGATGATATTGAAATCAGAGAGAATGATAACAGGAATGCAAAATGTGATAGAAAAAGACTCAAAGTAAAGTCTCAGAGATGGTACTTCAACACTAAGGGGAGAATTTATCAGTTCCTAGCAGCAGATTGTCCCCCCACAATACACATGGAAAATAGTCTCTGACACATAATGATAACATGTGCTAACAGCAGTGTTGTTAATGTTCGAAAACTCATGAGCATAGACAGCCAGATTTGATACAGTGGTTTATCAACATATCCAAGTAAGGATCTTAGAAGGTGCTGTCTTGAGATGTGAATGTTCATTAGCTCCTCCCTACTTCCTATTCATTCCTTTATCCTCTTGACAAAATATAAACCAAGTATCAAATATGGTCCATTTGGCAATGAAACTACAACTTAAGGAGATCTAATTTTATTTGCCCAATCATCTAATGGATCAAAAACCAATAGTGCTGCTTCAGAACCAACTCTGAAAACAAAGTGTGGCTCCTAATTGCTGCCTTCTTCTCCTGGCCAAAGAGGGTGCAGTTTTATTCACCAACAGTAAAGGCTATTCTGGCACTTTCCTTACAGATACAGTATTTTAAGCTGGTTCACTCATTACCTACTAGGAATACTTATTTATTAAGCATTCATCACCTATAATGGAAAACTCTTCAGCATCACATACCATGAATGCATGGAAATCAGACTTTTTCTTTTCTAAAGACTTTCTGTTCTTAATCAATATATTTGGAAAAAAAAAGAAAGCCTATACAAAGAAAAATAAGAGACTTATATCTTTGCAAATTTCATAAATTTCTGCCTATAAATTTTGCTCTTGACTTTAATTAGAGTGTCTAGAAGTTCTCATATTTTGTCAGCCAGCACAGACATCTCATCTCTCTGCCACTGGGGTGTCATAATGCACCCTGTAGCTTACATTAAAATGCATGCCCAGAAAATGAATTTTTGGCACCTGAAGTTTTTTTTCTTGCTCTCCCCATTGCATTTTTTCTTTCTATGTTTTTTTTTTCATTTATTTTATTTTACTTTTTTAGTATAGCATCACCTTGTTATATTTCTAGAATTTCTATACTGTGGAAACAAAAGAAGTACTATATGATATTGCATGCTAGCTTCAATTGAATAAAACCATTAACTGAGTAGGCTATATTATCCAGATCTTTTACCGTGACCTAGTCTCATCAATTTTTTTGTCCTAAGCCAATTATCCTCTGCCTGAACTTATGACCAACTTTCTATCTTGGCCAAGCTCAATGCATATTACACGACTCCAAACAATTTTAGCTGGTTGTGTCATTTTCACTGGTTGTGACCCCAGGCAGATTCACATATTATGTGTTTCATTGGATGAATGGACATTCAGCAACCATTACCCAGTGCTTTAGTAGTGCCTCAGGACAGGAATTATACGCAGAAATAAGTAAGGACGTCCCCCACACTGCCAGCTGTTTATTCACTACATGATTACAACACCGCATGTACCAGCTCGCTATGCCAATTCGAAAAACCTTAGGACATTTATATGGGCAAAAATCTTCACTGCCTTCATAAAGGTAGGCAGGTAGGTGAATAGAAAAATAGATTTAGATTATACAATGCATGTTTATTAACATACATGCACATGTTTAGATACATATATAATGGGAAGCATGTGTCATGACAGAAAAGTTGTGTATACACATGATAAACCGATAAGTCTCCTACCATAATCAATTCCTACTAAAAGAAACTGTCTGCACAAAGTATGGTCCAGACTCTCAGCCTTTCCCTTTTCACACATAACTTTATTTTCTACATTCCCAATAAAGGATTACAGTGTTAAATACAACATGATAGATGTAGTCACCTATTCTACCTCCAATATACAAACCCAAGTATACCTACTATATTCTAAAGGACTATGTGCGCTGATAAGATGGAAACTAATAGGAGTAATGTAATTTATATTTCATACATATTACTTTTTAAGAATCTGAAAAGGAAACATTCTTATAGAAATAGGGACTCCTACTCTTTAGGGACTTTAGTTAACAATAATTGTCTGGCCATTTCAAAATCAGATGTTTCTGCATGCCCTTACCAAAGAAATTATAAAGGTCATAGATGAAAGATAGGCTAATTATTCTGATTGAGCATTATAGTGCAGATATGCATAGCAAAATATAACTTTGTATCTCATATAATTATTTGTGATGGCTTCAAACTTTGGGCTAGGAAATGACTCTGGGGTAAAGGGCACTTAATGTTAAAGCACTAGTATCTCACTCATATCCAAGCAACCACATAGCAAATCAAGGAAACATTTCACTAAGTCCTGTATGTGACTCTAGCTCAACATATCCTATGTGCTCACTGGAATTTATGCTCACACAGTCACGCATATGCACATATGTACACATGCCATAAACTCAGGCATATAAAAACAAATAATCTTTTAAAAATTAAAAATTGTCAATTCTATTATTTCAATTATTTTATCCACTTAATGAAAACTGATAAGTAATGCACAATATGCACACAACAGTATGTTTATAGGTGCTTAAGTGGATCAACTTGATAATACTAGGATATTAGTTTTCTTTTTGAGGGAAGTAATTAAACTTCAATCCATGTGTGCAAACTTAATCTCTAAATCCTCATTTGACTATGAGAAATATTAGGGAAAGCAATATGACCCAAGAAGATCAACTATTAATCAGTTAACCCCCACAATGTGTAGTAAACATTCAAAATATATCCATAAAGTTACCAAATATACAAAGTTTCAACAAATGCCAATATCACTAAAAATCACTTGTGCTACATTTCATGTCACTCATCAAAATCAAAACACTTAGCTGTCACCAAAATTTCCTAAGACAAAGTAGATTTGTATTGTTTCATAGCCTAACAACAAAATTTGAGATAGAAAATACAATCATGGAGTTAAATACTTCTAAGGTCTTAATTGTTCTCATTATGATTACCTTGATATGATCATATATTTTAGCTAATATTAGAATAAATTTACTTAAATTAACATTCACGATATAGAGAAACAATTATGCTTGTATATATCATCTATTAGACCATAGCCTGTCAAAACAGAGGCTCTTTGGCTGTCACTGTGAAAAATGGTATCTGCTTGCTCTATCTTTATAAATATGGTGACAGAAAAAATATTCTCAGTAGTTAGCAAGGTTGTAATATGGAAGTTGAGATGTCATTCATACAGGTTTTCAGTATTTACAAAGTTAAATAAATCTTTATGATTATACTAATGCGTGTCTCATACCTTCACTCTGAGCACTGGATAGGCAGAAGCAAATGGATCTCTGTTATTTCAAGGATATTCTGGTCTACATAGTGAGTTCTAGTGATGTATCATGGGACCGTAGATCAAGAAACAATCTGTGCTACTACAGTCTTCAGTATTGGGCTTGGTAACTGATTTCTGATGAATTTTAGTCACTTACATATTTTTGCAACAAACAAATTTATTAGTGTTTGCAGTGCATATCACATCAGAGTAGAGAGTCACAGAAAAAGAGTAACTTAGCTTTCCTATTATCATATAAAACAAAACCAATAAATTAAAAGAAAGAGCATGAATGAGAACTTTTTATAATTCATGGTTAGGAAACTGCAAAGCAGAAATTTTAGAATAAAACCGGATTGAGATTAGCTTGAGAAGCACTGGTACCTTACTCGGTTTGGAAAGAATCAAACTGCTTCGGGAAAGGTGCCCATTTTATCTTAATTTAGGAAGGAATAGGGGACGGAAGAGAATTTTTGTAGAACTTAGTGCTTGTATATTGCTTTCAACTCAAGTGACTCGAACAGTACAAATGACATCATTTACATGTTGTGCTTTCAAAACTTAATTATAGTATTATTCTACTTAGAATTTAGTATAGACTCCAATCTAAATCTTGGATCTTAACCAGTGTAACAGTCATTCCGTAATACCTGTGAGGATCCCTATGGTCTATTTTATTGTCTCCTGTTGACTGTGACCTCCACAAAAGGACATTCTCCATTCATTTCTTGAACTAATCACCTATCAGCATAATATCTATTTTCTTTTTATACTATCTAGAAGAAATACGTTTTATTATTCCTTAACAAATAACAAACTTAACAAATAAGTTTCCAGGAAGTAAGCTGGGCATATCTGGCCAACAGTGTCCTACTCCCAACAGTTCTTGAGACATAGGAGCACAAAATTATTTGTCAAAAATCTATAAAGCAATTTTATGAGTAAATCAAATATTTTAAATGATTCTACAATTATTTATAAATCATGATAAATTACTCACTCATTGGGCAAAGGGTATTGATTAAAATACAAAATGCTTTTTATTATGTATTAGGTTACATTGTAAACTATTCACTTTGATAAATGCTTACCAATTTATTCTTCCATTTAGGTCCATAAATCTAAAGATTTTTAATTATTTTAATTTAAGAATATTTCAGTTTTTGATGCTTCTTTGGGTTTTTAATCCGGTCACAGAATGTGATTCTGCATCTTTTATGATCCTGTCATTAAGTAACTTTACCAAGAGACACAGAGATAATTTTGTTATTTTCTAGTGTGACATTGGAAATTTGACATGCTATTTGATTCCTAATATTTTTAGCCAAAAATGAACAAAATTGAGAGAATTAAATATGACAAAGTTTGAAGTGTCTTTTACTTTCAACTTTTTAAAAAAATGTAAAGGTTATTCTTGGATGCAGTTTTACACACTATAATCTATCATATAACCACAATAGAAAAGGTAATGTTGTGGACAACCTGCCTTTCTTGCATAAGAAAGACAATGTGCCTTCTCCTTTCATAATACCATCAATCATAGTATATTTGCCTGTAGTAGAAAACCACCTACCACTAAGTACTAAATATATTGTCAGGAGATTTGCTGTTAAAATCATAATTTTCCCTCTGTATATTTAATGTAAACTACAAAGCAATGTGTAATGACATAACTATTTAGTATTTGTCTATATCTAAAATATCTACGTGGAATATATTATCAATCTTTTCAACTATAGCCAAATTTACATTTGAAAAGTAAAGCAATGAGGTTAAATATTAATTGTCATTTTTAGTTGCAGTGAAAGTGAGCTGAGAAAATGAATTGTGATCTGATAGTAATTTTTTACCTTTTAATTAACATGTAATTATATCATTATTCCCTTTTGCTTTCTTTCCTTTACATTCCTCCCAACTCTCTTCCTGTCAATCCCTTTTTTCCACCCTCATTTTCAAATGGATAGCCTCTTTTTCTTTACTTTTTCTTAATTTTTTTCCTTTACTAAAAATAGTTTTCCTCACACAATATGTACTGATTATTTTCTTTCTCCCAGACTCTCCACTCCTCCACTTCTATCTACCTCTCATTAGAAAGCAAACAGGTTTCTAAATAATAATAACAAAATATATAATAAATATAATGTAATATGTACAATAAATAAGATAAAACAAATCCTAGCCCATTGGAGTTGGACAAAACAAACAGAAAAAAAGGACACCAAGAGAAGGAAAAACATACAGAGTCCCACTTGATCACACATTCAAGAATCCCATAAAAAACCATAAAATCCAATTCGACTTGGAGTCATAATAAATATACAGAAGAAATGGTCCAGACCTGTGTAGGCCCAGTCCATGTTGTCTCTTGTTCTGTGATTTCTTATGAAATTTGATGAGATTAGATCAAGTTTAATGGACCTTAGTTTTTTGGTTGGTTGGTTGGTTGGTTTTTGTGTCCTCTACCTTCTAGGTCTCTTACACTCTTTCTGGGAGTATTCTCTGAACCCTGTCCTGGGGATGGGGCATTAATAAAAACATCTTACTAGGTGGTGAGTGTTCCAAGATCTTTCAGTCTCTGCAGAGGTTTTGGTTCTCTATACTTGTTCCTGTCTGCTTATGGCAAAAGGGATTTAGCTAAAAGTATAGGAGTCATTTTAATGCTTTACTTTCAGTTCTGTTTGTTTGTATGTTTGTTAGTTGGTTTGTTTGTTTTGTTTTTTTGTTTTTTTTTTCAATTTTTATTAGGTATTTACTTCATTTACATTTCAAATGCTATCCCCAAAGTCCACTATACCCACCCTACCTGCTCCCCTACCAACCCACTCCCCATTCTTGGTCCTGCTGTTTCCCTGTTCTGGGGCATATAAAGTTTGCAAGACCAAGGGATCTCTCTTTCCAATGATGTCTGACTAGACCATCTTCTGCTACTTATGCAGCTAGAGACGTGAGCTCTGGAGGTGCTGGTTAGTTCATAGTGTTGTTCCACCTATAGGGTTGCAGACCCCTTCAGCTCCTTGGGTACTTTCTCTAGCTCCTCTACTGGGGGCCCTGTGTTCCATCCTATAGCTAACTGTGAGCATCCACTTCTGTGTTTGCCAGGCACTGGCATAGCNTCACAAGAGACAGCTATATCAGGGTCCTTTCAGCAAAATATTGCTGGCGTATGCAATAGTGTCTGCATTTGGTGGCTGATTATGTGATGGATCCCTGTGTAGGGAAGTTTTTGGATGGTCCATCCTTTTGTCTCAGCTCCAAACTTTGTCTTTGTAATCCCTTCCATGGGAGTTTTGTTCCCAATTCTAAGAACGGGCGAAGTGCCCACATTTTGGTCTTTGTTCTTCTTGAATTTCATGTGTTTTACAAATTGTATCTTGGGTATTCTAGGTTTCTGGGCTAATATGCACTTATCAGTGAGTGCATATTATGTGAGTTCTTTTGTGATTGGGTTACCTCATTCAGGATAATACCCTCCAGATCCATCCATTTGCCGAGGAATTTCATAAATTCATTGTTTTTAATAGCTGAGTAGTATTCCATTGTGTAAATGTACCATATTTTCTGTATCCATTCCTCTGTTGAGGGACATCTGGGTTCTTTCCAGTTCCTAGCTATTATAAATAAGGCTGTAATGAAAATAGTGGAGCATGTGTTCATATTACCATTTGGAACATTTTCTGGATATATGCCCAGAAGAGGTATTGCTGGATCCACCGGTAGTAGTATGTCCAATTTTCTGAGGAACCACCAGACTGATTTCCAGAGTGGTTGTACAAACTTGTAATCCCACCAGCAATGGAGGAGTGTTCCTCTTTCTTCACATCCTCAACAGCATCTGCTGTCAATTGAATTTTTGATCTTAGCCATTCTCTCTGGTGTGAGGTGGAATCTCAAGGTAGTTTTGATTTGCATTTCCCTGATGATTAAGGAGGTTGAACATATTTTGAAGTGTTTCTCAGCAATTTGATATTCCCCAGTTGAGAATTCTTTGTATAATTCTGTGCCCCATTTTTGAATAGGGTTATTTGGTTTTCTGGAGTCCATCTTCTTGAGTTCTTTATATAATTGGATATTAGTTTCACTGTGTCTTTGTTTAGTTTCTGTTTCCAGCATCTGTCGATTGATGAGAGTGGTGCGTTGAAATCTCCCACTATTATTGTGTGAAGAAGAATGTGTACTTTAAGCTTTACTAAAGTATCTTTAATGAATGTGGTTTCTCTTGCATTTGGAGTACAGTTATTCAGGATAAAGAGTTCATCTTAGAAGATTTCTACCTTTGATATGTATGAAGTGCCCCCCTGGTCTTTTTTGATAACTTTGGGTTGGAAGTCGAGTTTATTCGATATTACAATGGCTACACTGGCTGTTTTCTTCAGACTGTATGCTTGGAAAATTGTTTTCCCAGCCTTTCACTCTGAGGTAGTGTCTGTCTTTTTCCCTGAGATGAGTTTCCTGTAAGCAGCAAAATGTTGGGTCCTGTTTGTTGAGCCAATCTGTTAGTCTATGCCTTTTTATTGGGGAATTGAGTCCATTGATATTAAGAGATATTATGGAACAGTAATTGCTGCTTCCTGTCATTTTTGTTGTTAGAGTTTGCATCCTGTTCTTGTGGCTGTCTTCTTTTAGGTTTGTTGAAGGATTACTTTCTTGCTTTTTCTAGGGCCTGGTTTCAGTACTTGTATTGGTGTTTTTCTGTTATTATTCTTTGAAGGGCTGGACTCTTTGAAAGATATTGTGTGAATTTGGTTTTGTCATGGAATACTTTGGTTTCTCCATCTAAGGTAAT
>NC_034593.1:66273517-66281942 GCF_900095145.1 Mus pahari
CATTTTGCATTTTCTTTGATTGTTGTGTCCGTGTTCCCTATGGAATCTTCTGCACCTGAGATTCTCTCTTCCATCTCTTGTATTCTGTTGCTGATGCTTGCATCTATAGTTCCTGATTTCTTTCCTAGGGTTTCTATCTCCAGAGTTGTCTCCCTTTGGGTTTTCTTTATTGTTTGTACTTCCATTTTTAGATCCTGGATGGTTTTTTTCAATTCCATTTCCCGTTTGGTAGTGTTTTCCTCTAACTCTCTAAGGGATTTTTTTGTTTGTTTGTTTCCACTTTAAATTCTTCTATCTGTTTACCTGTTATTTCCAGTATTTCCTTCTTAAAATTCTCCATCATCATCATGAGATGTGACTTTAGATCCATGTCCTGCTTTTCTGGTGTGATGGTATATCCAGGACTTGCTATGGTGGGAGAGTTTGGTTCAGATGCCAAGTAATCTTGGTTTCTGTTGCTTCTGTTCTTATGCTTGCCTCCTGCCATCTGATTATCTCTGGTGCTTGTTGCCCTCAATATATCTGATTGGAGCCTGTCCTTCCTATAATCCCAGTTGATTCATGACGTCTCAGTGTCCAGATTTCTCTGTGATTCTTTGATTGTGAGCTCCTGTGAACCTGAGATTCTGGGTGTGTCTGAGTTCTTGGCAGTCAAGCTCCTCTGAGACACTCAAATACTAGTGTGACCCAGCTCCTGTTATCCTGGGATCCTGTTGTCCTAAGATTCTGGGTGTGTTACAGTGCGTGGAAGTGGTCTCTCCTTTGAGGACCGTGGTGTTGTCTGGCCTGTTTGAAACCAAGGTAAACCAGAACTGATCAAAAGGAACCTGGGCCGCTCAGGAAAGGCTCTGGTGTCCTTGTTCCTGCTGTCACAGGCCTGTCACTACTGGATTGGAGCAGCTGTTGTATTCCACTCACCAGTGATCCTTAGATTGTTTATAAAGTCCTCTAGGGACCGTGGGGGTGTCTGCCGACTCTGTGCCCTAGGTGACCCAGTGCTGATACAGACTGGAAGCTGGCTTTTGGTTTTTAGGACAGTGGTATTTGATTTAACCCTGAGTCCCTGAGCAATCTAAATTCAGGTTTTTAGTCACTGAAGTGATGCTGTGCACTATACTTTCCAAAGGAAGAATTAATATCTATTAGTAAGGAAGCTTTGAAGCTGATCCACATACTGCTAAGCATTCTGTATGAGTGAAAATATACACAGCATATCCATTCTTGCAGTCTAACAGATGCAGCTAGATTATGGGTGATTTATGTTCCTGGATAATATAACTATGATGTATCTGATGTAAATAATTACATGAATATTTGAACAGAGCTGAGTGTTCTCTGTGCAGTATGATTGATAGAACCTTCTTCATCCAGAAAGTTTTAAAGGATAGCCAATGTTTTTGCCACAGCCCATAAAGTAACTCCAAACAAAAGGGATAGTTTTAGCCAACTCATAAGACAAACAAGTCCAAAAATGTTTGAGAAGCAACTACAACTATAATTATTTTTAAGAAGTAAGAAGTTTTGAAGAAGACAGAGGGAGGAAAAGAGAGACTCTGACGAACAACTACTCTTCTCCAACAGATGTTTTTATTGTTAGTATTTTTATTATTGGCTTATCTATTTTGAGATTGCAATATAATTACATTATTAACCCATCCTCTCATTTCTTCCCTCCAAACTCCTCTATATAACCCTCATTGCTATCTTTCTAATACCTGACCTCTTTTTTAAAAAGTATTTTATTAGATATTTTCTTCATTTACATTTCAAATGCTATCCCAAATGTCCCCTATCCCCCCCCCCTGCACTGCTCCCCTGCCCACTCACTCCCACTTCTTGGCCCTGGTGTTTCCCTGTATGGGGCATATAAAGTTTGTAAGACCAAGGGGGCTCTCTTCCCAAAGATGGCTGACTAGACCATCTTCTGCTATATATGCAGCTAGAGACATGAGCTCTGGGGGTACTGATTAGTTCATATTGTTGTTCCACCTATAGGGTTGCAGAACTCTTCAGTTCCTTGGGTAATTTCTCTAGCTCCTCCACTGGGGTCTCTGTGTTCTATCCTATAGATGACTATGGGCATCCACTTCTATATTTGCCAGGCATTGACATAGCCTCAGAGAGATAGCTATATCAGTGTCCTTTCAGCAAGATTTTGCTGGCATATTCAATATTGTCTGTGTTTGGTGGCTGATTATGGGATGGACCCCAGTGTGGGGCAGTCTCTGGATTTGACCTCTTTTTTTATTAATTATAGGGGAGCAAGCCTGAGGTGACCACCATTCTGGTGTTGTGCTAGCCTGGGTGGGCAGATCATGTCTGAAAATACCCCTGCCTGGCACCGTAATGGAAAATTGCGGCACAGTATTCCTGAGACTAGTCCTGAAAGGACCCAAGACAGCCAGTGATCCCTGGGCCAATAGTAGGAGAAAGTAAGTGGTAGAGAAATGAAGGAGAAAGAGAAACTAAAGGATGCTCACACAATGAAGAAATGTAGACCTGAATACTCTAGGGTAGTAAGAAGCAGCCTACAGTGAGTAGCTGGTGATGCTACCTGAAACCAGAATGTCCGTGGTCTGGACTGTAGTGCAGGGACATGTTGATATCTTAGGGTTGTAAAGAACTGGCCCCATCATTCACCTGGGCTTTGTAGGATAGCCAGCCCTGGGGGCAGGATATCTGGAGAGCTGCTTCTGCTCATAGCCAGCTGTAGTACTAGAGAGTTGCAGGTGAGGTGGACCTAAGGATAGAATATAGGAGAGCTTGCCCTATCACTTCCTCCCATATGGTGGCATGGACCAGGGAGTGATACCCACTTCCTCCACAACCCTCACTTCATACTGAAGGCAGAAGACCTGTCTCTGGTGTCGTGAGAGCAGTATTGTCTCTGCCCCTCACCAGCTTGAGGAGAACACACTCTACACCTCACCTAAGCAACACAGTAGAGCTGACTCTGGTGGCTGGAGTCCACATGAGCCAGTCGTGTGGGGCCCCCACCATTTTTCTGCTGGGCAGTGGTGACATGGGGGATAAAGAGACACCCCTTTTCTTTCTCTTGTACCTTACCATCTACGGCAGCAGCAAGATCTAGCCCCAAGGTCATGAGACTGGAAGAACTGGCCATCTCCCTCAGCTGCAACACTTAGGAGAGCTGGCTTTTCTGCCTGGTCAGTGGAAAAGAGCTGGCCCTGGTTGGGAGTAGGGGGTCAGATTGCTGGTGAGCCACAATGACCAACAGGCTTATAAATTATGTCACTGAACATACAAATGCATGCTATTTTTAAAATTAGTCAGAGATTTCAAGGAGTTTAAAATATTCTGCACAAATAATAAATAGTTCTGAATTTCAAACCTGTTTGCTGTGCTACATTTTAACCAGTGTAAATGTGTTTTTATTCTAAGAGATAACTCATATATCCCAATATAACATAAAAGTCTGATAATTGGCTAAGCTGACTAGAACATACTTAAATCCTGTCAGATTATATCTATTTTATATTTCCATTAGACATCACTCCTTTTGAACATCATTATATGATTTAATATTCCTGGTACTCTCTGTCTGATATCAAATTAGTTATTTGAATAATGTTATGATGAAGAAAAATTTTGTAAGGTTTCTGAGCCGTACTTCTCCACTTGAAAAATTGCAATACTATTTAATGAAGCAATCCGTGTATCATTCAATATATCTGACTCTCCATTCATTTCTTTTATTCTACAAAAATTGACATTTCAGCTGCACTTTGGGATTTCTCATTCAACACTTTCACATTATAATAATTAAAGTGATGATAGCACACTATACTGCAAGCACCAATTTTGATGTGGTTGATTCTCTCAGTTCTTCCCTTCTGGCCTGGTGGAATGCCCCAGTACACTCATGCCAGCCACCAAGGGAAAGATGCAGACTGCCTGTGCAGATCCTGGATTTTCACTTCACAATGTTTTATATCAGCTTTCACAGCTGTTGGATAATATAATCTCCTTAGAGTCTCTAAAGAGAGTTTTAGACACCTGTCATGCCAGGTGCTCAGGGGGAGTCATTGCCCTTGGAATAATAAGGTTGTCATGAAACCAATCCCTTTTCCAGAGCCTTCACCAGTATTACAAAAATAAATAGATATATAGATGATAGATATACAGATAGATAGGTTGGTTAGGTAGATAGATAGATAGATAGATAGATAGATAGATAGATAGATAGATAGATAGATAGAAAGAAAGAAAGAAAGAAAGAAATATGGAAGATAGATAGATAGATAGATGATACATTTAAAATATAAAAAGCTCTTATATGATTACAGTTAAATGATTCAACTCTCATTCAACTGAAATGGAAATGTATGCACTTGAAAAAAAATATAAAGCAAGGCAAGATCGGAATACAAAAAGGAAGTTTACTTGGCCTATTCCAAAACATTATCTACTTGTTAAACATTTATAAATCCTGAAGGGAAACCAAAGACAGAGACTTTGGTTTCAGGTTTCATTTGAATCACCTTACTAGAGGGAAAATAGTAACTTAGTAAGTAGGAGTGCGGGCTGCCTAAACTACCCCAGAGTGTCAGTGATGCTTTGCAAAAATCACACTGCATCATCAAAATCCATGCATGTCCGGAGAAAAACACATAAAATTGTAAGGTAACGGCCAAACAGAGGAAAAAAACAAAACAAACAAACAAACAAACAAACAAAAAAACGCACATCCTCAAGCATCCCGTTTGTAATTCTCTTGAACCTATATGTTCACATGGTTTTCTGTTTTGTACAATTCCTCAAGTTACTGTAATTTTCTTGTGCAGTTACTACTGGCCCCAGAGGTTTGATCTTTCAGGTGGGTAATTTATGGTCAACTGAAGAAAAATGCTTTCACAAAGCAACCACCCAGGATGGCACCTACAGTATTTCTAATAGAATGTTTTTTATGTTTTTATTTGTTTATATATTTTGGTTTTTGAGATGGTGTAGCCCTGGGAGTCCTGGATTTCCATCTGTAGACCAGGCTAGCCTTAAACTCACAGAGGTTTTTGCATGCCTCCACCTCCCATGATTCTTGAAGAGAAACTCATATTCACTTCTTGGAAAACTTCCTGAGACGGCCCTAGTGATCAGACATTTCTAAGTTTTACTGGTGGATGTTAGCAAATGACAGTTGACAATTAATCATTTTAAATATTTTTAATATGTTCATGGCATTGATTTTTAGGACCTTTGGGGTATACACAGTACATTAAAAGTATTTTACGAACTATACACAAAGGTATTGTGGTGTTTATTCTGAATCAAGTTTACTCAGTGAAAACCTACATACTTATTTTACCCACAGTTCCTTTGTAACTTCCTATTGGGAATATTTTCACTAAAACATAATCCTATTATTGAGCATCAGCAAGGAAACTGTGTAAAATGGTTGGATGGCATGTATGTGCTCACAAATGTAGCTCTCAGGGAAGCCACCCTGGGTATAAGTCACCTTCCCAACACAAAGGCAAAATAGCTGAGAAAACCAACTTTTTGAAATGAAAAGATCTGGTTTGGATGCACAATTTTAAATATTTCAGCTCTTGTCATTTGGCCCCATCACCTTGGACTTAGAAGCCTCTGAAAGTCATGGTGGGAAACACACAGCAGAGCAAAGCTGCTCATCTGATGGACACACACAAAGCCGGACTGCAGCTTTGAAAGACACCCATCTGTGACCTACTTCTGCCAAGCTGACCCTCCC
Source organism: Mus pahari (assembly GCF_900095145.1). Taxonomy (NCBI): domain Eukaryota; kingdom Metazoa; phylum Chordata; class Mammalia; order Rodentia; family Muridae; genus Mus; species Mus pahari. Next base: position 66,279,246 of record NC_034593.1, read on the forward strand.
CTTTGTTATCTCTATACTCCACTCCCCACCTCCGCTCAACAGTGTGAGAGCTAAAGATAAAACCATCAACACATGTCTGCATAAGTTTCATTGATTTCATGGGCTTCACACTACTTGAGAGTAATTTATGTGTGACATTTGCAAAGGATGATATCTAAATAATTATTTTTACTTTGATGATATACAGAATAAAACACCACAAATCATAGAATTTATTAAAATATCAGTTATCCTTGACTTTTTCTTAAAATAAGACACATTGATGCTGGAAAAGATAAATAAAATTGAAGGTTAAAACAAAGTGCCTTATTTTTTATTTTTTTTCCAAATTTAATTCATTTACATTTTAAATGCTATCCCCAAAGCCCCCTATACCCCCCCCCGCTCCCCTACCCACCCATTCCCCCTTCTTGGCCCTGGTGTTTCCCTGTACTGGGGCATATAAAATTTGCAAGAACAAGGGGCCTCTCTTCCCAATGATGGCTGACTAGACCACCTTCTGCTACTTATGCAGCTAGAGACACCAGCTCTGGAGGTGCTGGTTAGTTCGTATTGTTGTTGCACCTACAGGGTTGCAGTCCCATTCAGCTCCTTGGGTACTTTCTCCAGCTCCTTTATTGGGGGCCCTGTGTTCCATCTGATAGCTGACTGTGAGCATCCACTTCTGTGTTTGCCAGGCACTGGCATATCCTCACAAGAGACAGCTATATCAGGGTCCTTTCAGCAAAATCTTGCTTGTGTATGCAATAGTGCCTGCGTTTGGTGACTGATTATGGGATGGAGCCCTGGGTGGAGCAGTTTTTTGGATGGTCCATCATTTCGACTCAGTTCCAAAATTTGTCTATGTATCCCCTTACATGGGAGTTTTGTTCCCAATTCTAAGAAAGGGCTAAGTGTTCTCATTTCGGTCTTCGTTCTTCTTGAGTTTCATATGTTTTACAAATTGTATCTTGGGTATTCTAGGTTGCAGGGCTAATATGCACTTATCAGTGAGAGCATATTATGTGAGTTCTTTTGTGAATGGGTTACCTCACTCAGGATGATACCCTCCAGATCCATCCATTTGCCGAGGAATTTCATAAATTCATTGTTTTTAATAGCTGAGTAGTATTCGATTGTGTAAATTTACCACATTTTCTGTATCCATTCCTCTGTTGAGGGACATCATGGCTCCTTCCAGCTTCTGGCTATTATAAATAAGTCTGCTATGAACATAGTGGAGCATGTGTTCTTATTACCAGTTGGAAAATCTTCTGGATATATTGCTGGATCCCAGTACTATGTCCAATTTTCTGAGGAACTACCAGAATGATTACCAGAGTGGTTTTACAAGCTTGCAATCCCACCAAAAATGGAGGAGTGTTCCTCTTTCTCCATATCCTCACCAGCATCTGCTCTCACCTGAATTTTTGATCTTAGCCATTCTGACTGGTGTGAGGGGGAATCTCAAGGTTGTTTTGATTTGCATTTCCCTGATGATTANGGATGTTGAACATTTTTTGAGGTGTTTCTCAGCAATTTGATATTCCTCAGTTAAGAATTTTTTATTTAGTTCTGTGCCCCATTTTTCAATGGGGTTATTTGGTTTTGTGGAGTCCATCTTCTTGAGTTCTTTATATAAAGTGGATATTATTCCCCTCTCTGATTTAGGATTGGTAAAGATCCTTTCCCAATCTGTTGGTGGCCTTTTTGTCTTTTTGACAGTGTCTTTTGCTTTTCAGAAGCTTTGCTATTCTATAAGGTCCAATTTGTCAGTTCTCCATCTTACAATACAAGACTTTTCAGTTCTATTCAGGATTTTTTGCCTGTACCCATATCTTCAAGGCTTTTCCCCACTTTCTCCTCTATAAGTTTCAGTGTCTCTGGTTTTATGTGGAGATCCTTGATCCACTTAGACTTCACTTTAGTACAAGGAGATAAAACTGTATCAATTCTCATTCTTCTACATGATAACAACCAGTTGTGCCAGCACCATTTGTTGAAAATGCTATCTTTTTTCCACTGAATGGTCATAGCTCCCTTATCAAAGATCACGTGAGCATAGGTGTGTGCATTCATTTCTGGGTCTTCAATTCTATTCCTTTGGTCTACCTGTGTGGCGCTATACCAGTATATCACATGCAGTTATCACAATTGCTCTGTAATACAGTTTTAGGTCAGGCATAGTGATTCCCCCAGAGATTCTTTTGTCATTGAGAAGAGTTTTTGGTATCCTAGGTTTTTTGTTATTCCAGATGAATTTGCAAATTGCCCTTTCTTTCACATTGAAGAATTGAGTTGGAATTTTGATAGTGATTGCATTGAATCTTTAGATTGTTTTCAGCAAGATAGCCATTTTCACAATGTTGACCCTGCCAATCTTTGAGTATGGGAGATCTTTCCATCTTCTGAGATCTTCTTTGATTTCTTTCTTCAGAGACTCAAACTTCTTAACATATAGATCGTTCACTTCCTTAATTAGAGTCAAAGCAAGGCATTTTATATTATTTGTGACTATTGTGAAGGGTGTTGTTTCCCTAATTTCTTTCTCATCCTGTTTATCTTTTGCGTAGAGAAAGGCCATTGATTTGTTTCAGTTAATTTTATATCCAGCTACTGCACTGATGCTGTTTATCAGGTTTAGGCNTTCTCTGGTGGAATTTTTAGAGTCACTTATGTATACTATCATATCATCTGCAAATAATGATATTTTGACTT
>NC_034593.1:66284458-66300649 GCF_900095145.1 Mus pahari
CATGGGACAATTTCAATATTTTTGTATCTGTTGAGGCTTGTTTTGTGACCAAGTATATAGTCAATTTTGGAGGAGGTACCAGGAGGCACTGAGAAGAAGTTGTATCCTTTTGTTTTAGGATAAAATGTTCTGTAGATATCTGTTAAATCCATTTGATTCATAACTTCTGTTAGTTTCACTGTGTCTCTGTTTAGTTTCTGTTTCCAGGATCTGTCTACTGATGAGTGTGGGGTGTTAACGTCTCCCACTATTATTGTGTGAAGAGCAATGTGTACTTTAAGCTTTACTAAAGTTTCTTTAATGAATGTGGCTTCCCTTGCATTTGGAGCATAGATATTCAGGATTGAGAGTTTGTCTTGGAAGTTTTTACCTTTGATGAGTGTGAAGTGTCCCTCCTTGTCTTTTTTGATAATTTTTGGTTGGAAGTCGAGTTTATTTGATATTAGAATGGCTACTTCTCCTTGTTTCTTCAGATGTCTGCTTGAAAAATTGTTTTCCAGCCTTTTGCTCTGAGGTAGTGTCTGTCTTTTTCCCTGAGATGAGTTTCCTGTAAGCAGCAAAAGTTGGTTCTTGTTTGTGGTATCAATGCCTTTTTATTGGGGGAATTGAGTCCATTGATATTAAGAGAAATTAAGGAAAAGTAATTGTTCCTTCCTATAATTTTTGTTGTTATAGTTGTCATCCTGTTCTTGTGACTTTCTTCTTTTAGATTTCTTGAAGGATTACTTTCTTGCTTTTTCTAGGGTGTGGTTTCTGTCCTTGTACTGGTGTTTTTCCATTATTATCCTTTGAAGGGCTGTAAAATAATCTGAATATTTCTGAAGTTTCTTCTATAACTATAAAGGAAATTATAAAGAAATTTAGATATTGTTGCACTGTCCTACAGTCAACAATGTTGGCAAAGTACTGATTTCTCTCAACCTAGCATTTCTTGTGGTTTCTCCTTCATGTACTGCTGACACCATATCATAAGACCACCTACTTTAAAGTCTACCTTTTGGATCTCAGAAAATCTCAAACTCTTTAAAAATGTAAATGTTTAATAGCCAAGCTTTGCTAGAAGAAAAAATTGAGTAATTCATAAAGCAAAAGTTTCCCTGGACATACCTGGCTCTTCTGCTTTGGCAAATAAGTATTTCACAGGGTTTTATTTCTCTGGTTAATGATGTAATGCCAAAGATCCTCCATATTTTCATGGGGAAAAATCTATCTCCTGTTCAGAAAGCATTTCATAGTATGGGGATTTGGGACAAACCATCTTTTCAAGTTCAGTCTAGAACAAAATCAGCTGATGATTATGAGCCCACAAAATGGTGTGATATATGAGTACTACACAGGAATTAAAAATAATGACTTCATGAACTTCACAGGCAAATGGATGGAACTAAAAAATATAGTCCTGAGAGAGGTAACCCAGTCACAAAAGAACACACATGGTATGTGCTCACTGATAAGTAGATATTAGGCAAAAAGCTCATGACATCCACTATACAACTCACAGACCATTATGAAGCCCAAGAAAGAAGGAATACCAAAGTGTGGATGTTTCAGAACTACTTAGGAGAAAGAAAATAGTCATGGGAGTTATAAGGAGGGAGAGACTGAAGAGAAAGAGGATGGAGGAAGAAAAATGGGGGGCAGGATCAGGTGTGGGTGGAGACAGGGAAGAAGTACAGAGGATCAGGAAATTGAACTGAGGTATGTAGCAATGGGCTATTGGGGAACTGGGAGCAGCCACTAGAAAGTCCCAGATGCCAGGAAAGCAAGAGTCTTTCAAGATTCAACAGGATGACATTAGCTGAAATAATCAACATAAGGAGTAGAGAACCTGTGGAGACCATATCCAGAGGTTAGACACAGCTCCTGGTTGGGGAATTGGGACATCCACCCATCTCAAAAATATTAGCAAATAATTGTCTCTGTCTAAGGGAACTGCAGGGAAAAATAGTGGAGAAGAGACTGAAGGAAAGGCCATCCAGAGATTACCCAATCTAGGGATTCTTCCCATCTGCAGGTACCAAAGCCAGACACTATTGCTGATGCCAAGAAGTAGTTGCTGACAGGAGCCTGGTATGGCTGTTCCCTGTGAGAATCTGTCAAAGCTTAACCAATACAGATGCAGATGCGAGGATGCTTGCAGCCAACCATCAGATTGAGCACTGGGAGGAGTTAGTGGAAGGACTAAATCAGCTGAAGGAGTTTATAACTCCATAGGAAGAACAACAATATCAACCAACCAGATTCCCCCAGAACTTCCAGGGACTAAACCACCAACCAAAGAGTGCACAAGGAGGGACTCGTGGCTCCAGCTGCTTATGTAGCAGAGAATAATGACCTTATCTGGCATCAGTGGGCGGGGAGGCCCTTTGTCCTATGAAGACTTGATGCCCCAATGTAGGGAAATGCTAGGGTGGTGAGGTGGGAGTAGGTTGATGGATGGGGGAGCTTCCACTTAGAAGCAGAGGGAGGAGGTATGGGGCAGGAGGTTTGAGGAGGGTAAACCAGGAAGTGGGAAAACATTTGAAAAATAAAGAAATAAAGAAACCAATAAAAAATTAAGAAGTATGTTATATGATCACACTTCTTGTAATGAAGACAAAAAGAAGAAATAAACATTGATTTTTGCTTCACATAATTGAAAATAAATTTAGGTTATTATATAATTCAAATGGATATGGCTGAATCATATATCTTTTTGGATATACACAGAGTTGTTCCTCATACATTTGTGATTGAAAATCAAAGTTCAGTTTTCTAAGACTTTCTACATCTGATAAAATGGATCATTTGAAACTTGAAAACTACTATTCATTATGTGTAGAAGAGGTTGCAAACAGTGCTTACTATTACCAAATAAAACATTAGATTTCAAAGATTTAGATAAATTTTCTTGACAGAGATACTTGGGAATTTTATTTTATTATGCTGAGATATGCATGGAATTTATTTTTATTTAAGTATACAATGTTCCTTCAGCACATTTCTCCTATACTGCACTAAGCTTTTATCTCATATAGGTCTCCCAGTATTCCCCTAGACAGTAATCTCTCTTCCACTTTCATGACATTTATACATATAGGAATTTATGCACCTGAGTAAAATCAAGGACCTACAAATAATACAAAACTGGCATAATCTGTCTTTTTGCATTTGATTTTATTCACTTCATTTGTCTGTCTTCTGTTGCATCTATTTTCATGCAAAGCTATTATTCGTGGAAAAAGAAACTCCACAATATTTGTAAACTAAGTATTCTTAATTAATCTCCTCAACCACAGTTATCTTAAACTTTCATTTCTAAGCAGTATGACTTGTTTAGCCTTCTACAAGATTTAGTTTTCAATAACAGTAAAAAAAATTGGTGAAATGAACAGGATAAATAACTTCCCTTCTATAACCCAAAAAGATCACAAATACATAGATTTGAATGCATATACTTGCATGATGGCAAAACTACTTCTTGATTTCTCTTTTGTTTTTGATAGCCGATATCAGTAAGATCATTATTTTAATTATTTATGTTTCTCTTCACTTTCAATTTCTTTTTTTCTATACTGTCTCACCATGCTCTAAATATCCAGTATTCTCATGTCTAACTCTATTAGCTAAGGTTACCCCAAACTTATAGTATTCACTCCTCCTATAGTATTCACTTAAGCTCCTAAGTGTTCAGAGTTCGCAGTACATGACCATGCCTGCCTTGAGACAAACTGGGATCCTATCTTTATATTTTTTGTTTAATAAACTCCAGAAAGAATAATAAATAATAATAACCATGAAGCTACTTAATTTTTTTCTCAATTTAATTTTCTTCCTAGTAAGAAGTCTATTGCATTTCTTTACAGTGTATTTTTAAATCAAAACACATGTGAAACAATGTAAAAGTATGCATCTAGCTAGTGTTAAGACATAAAGACAAAGTGTTCACCAAAGCTACTTTGTGTAAGGCTCACTTACCAATACAGCAGTGGTCAGAAGCCCAGTTCTGAAGAAGTGATTGAGCCACAAGGTTTTTGATTCATCAGTGACATAATTTCTTCATAAATTAAAACTATGGCAGCATTATTGGAAAAATAAAGGCAGGACCTTGTTGCGAGAAGTTGGTCACTGGGGAAGGTATTTTGTCTTGTCTACTCCCATCTTTCTCTGCTCCCTGGCCCCTAAATAGTGAGCTGTTCCCCACCATCTGCCCCACTGTGATGTTTTTGCCTTTCTACTAACCTTAACCTACAAGCAGCCAGACTACAATCACAAACCAAAACAACATGTCCATCTCTGTATTGTTTAACTCAGATATTAATAAATTGAGGAGCATCTCACAAAAATATAGGCTATTTTCATTTTATCTAATAAAATCCATTAATATAACTATTATTTTGCTTCCTATTTCAAAATTGTGATTTTCTGAACATAGTGAATTTACTTTATTAAACTAAATTCAGTGACATAACTATTATATTCATGAATTCTTATTTGAGCTTCTATAACAAAAATGCTGAAAACTTGTTGTTTCACAAAAACAATATGTCTCAAAATTCTTGGAATCAACAAGTCTAAAATCAAGGTGGATTTGCTTTCTGGTAAAAATCTGTTTGTAGGTCAATAGCATTTTCTTACATATAATGCATAGCACAAACAATTGTTTTCTGTGTTCTTAAACTGTAGGGTTATTAACTCAAATGTAAGGACTTCCTTCATAATCATGTTCATGGACATCACTTCTTACTATCTATTGCCTCAAGGTTTAGAATCTCAACAATGACATGTGCACATGTGCACAAATGCACCAAGAACATGATGAGCAGATGATAATACACTATGATATACAGTTATATCATGGCGACTGCTAATCAGTGTGTTCAATTAGTTTTGCTTCTGATCATTTTGTATAAACTGAAATTTCAAATTACTTCATGTGGAATGATGGAATCTTGATTATTGTCATTTGCTTTTAAACATAAATAAAGTTCAGGTTTTTGTTTCATGCTTGAAACTTCATTCATTTAAATTACTACCATTTTGTATTATACTTGAAAAGGAGAGAGGTCATTATAAAGATTCTCACTCTACACTATGGAAATGGAAATAAATTTATTGATACTTATTATGACAATATTATAGTTATGACACTGGTTTCAAAATTTACAACTTTATACTGTTTTCCTTTTTAAACAAATACTTATATATGTAGTATACATTTGTAAATATATATTTAATGTATTTTTAATACTTATGAAAATAGAAACATAAATTTAAGATAATTTCATTCACATATTTTATTTGATATTAATAATAAACATAAAGAAAAGATCAATATACCTAATAGTACTTCTCTCTGCCTCCCCAACTCTCCCAAATGAAGTTTATGCCTTTGAATTAATGAAACTGAAGTTGATGACAAACATGCAGGTATTAAAACATGAGGTAAGAATAATGTTTTACTGAATACAGCCACCTCCAGACTCTATTATTATTATTATGGGGTTGAAGATAAAAGATGTGCTTGTAATTCATTATTTTACACAAAGTGAATAATTACTTGTGATACTGATTGAAAAACTGGCCAATGGAACAAATATATGAACTAGGCTTATCATTCGGTACATTTTAATTTTTATTGACAACCTAAAGTATTTCATTCTTGAATTAAAATAAGAACTCATCACTCATTTATAGCAAAAAAAGAAACTGTTTTGCATTCAAATTATAAAATTTTATCAAAATATTCACTTCCCCAGCCTACATGTATATAACCCACTTAAGATCATGTTACAGCTGGAAGCATGTCATCTAGATAATTCACTTGATTTAAGGAATTTTATTGATTTTTATTGACTTTATAACATTGTGAAAGACTAACTCAGAAGATAATTCTTAAGAGGTTTCTAAATTTCTATCATTAGGGTGAGCTCACATTTCATTTGATAGTTCATAATTCTGTGATTCAAAATGTGACTCATTCACAGAGCTTATTTTGCCTTCTTTTGTAGAAAAGATATGGAATGTGTTTGTTCATTTGTTTTTTTGTTTGTTTGTTTGTTGTTTTCTATTGGTTTGGTTAAGTTACCTGTGGAATGGACAGAAGTCCTTCAACCGTCTCATGCTCTTACTTTCCCTTTGCCCCTCTCTCTACATGCTCAGGGCTGGCCTCTACTCCTCTATTCCTCTAATTCTCTACTCCCTCTCTCTGACTTTCTCTGCCTCTACTACCTTCTTAACTTCCCTCCCTATGCCCTGAATAAACTCTATTCTATACTAAAAAAAAAATTAAATAAATAAAAAGAAGTCCTTCAACCTATTTATCCCTTTAATTTCCTTTTGTAAAGTGTGAACCAAGAGTCTAAAAACTTTTTCTTCAAATGCTCAGTTAAGTACTAAATTTTGAGGAAAGAAAGAGGGAAAATAAGACATTATATAAGCTCTCATTTAAATGTAATCATTTAGGCACTGGAGACATGATTCATTTGTCATGATTACTTTCTGCTATTGCTGAAGATCTGAGTTAGATTACAAGGACTCACATTAGATATCTCCACTCCCTATAGCTCACCTACCCCAAGATCAAAGGCTCTCTTTTCTTCTTCATGAGTACTTACACATCTGCTTGCACAACTATAAGCATGAACATAAATAACAAAATTATTTCCACTTACAAATGAAAGTTTTCAGCTTTGAGATTAGAAAAGAAACCCAGGATAAGCTTGACTTGACCCATGGCCCTGGGTTACTGGCCTTACATAAGGCAACTGATTAAAAATCTCTGATTACCACATTACTAATGTAAGAAATAAATGAATGAGTAATTGCTGTATTGTTGTCTTGTGTGTGACTGAACACCTGACCATAATTCACTTAAAGAAAGTTGGGTTCTTACTTGGAGCACTGTTTAAGGGATACAGCTCATTGTGTAGTGAGACATGGTAGGGTTTACAGAGGCCTAAGAACTGACTTATATAATCTGCTTCTTCATGAACCAGGGAACACAGGGCCTGGGGAAGGACAGGACTGTAACCTGCAACCCTAACCACTGCCATTACCAAAAAACCTCCTCCTCCATCTACGTCCAATCACTAAATGTCCCACAACCTCTCAAAATAGTGCTACCAACTGGCATCAAAGGATAAAAAATACAAGAAAGTAAAAATAATTTAGATTTAAACCAACAAAGTCATCTACTAAAAAGAAGGTAATATTTTTAAAGAAAAAGGTTATTTGTGAAAAAAGTTTATTTGGGATTTAATCTGAACACTACAGGTTAATTGAAAGACTACTCTCAATATAGTTTCCCAAATTCTCCTTGTTATTAAAGGCAGACAAAAATGGAGAAGAGCCTGAGGAAAAGGAGGTCCAGCGACAGGCCCAAAGTAGGATTCAGCTCAAGGGGAGGCCCCAAAGCCTGACACTATTACTGAGGCTATGGAGTCCTCACAAAAGGAGACCTATCATAATTGCCCTCCAAAAGACAGAACGAGCACCTGAAAGAGTCATATACAGATATTTACACACAACTAATGGGCAGAACCTGCTGAACCCTGTGGTTGAATTAGGGAAAAGCTGGAAGGAGGGAGAGGACCAGCAGTCTCAATGTACCTGGATTTTTTGATTTGTGTGTGTGTGTGTGTGTGTGTGTGTGTGTGTGTGTGTGTGTGTGTGTGNGTGTGTGTGTGTGTGTGTGTGTGTGTGTGTGTGTGTGTGTGTGTGTGTGTATGTTAGTGGTGGTGGTTTGAATATGCTTGGCCCATAGAAGGTGGCACTATTAGGAGGTGTGGTCTTCTTGGCAGAAGTTTATCACTGTGTAGACAGGCTTTGAGTTGTACTTGTGTTCAAGATCCATGCAATGTGAAAGAGAGCCTCTTCTTGATGCCTTCAGAAGAAATTCTCCATCTGTACGCCTTCAGATCAAGATGTAGATGTTCTTCCAGCACCAAGCTGGCCTGCAGTAGACCATATTGACCACTTGCTATTAGTTAACCAATTAGTGTGTTCTTCTGTGAAGAAGAAGACAATTTTTCCCAATCTCCACATTCCCTAGTTGGCTGTAGTTCTATGTGTACAGTTCAGGTCTCAGGGTCTTTCCCCCATCTATTTCGCCCTGTCTCCTGTTGTTATTCTTGTTAAGTTCATTCTTAGGCATGTGTCATATTGGTGAAAATTCATGGGTGTAGCTTCTGGAGTTACTAGGAGACACTGTATCACAGCAAATTTTGTGATCCTTTGGGGCTTACAATTTGTTCCCTGGATCTCTTAGTGTTTCCAGGGTGTCTGATGAGGGAACATATTTTGTAGATCTATTCACTGGAAGATGTCATTCAGTTTGACTTGTGGTTTTCTGTAATCATTAATGAGGGGTGAGGACTGACTATACTTATATACCAGTAGTGTGGCAAATTTAGGGCACTTTTGCTCCTAAAAATTTCCCATCAGATTTCTGTTCTATTAACTCTTAGACTACTTCGGTTCAGGTTAAAGACAGTCTAATGATGTTTCAGGCTGTATTTTCTATAAGGAAGTCTCACATGAAATCCTATGACAATTGAGAAATGTTTTCTTCCTTCTCTAGAGAAATAATTTAATAACTTCATAAGTTACAGTATAGCTACCATGTTACAAGGGAGCATTGTGATATAATCGCTGTTATGCTGAAGTTAAAATAACCACAGAACTGTTCTTATTGCTGTCCAGTAGCCTGACATTTAATTTTGCTCATCATAAACCTATTGCCTGTCGACTTTAAACAAGCCATCTCACATTGTGCTTTGTGATACTGGTCCTGGACCTTTGCCAATTATATTTCTATTTGGCCTGCTAGCTTTTTGTTCGTTTCTGACAGTGAAGGACACTAGAGGGAGATATGAAGTAAAGTAGCAGAATGTAACAGCAACTCCTGGTTTGTTTAAAATACCAGAAGTATCAGCAGCATTGACAACAACAACAGTCAGGGTTCATCCTCCAAGGAATGGGTTTCAGACACACTGAACCATTCGCTTAGGATTCTAGAGTACTAGAAATGTAGACTGTCCCCTTGAAATAGCAACAGTTTTGTTTTGTCACTAATTTGCATGCTTTTCTTATCTACATTCCTATGATAGACATGTTATTGTTAAATACCACAGTACTTTTTTTCTTTTTTCCTATTAGAACTCTGGCTGATATAAAAGAAAGCCTGGCCTTTGCAAATGATTATTAGTTCAGTTTCCTGACTAAAGTAACAGTTCTTTTCAAAGTAGGCAAGATTTGTATTTAAAAATCCAATTATTTCAAGGTAGAAAGGCTGCATGCTGAATGTCTCTTGATGGCTGGCATTGTGCTAAGAGCTTTATAAGAGCTTTATATATAAGGAAACTGGAATGGCACAGTCTGTTTGTACTTTATATGTGCAGGAAAAATTAAGAATAAATGAATTAAACAGCTTCGACAAGTCAGAAAGCAAGTGGCAAAATGAGAATGAAGTCTTGTTCTCTCTAATTCTAAAGTATGCAGTTCTGTATTCCAAGAAAGAGAGTATAAGGACAGAAAGAGAGAGCATTGGGTGCACCTGGTAAATGTCACATAACTAAAAAGGAGTTGTCACAATAGAGATACATCACTCAGCAGTGTCTTTTAGTGATAATAAAGAGAAGTCTGTAGGAAAAATAGATGTCAGTGAACTTAACTTTGATGATAAATTTTAAAAGTATACTTTTAACTCCAAATTCAGTGATGTACAACATGAAATATTTACAATTTTTCATATGTAGGCTATAGATCCCTATTTATTTTACATAAAGTGCATCTCTAAAGTATTAAATATATCTGGCCAGTCTGGAGAAAACAATTTACCATTCTGGGTGTCACGTCCCCAGTAACCTACCTCTGTCCCCCTTCACTTCTGGTCGCTGTACCAGTACTATGCAGTTTTTATCACAATAGCTCTGTAGTAGAGCTTGAGGTCAGGCATGGTGATTCCCCCAGAGGTTCTTTTATTATTGTTGAGAATAGTTTTTGCTATCCTAGGTTTTTTATTATTCCAGATGAATTTGAAAATTGCACTTTCTAATTCAGTGAAGAATTGAGTTGGAATTTTGATGGGGATTGCATTGAATCTGTAGATTGCTTTCGGCAGGATAGTCATTATGGTCACTGAGGGACTGGGTGCATCCTCTGACACTGAGGCCAGACAACGCAGTCCATTAACGAGGCAGGCAGGTAGGCAACAGGCTCAGGGACAGCTCCTGCTTTAGATGTTGGAGGACACAAATGAAGACCAAGCTGCTTATCTGCTAACTATGTGAAGGGGGCCTCAGTCCAGCCCTTGTTCACTCTTTGGTTGGTGATTGAGTCTATGGAAAACCCCCAGAAGTCCAGGTTAGTTGACTCTGTCAGTCTTCTTATGGAGTACCTGTCCTCCTTGGGGCCCTTGATTCTTCTTCCAACTCTTCCATAAGAATCCTCGAGCTCCATTTATCATTTGGGTTTTAGTCCCTGCATCTCTTTCCATTGGCTGCTAGGTGAACTGTGTCAGAGGATAGTTATGCTAGATGCCTGTCTGCAACCATAACAGAGTATCATTAATAATGTCAGGGATTGGTTCTCACCCATGGATGTGTCTCAATGTAGGGCATTCATTTGTCGTCCATTCCCTCAGTCTCTGCTGTCTTTGTCTCTGTATATCTTGTAAACCATATACATTTGGGTCGAAGGGTCTGTGGGTAGGTTACTGACATTATTCCTCTACTGGGAATCCTGCCTGGCTACAGAAAGTGGTCATTTCAGGATCCATAAGCTTCACTGCTAGGAATCTCAGCTAGAGTCCTCCCACAGACCTCTGGGGCTTCCCCCACCTCAGGTCACTGTTATGTCCTATTGTCCTCTATGCCTATGCTATTGGTGTTCTGTTCAGGAAGTTTTCTATTGTACTGCAAATTCAAGGCTATTCCACACTTTCAGTATATCTGCTTTTATATTGTGTCTTTTGATCCACTTGGACTTGGCTTTAGTATGGGGTGATAAATATGAATCTATTTGAATTCTTCTATGTGTAAAAATCCAGTTAGACAAGCACCATTTGTCGAATGTTCTCTTTCTTTTTCCATTGTATGGTTGTGGCTGCTTTGTCAAAAATAAAGTGTCCATATGTATGTTGTGTTTTGTTTGTTCTGAGGCTTTGATTTGATTCCATTGATCAATGTGTCTGTTTCTATATCAATGGCATACTATTTTTATTATATTCTGCACTGTAGTACAGCTTGAAGTCAGGGACAGTGATACCTCCAGAAGTTCTTTTATTGCTTAGGATCATTTTAGCTAACTTGGGTATTTTGTTTTTCCATATGAAGTTGAGAATTATTCTTTCACGTTCTGTGAGAATTTGTCTTGGAATATTGATGGAGACTGCACTGAATCTGAAGATTGCTTTGGCAATATGTCCATTTTTACTATGTAAATCCTACCAATCCATGAGCAAGGGAGATCTTTCCACCTTCTGACATCTTCCTCAATTTCTTTCTTCAGAGACATGAAGTTCTTATCATACAGGTCTTTCACTTGGTTGGAGTTACATCAAAATATTTCATATTATTTGTGACTACTGTGAAGGACACTATTTCCATAACTTCTTTTTTTGTCCATTTATTATTTGTATAAACAAGGGCTAATAATTTCTTTACGTTAATTTTGTATAGAGCCACTATGGCGACAGTGTTTATCAGAGAGATATAGAAGATCTCTGGTAGAATTTTGGGGGTCACTTATAAATACTATTACATCATCTGGGAATAGTGATACTTTTACTTCTTCCTTTTCATTTTGAGCCCCTTGATTGTCCTTAGTTGTCATATTGCTCTAGCTGGAACTTGAAATACTATGTTAATGAGTTGGGGGAGAGTGAAGTTCCTAATCTTGTCCCTGATTTTATTGGAAATGCTTTAAGTTTCTCTCCATTTAATTTGATGTTGGCTATTGGCTTGCTGTATATTTTCTTTATTGTGTTTAGGTATGTAACTTGTGTCCCTGATGTCTCCAAGACTTTTATTATGAAGGGGTGTTGGATTTTGTCAAATGATTTTTCTGCATCTACTGAGATGATCACATGGGATTTTCTCTTTCAGTTTGTTCATATGGCAGATTTTGTTGATGGATATTTGTATATTAAACCACCCCTGCATCCCTGGGATGAAGCCTAATTGATCATGTTTTATACATCATAAAATATTCTTGAATTCTGTTTGCAAGTATTTTATTATTGAGCATTTTAGCATCAATCTTCATGAGGAAAATTGATTATAATTCTCTTTCTCTGTTGAGTCTTTGTGTAGTTTATGTATGAGGGTGACTCTGGCCTCAAAGAAATAGTTTGGCAGTGTTCCTTCTGTTTCTATCTTTGTGGAATCAACTCTTCCGGCTGTGTCAGAGGCAGACCCCACTCTGAAAGCTGTGTCCTGGGCAGACTCAACTGGGATGGTAGGTATATCCAACTGTGAGGGGATTGGTGGATCAGGGTCTCATATTGATTAGTCTGGGGGGCACCTGAAGGTTTCCACGAGAAGGCAGCATGCTCCTGGAGTCTGGAAAGGCTCCCCCTGATGTAAGAGCAAGCCCAGAGCTAGACAATGGGGATTAGGGTACCACAAACCACTCATCTCTGTAGCTGTCCCAGGAAGATCAGCTGGAATTGTGGGCAGATTTGACTGGGATGGGATTGCTCAGGCAGGGTTCCAAGCTGGTTAGTTTATCCACACCCTTACCTCTCCCCCCCACCCATTGGAAGGTTTCCACAGAGAAGAAGGATGCTCTTGGGATCCCACAAGACTCCTCCAGACTAAAGACCAAATCCAAAATGTTTAGCTCTCTATATAACAAATCCATGTTTTTCCAGTTATGTAGAAACCAGAATATATGATTAATTAAAAGGGCTCAAAAAACTAGTGGGCCCCAATCTTTAATGTGAGTCAGTATCTTGGATAAGGTTGAATTTGATAATAATCATGGTCACAATGTGGATCTTACAGGGTTAGTAATTAGAGCAATAATGATTTTTATGAAAGCTACAATATTATTATTAGAAATATGTATCATCAGAGAATGACATTGAGTGGCAACTATTTGTGGCATTTAGAAACTTACTTCTCTCACTGAGTTCTCACAGATCTGTATAAGGTGAGAATTTGGTTGTTTTGTTATTTTGTGTGTGTGTATGTGAGTGTGTGTGTTTCTGTGTATATGTGTTTCTTTGTGTGTGTGTGTGTGTGTGTGTGTGTTTGTGTGTGTGTGTGTGTATGTATGTGTGTGTGTGTGTGGGAGTGTGTGTGTGTTTGGTTTCTGTACCCTATATTGAATTTTCTAAAGATTTTGAAGACAAATTTGTTCTTCTGTTACATCTTCTCCATCATGACCATATATGACTTGGTTTTAAGAGATCAATGCTTTGCAAACTCTCCTGAGCCACTCTGAAGAGATGGTTAATACCAATCCTAATCTTAATACCTGAATCTTAAAAAGCAAACCAACAAACAACACACACACACACACACACACACACACACACACACACACACACACACCCTTCACATCTATTCAAATTTTGTCTCTAATGAATCTGTTTAAGAACTATTAAAGCAAGTTTATTAGTCACCCAGGGTCTGCTATCACTTTATCCAAGTCCCTTGGCTTCTCCTCACCCTTGCGTGTACTCAGTTATGCCTAGAATATCTCCCCATATTTCAGATATTGACCAGATTTATCATACTCATTTTCTAAATCCTCCTAAAATAGAAGCATAAGTTGCAAGCTAACATGAGATTTTTCTCTCCATGATATATATATATGTGTGTTCAAATTAAGAGAAAATTTTAATTAATGAAATACACAGACATTATTACCTATTGGAGTACAAAGAGCAAACTACTCCACTGTTAATTACGTATACAGTCAAATACACAGGGGAATAGATAATCACAAAAGCACAGAAGACGATTACTCTAAATGCCATAATTTTATTGTTTTAAAATATACCTATTAAATCATTAATTATTTCTAGTAAATTAAGCATGTTGGGTATTCAACTATGTTCTTTAATTACATGGGTCCTTAAGTGTTAACAATTATATACCTCCTTCTTATGAGAAAATGTGGTTGTGTATCAGTAATACAGCTCTTCTTATAACAAGTAGTGTGAGTTAATTAGAGAAGGAGATGAAACACTTTATTTAGATGAGTAATGTAGCACTCAGCAGCACCTGTAGCATGATTGAGAAGTCATTTGCTATAAAAAGCTCTTGGACTAAGGTCTTCTGCCAATTCAGAGGAAAGGGGATCAGCATGTACTGTGTCTTTCCGTAGCTATGATAGAGCAGTCTGACCAAAATCACCTCTGTGGGGAGAGATCGATTTGGCTTACACAAGCAGAAAAATTGGGGCAGGAACTTGAAACAGAAATCACAGAGGAATACTGCTCGCTGGGTTGCTCAGTCTCACACTCAGAAACTTTCTTATACAGTTCAGGTAAGTGAAAGGTGTGGGCCCTCCTACATCAATTAACAACATAGACAATACAGCAGAGATATACCCATAGGGCAATTTCATCTGAGAAAACACTCAATTGAAACTCCTTTTCATGCAACTTTGGAGCAGTAGCTTATTCTCATCCTGTGGGTCATGATACCTTTAGGGTCAAATGACCCTTTTATAGGAGTCACCTAAGACCATTTGAGAACACAGACATTTACATTACAAGTCATAGCAGTAGAAAAACTGAAGTTGTGAAGTAGCACTGAAATGAATTTAAGGCTTGGGTGCTCACCACATTAATGAGGAACAGTATTAAAGGGTCAGGGCCTTAGGAAAGTTGAAAACCACTGCTCTAGACTGTGAAAAGTTAACAGCTACATCATAAGACAAGGGAGCAAAGGAAGAAACCAGAAAATATGCAACAAGATACAACTCATTTCTGTGACTTTGTCCAAAAGTGAAAATCTTCCATTCATTGTTTTCTGTCAAAAGTTGTCAGACAGGAATACCACTGATCCAGTTATTCCAGATGCCATCATCTGTTCAGGGTTGGTGTCACAGTCAATTCCTGTTCAGTCTTGAATGTTCTAGGCATACTTGCATATCTTATCACTTAGAACTGCCTGATTTTTTTTTAAAGTTAATCTGTTAATACACTTATTCAACCATCAAGAGGTAAGACAAGTAACATCTTTGTTGCCATTAATAAATCAAACAATTTTTAAACTATAAATTATTACCTTTTCATTTTCATCCAATATATTATATCATTTAGCTCTTTAATTGGCAGTTGAGAAATGAGCTATGTTAATTGTGTTTCTCACATAACATTAACATTGAAGTTAAAAACAGACAAATATTCTAATGGGGTTTTGCTTGACAATTGACTGAAACTAAGAAGTTTTGATTAAACTAATCTTTTGTTTTCATCCATTACCTAACTAATCCTTACTTAAATTTTTGATAAGTTCATATAAAACTGAGATCTAGTTTCTTCCCTAAAGGAGCAGCATGATATCATAAGAGAAGACGAAATCATCAGAGAAAGCAACAAGCACTGGCTACAGGCATGTAGTTAGCATCACTTAACCAATCCAGAATCCAGGTAAATTATTTTCTGAACACTAGAAAATCAATAGCGCCTAGTCTGTGTCCACTAGGTTGAAGATATCATCTACAATGTATTTGTTTTGTCATATAAAGCAAAATTTCATCAGAAAAATTTTATCTTGGGCTTGTTTCATTTAAAGACTTCTGTGGAGTTTGGTTTGACTGCATTGCTATGTTCAAGCCAATTATGTAAGTATAAAGACTTCACTTTAATTCATACAAAACATTTTTCCACAGTGTAGACTCGTCTTTTCTCTATTCTGCTTGTCTTGATTGTAGTGATGCAGGACATTGCTGTAGTCTTGAGTGTAGTGATGCAGGACATTGCTGTAGTAGTAATTTCAAACCTTACTACTACTCCTGAGAGCCAGGACAACAATCTAGAAGAAAGTTATTTCTCACTAGGCATCAGACTTCAATACAATACCAAAATATACTACTTCTACCTTTCCTATGTATTTAACATATAGCAACTTGTTTAATGTTTGATTTTAGGTTTGTTAAAGTATATTCTGTCATAATCTAGTCTAAATCAGCAGAACTGAAAACCCTTACAATTTCTTCTTCTTCCTCCTCCTCCTCCTCCTCCTCCTCCTC
>NC_034593.1:66300733-66322873 GCF_900095145.1 Mus pahari
CTCCTCCTTTTCTTCTTCTTCTTCTTCTTCTTCTTCTTCTTCTTCTTCTTCTTCTTCTTCTTCTTCTTCTTCTTCTTCTTCTTCTTCTTCTTCTTCCTCTTCTTCGGTTCCATTTCTTTATTTTTAACTTTTTCATACCTCTAACTCCTTCGTAAGATCTGACCATGGTGCTTCTTTCAAACTTCATGAATTTAGTTACCATAATGCCTATCTGAATATAAAAATGTCAGAATCATTCATGAATCCAGTATTTTGAACCTCTGAATTAAAGTGTAATTACACTTGCTACATTTTAAATAGACTGGTGCTAATATTTTATTTTTCAAACTAATAGACATTGAAAAAAGTTGATAAAAGTCCTTGTTACTCTTGTTAAAATTAACAAATTCAACATAAGGCAAACAGAACAGCAGTAGAAATGGAAGTTATTTATCTGGATGAAAAGTATTGCAGAGGTAAAATTAGCATTGGATTTTTAAGATCCTAAGCTAATGACACGAAGTATAATACAGCTAATATTCTACGCATAGGGTCACAAAAGTAATAGGCATATTCATAAAAATTAATATCATGAGGGTGAGCTTGGTCATCAATGCACCATGCTTGGTGTGCTGTCATGATTTTGAATTGTGAAACCAATATACACTCCTGTATACTTTCTTCATGTGTGATAGATTGAGTAAGAATGACCCCATAGGTACATATATGCTACTTCCTTGATCACAATTGGTGAAACTATTTGAGTAGGTGTGGTCTTGGAGGGCATGTATTACTGGAGTTGGGCTTCAAGATTTTAAACTCTCAGGACATCTTTGAGTTTACTACTACTACTACCACCACCACCACCCAGCCTTGTGGTTATTGTCTCAGTATATACACTCTCAGCTACTGCTACAGTGCTATGCCTCCCTGGCTGCTGCCATACTCTCTAACATGTTTACCATGGATTTAGTCTCTAAAACTGAAAGCCAATAATCTTAGTACAACAGCAGACATGTTACTAAGACAACATGATGTAAACATAAACTAGAGAAATTTGTAGTAGTTACTCTTTAATTCCCTGAAAATTTATTTTACACAGGTAAAATAAATTTTGAGTACTGGGTACATAGCTATGGGAAACGCAAAGTCCTTGCCCTCAGAAAGTCTCTACAATAACACATATGTAAGTATCCTCTGAGACAGGGAAGGTGTGTCATTTTTCAAAACTCATCACTCTTACAGTAGGAGAGTGATTGCATTGCTACCTCACTAGTATCTGACTCAGACCTTCAATTTTTAACATAACTTCACTTATATATTGTTATATCCCAAAAGAAGTAGCTGCTTAACCTTGAATTTTTCAAAATAAAAGAGTAATTGAAATAAGGCACAAGTTAGACACTGAAAATGTGTTCACATTCCAATGATTTTAATCTATCATTCCCTGATAAAACTGAGCAGTATTGTGGAATTATGAGCATTAATAAACTCTTACTTCTCCTTGCTAGAAATTTGGAGAGTGTAGCTGCTATTATTGAGAGCACACATTTAGCTATGTCTCATGCAAACAGCTCTCTGTTAATATGTATGACCTTCTTTGCTTGTCTCGTGAGTTTCACTGAAGGTCCCTATTTTATCATAGAGGAAATATTTGAGAGCATATAGTTCTGGTAGTGCTAAATTATAAATTATTATTTTATCACCAGAGCAACCATGTTTGTAGCAATTTGTTAGTCATCTTTAGTACTTGCTACATGATTTCAGCTACTCACACTAAGAATTGCTAATCTTTCTTTGCTTCAGTTGGAGAACAGAAATATTAAACTATAGTTTGGGACTCCCTCTTGACTAGATAAATGGTTTTGAACCAAGTCATAAACTTCAGATGACTGAGCAGCTCAGTTCACTAAAATATTTATGCCTGGCTTTAAACATTCTATAAAAATACCAACATCAATTCCCAGAACTCTTTTAACGTTTTAAAGGTTTACATGCCAGTTGCTTTGGGATGCTTTAAGTAAACTTTTTTTTTTGTAACTACCTGAGTTGCTTATTTTACTCAGGAGTCCCAATCCCCAAGACCCAAGGTCAGTCACATTAATATACCACAGTCAGTGCAGAAACAAGTTGCCCATCTTGTGGTTAAATAGTCAGAATTTATGAAACAGGTTAAGTTAATATGCAGACTTGCCCACTGATTGAAATACAAGATCATCATTGTTATACAGGACTTCATATAATTTTAAGAAAAGATACTAAGTATAATTGCAACAGCTACCAGTCATTAGTCACAACTTCTACAGTCACAAGTGACAAAATGGAGATTTTGTCATATAAGTAATTGAAATCCTATTCACAATTTAATAATTTGAGTCATCTATATTAATAAAGATGTGTAATCTATTGTTTCATATTTAAAATGTTTCTTCCTAGATAAATTCATTGGTTACAACAGACTTATGTCTCTCCAGTATGTTCATGCAACTGCAATCAGCTTCAAGGTAAATGTATAAAATATGCATAGCAATATTAACTTTCTAAATATATGTTAAAAGGAGCATAATTGATAAATTATTAATATATGTTAATTTATATATTTAAGACTTTGCCATAATTTACTGAATCTGAATATTTTGTGTTTTGCAAAGTCTGATAATGAAATTGATCAGGATTGTCCACAGAGGAAATTGATACCTAAGGCTCTAAATGGGGGACTGAAATCTTTGATTCAAATAGTAGCTTTAATATCTGCCAGATGAATGACCTTAAGCAAACTTTCTAAATTTAGAAATATTGGTTTTCTTCATTGAAAGAAGGATTCTGTCTACATCACAGGAAAATATGAGTTGCAAATATGATGATTTATATCAAAGCACTTTACCTTGCAAGCTCATAGGAAAAGTAAGTTTTCAATATTGGTGCACTGTTGAAATACAGTACGTGTGGATCACTGATGAGAGATCATATGTAAATGAAGCAGATAGATATTCCAGCTCATCTTTACTTTTATCGTATATGCTCTATTTTCTCAACTATGTCTGATCCTATGTGTCTTTTGTACAAATATCTCTGGTCTGTCTCTATAAAACAGTATTGTCAGAGAGCTAAGTAAACTGAATTTGATTGTTGCACAAAGGGATTCTACTTACAAACTTCAGATCCAAGAATTGGAGTTGTGTACACTGGTCTCTTTCTTGGAATATATTTTCTAGCATTCTATCAAAGGAATAACAAATATGCTCAGAAACTGAACTGGATAGTTTTATGTCAACTTGACACAATCTAGAATCATCAGTGAGGAGGGAGCTTCAACTGAGAAAATGTCTCCATAATATTAGGCTTTAGGCAGTGCCTATGTAGGTATTTTCTTAATTGCAGGTAGAGGAGATCCCTGCCCATTGTTATCTGTGCTATAAATGGAATAGCACTTTTACATTCCATAAGAGAAAAGGCTGAGAAAGCCATGGAGAGCAAACCAGTAAATAGCACCTCTCCATGGCCTCTGCATCAGCTCTTGCCTTCAGGTTCCTGTTCTTACTGCTTTTGATGATGAACTGTTACTTTGAACAATAAGTCAAATCAACGCCTTTCCCCCATCTTGCTTTGTTTGCCATGGTGTTTCATTGTAGCAATAGAAAACTAGAGATTTTATGAGTTTAACTTTCTACATTCCAAGTAGGTATAAGCTAACAGAAAACTACCTGTTCCTTTAGTTCATACAACATGTCTGCTTATTTTCCACAGGAGTTATATTGCAGTTGTACCTTTTGGGACTGGGAGAAACAAATCTGCATTTCATGTTACTAGAAGATGCAATATAAGCTTCTAAATTAGCCAAGCATTTGAAATTAATACCCAGTCATAATACTTATGGATCTCAACAGTCACCAGCATGATACCCATAAGGGTGCAATGTTGACATGTTGACTTGCAATCAATATCTCCTTAATTGGGCTTAAGACCTAATCAACAAAAAGAAAGTCATGGCTGATACCAGAAAGTGTTCCAACTACCTAGAGCTAGTGACACCATATATCATGGAGAACCTACCATGACAAATGTACTAAATCAGCACCCTCGCTAACATTACCAATGTTTATTCTCTTACTTACAAATAAGTGTAGTCCTCACCCATCATTGGGAAACTTCTCTTTGAAACAGACACGATTATACAAAACCACAATATTTTTCCTTTTTTATTATAAAAGTCATCATTGATCCCTTACATGCATTTAATGTCTTAAAATTATGTTTTTCATTTTTACTTAAAAAACAGGCAAAGTCATAGAAGGATTTTTCACACATGTTCTCTTGTTATATCCCTGGTATTTAATATAGAGACTGACCTATTTTTGATTCTACTAGTGATTGAGTAAATTAGATGTTAATAGTTAAAGATTAGGATTGTAATAAAAGTCGGGCATGGTGGCAGACGCCTTTAATCCCAGCACTCTGGAGGCAGAGGCAGGTGTATTTCTGAGTTCGAGGTCAGCCTGGTTTACAGAGTGAGTACTAGGACAGCAAGGGCTATACAGAGAAACCCTGTCTTGAAAAACTAAGAAAAAAAAAAGGATTTTAATAGAATATAAAAAAGTCTCTACCAAGATGTAAAACCTAAGATGATATTTTCTACATTGTAGTAAAATTCACAATAACTAAGATATGAAATGAGCCTACATACAATGACATCTAACAACACAGAAATATACAAAGACAAAATAGCACAGAAATACAATGAAATTTTACTCAGCCATGTAGAAAATGTAATGTTGTTTACAAAAACATGTATATAATATATAATGTTTATACTGAACAAACAAAATCAGACTCAGACTAATATTACATGATATTTCTAATTTACAAATACTAAATTCTGTACACAGTCACAAAATCATGTGCGTCAAATACTCTGAAAGTAGAAGTGAAACTGTCTAGGAAAAGGAGAAATGACATGGACCAGGAAAGAAAGATGTAGTGTGTGAGAGGAGTGTGGTCAGAACAGCAAGTATGCTCTTACACTAAACATGAGCATGTTCTCATGACACTGTAATGTGCCAGGAATATATGCCAATAAAAAAATGACAATATAAAATTTCAAAATAAATCTATCAATTCCCTATGTTGCTAGTTAGTGCTTTCATCATTCTTGATTCCTAAATATAGCAAGCAAGCTTTTCTTTCAACCACGACAAGTGGTTGTGGTTATGTTACTAAAATGGAAATCTGTCAAAGGAAGTAACATCCTTAAACCCATCACTGGCTTTCTGTTTTCTACTGATCAACTCCAAACTTCATTTGGTGCTTCTCATTTGTTACTTTGTGATGAAAACAAAACAAAACAAAACAAACCATAAAAAGACTGTCTAAAACAAGACCCAGAATGCATTTTTTTTTTTACCTCATGTAGTCCTAAATATTTACTGTATTAGCCATACATCCTATTTGGCTTAGTAAAATACTTAAAATATTTCCCTAATTGGATATTTAATTCAATTGGGTTGTTTATTTTTGCAATCAATAATGCTGTAAGTTTACATAGTTAAATGCACACGTCTAAATAAGCATTTTTTTCTATATAATATACGCTGTCATTAAATAATAGCTTGGTGTGGCTAGGAAATGTTTGTCCTTCTCATCAGGTGGAGCTGCCTTTTCTTTTGCTATCATTTCATCATTTTTTTTCTTATTGTGAGTGTTTCTTTAACATAGTATACCCTCTTCTTGATCCACAGCCTCACTTTGCTAATTTCTGTATTACCAGACTTCCCTCTATGTAGATGGCAATTCCCATATTTACTGTAAAACACAACATTCTTCATTTGTTTGCTGAGGAGAACTTGTCCACCTCTCCCCAGACAGGACAATATAACATTCATACCAAATGCATAGAAATGGTTTCTAACATGGCCTACAGCTTCGGCACTTATTTTTGTGTTTTTACTCTGAATTTGTATTTCAAATGATGTACATCCTCCTTATCTCAGTTAGAGCCCTGAGTTCTCCAAGAAGTGGGATAATAGAATGCTTTATTTCTTCTGCAAATGAACTGTTTTTAAGTTGAAATATGCCAGATCTAAAAGGACAGAAAATTCTTCTATTGTGAAATACGCACAAAAATTCAATATAACCAGGCGTGGTGGCACACGCCTTAATCTCTGCACTTGGGAGGCAGAGGCAGGTGGATTTCTGAGTTCAAGGCCATCAGGATCTATAATGTGAGTTCCAGGACAGCCAAGGCTATACAGAGAAGCCCTGTCTCAAAAAAAAAACCAAACAAACAAAAAAACAAAAAACAAAAAACAACAAAAAACAAAAACAAAACAAACAAACAAAAAAAAACCAACAAAAAACCCAAAAAACAAAAAACAGAAAACAAACAAACAAACAAAACACCCCCAAATTTTCAATATATATTGCATTATCCTTGCATTTTTACCACACGCAGAATTGTGATGCCTCGATGCTTGTATTATAAAGGAATATGGAAATTATTATTTAGTGCTTGAAACCTTTGAAAGGCATTATAAGTAACTCATATAATTGTTAAATTTTATGAGGTAAGAAACATGTGTACAATATATCTGAGGTTTTTCTTCCCAATGAAGACAATTAGAAAAATATATCTTTTTTTCAAAACAGAAAACAAGAAAATCTGCTTGGAATGATAAAGGGAGGGAAAGTGGGGGGGAGGATTTGTGTGAGAGGGTACTGGGAAGAAGGAGGCTAATAATGGGATATAAGGTGAAAAAATAAATATTTTTAAATGATATTAAAAATAGAAAATCTGCTTAGAAATATGAGACAGGTAACATAATAATGAGGAATCACATTCGCATAAGCTTTAAAGAATGGGGAGGGTTATAGCCCTGCACTCTCCCTTAAGGAATATACTATATGACTTATACAGGGTGGTAGAATTCACAGAGAGAATAGTTTTACACTGAAAAGCTTGTTCACGACATGAAGAGACTTACAGAGAGGAATTTGGGAGAAGCCTAAATTTTTTTTTTTATTATTTTTAATTACATTTCAAATGCTATCCCGAAAGTTCCCTATATGCCACCCCCCCCGCCCCTGCTTCCCTACCCACCCACTCCCACTACTTGGCCCTGGCCTTCCCCTGTGCTGGGTCATATAAAGTTTGCAACACAAAGGGGCCTCGCTTCCCAATGATGGCCTATTAGGCCATCTTCTGCTGCATATGCAGCTAGAGACTCAAGCTCAGGGGGTACTGGTTTGTTCATATTGTTGTTGCACCTACAGGGTTGCAGCCCCCTACAAATCCTTGGGTACTTTCTTTAGCTCCTCCATTGGGGGGCCCTGTGTTCCATCCAATAGCTGTCTGTGAGCATCCACTTCTGTGTTTGCCAGGCACTGGCATAGCCTCACAAGAGGCTGCTATAACAGGGTCCCTTCAGCAGAATCTTGCTGGCATGTGTATTAGTATCTGGGTTTGGTGGCTGATGATGAGATGGATTCCCTGCTTGTGGACGTTGTACATCGTGGTGCGCACTAGGCTCCGCACCACGATGTACAACGTCCACAAGCAGTTTACGGATGGGGTAGATTCTGGATAGTCCATCCTTTTATTAGCTCTAAATTTTGTCCCTGTACTTATATCCTTTAATGGGTATTTTGTTCTTTATTCTAAGAAGGAATGAAGTATCCACACGATGGTCATCCTTCTTGGTTTTCTTGTGTTTTGTAAAATGTATCTTGGGTATTCTAAGTTTCTGGGCTAATATCTGTTTATCAGTGAGTGCATATCTAGTGACTTCTTTTGTGATTGGGTTACCTCACTAAGAATGATATCCTCCAGACACATCCATTTGCCCAAGAATTTCATAAATTCATTGTTTTTAATAGCTGAGTAGTACTCCATTGTGGAAATGTACCACAGTTTCTGTATCTATTCCTCTATTGAGGGACATCTGGGTTCTTTCCAGCTTCTGGCTATTATAAATAAGGCTGCTAAGAACATAGTGGAGCATGTGTCCTTATTACCAGTTGGAATGCCCAGAAGAGGTATTGCTGGGTCCTCCAGTAGTACTATGTCCAATTTTCTGAGGAACCGTCAGACTGATTTCCAGAGTGGTTGTACAAGCTTGCAATCCCACCAGCAATGGAGGAGTGTTCCTCTTCCTTCACATCCTCGCCAGTATCTGCTGTCACCTGAATTTTTAATCTTAGCCATTCTGATTGGTATGAGATGGAATCTCAGGGTTGTTTTGATTTGCATTTCCCTGATGACTAAGGATGATGAACATTTTTTCAGGTGTTTCTCAGCTATTCAGTATTCCTCAGTTGAGAATAATTTATTTAGCTCTGTACCCCATTTTTTAATGGGGTTATTTGATTTTCTGGAGTCCAGCTTCTTGAGCTCCTGCTTGTGGACGTTGTACATCGTGGTGCGGAGCCTAGTGCGCACCACGATGTACAACGTCCACAAGCAGCTATTCCATTGATCTACATGTCTGTCGCTGTACCAGTACCATGCGGTTTTTATCACAATTGCTCTGTAGTACAGCTTAAGGTCAGNNATGGTGATTCNANCAGAGGTTCTTTTATTGTTGNGAATGGTTTTTGCTATCCTAGGTTTTTTATTATTCCAGATGAATTTGCAAATCGCCCTTTCTAACTCTGTGAAGAATTGGGTTGGAATTTTGATGGGGATTGCGTTGAATCTGTAGATTGCTTTTGGCAGGACGGCCATTTTGACTATGTTAGTCCTGCCAATCCATGAGCATGGGAGATCTTTCCATCTTCTGAGATCTTGAGAAGCCTAAATTATTCACAAAGAATTCCTCAGGAAATATATACTCATTTATTCAATAAAAATAAAAATTACAGTGAAATAACTTGTTACCTTAATTTTGGTCCATATTAAAAAGACCAAAATCCAAGGCACTAAGATTTCTCTCCAAACATGTAAATGTTTTGGGGGAATTGTTTTATTTCATTTTCAGGTCATATTACTGTAAAGAAGTAGCTCATTAAATTGTCCAGACTGGCCTTGAACTGAAGACACACTTCTTATTTCAGCCACCAAGTTCCATAATTTTAGTCACATGTTCCTTAAAAATGCACAATTTCGGTTTGTGAATTAACTTATTTAAGTCTAGTCTACCAATCCTGGCTTCCATCCTATTCATGATTCAGTAGCACTTAAGATGTTAATTTAGGAAATATCCACAGACACTAAGGAAGATGACTTTAATAAAAAATTCTTAGTCCATCTAATGTCAAGATATCAACATAAAAATGTGATATCTCTTTTGGCATCACACTGTTTCTGTCATTAATATGGAGGGAATAATGGGGAAGATATATAAAAGTGAATGAACTAATAGAAAATATTCCTAAAGAGCATGAATTTTTCTTAGTTTTTCAATTAGTCTCAATGTTTGTCATCAGAATGAAAAACATGATTTTGAGAAATATCTTACAAACTGTCAAAATGGATATGAGTTATACTGTGATACAGAGGTTACATTTTCATTTTCTGTGATAGTGATGAATTTGTTATTACTATTTAAAAATAGAATATTTCATGGAAAGTATTGCTGGGGCAACAGTGCCTGTGGTGTGTCATCTTGAAAATAATATTGCTTACTCCTGATTTTTCTGTGCTTCATTGACTATGTGGTCCATATAACCTCAAACAAAATCCTTTTAAAAATATTTTGTGTCACCATCTCAAATATAAAGTTGCATCTACATCTACAGTCTACATGACATTCTGGGAAAACACAAATTTTTTTATTCTATGAAAAGTTACTAAGAGTCATGCATGAGAGTCACATGTGTTAGGAACTCCTGTTTAAAGCTGAAAGTATTTTGGCATAACACATTCTGATTCATGTTAATTTCTCTAAGGGAAGACAAATTTAGCCATAAATAAAAGATAAATATACAGAGATACTTTGACCCAAATATGAAAGCATTATTGCTGTGAAAATAAATTGGTCTACAACAGAAGATAATTTGGTTTCATCTGAGAAAAATGTGTAGTATCCAAAGCCAATATTTACTAGGACCAAAGAGATAGCTTAGGAGGCAGAAAGATACTTGACATGCCCATAATTTTTACGGTCTGAATTTGTTTGTTTGTTTGTTTGTTTTTTTAGTCCCATAGTTGGCAAGAAAGAATCTGTCCCTGATAGTTTTCCCTGACTGCCACATCTATGCCTTGGCAAAGCCATGACTCTGTGCATGTGTGTGTGTGTGTGTGTGTGTGTGTGTGTGTGTGTGTGTGTGTGTGTACATATATACATATGTAGACATATGATACCAATGATTATTCTCTTTAGATTTCCTTGGGCATTTTTCAACAGTCTATTGAACAATCAGAAGAATATCAAAGTTCTTATTTTTTACTTATTTTGCTGTGGTGAATCATTAATAAAGTGGTATAAGTAGTAATTATAAATGTGATGTATGCCTAAATATATGAAGTATAGACAAAACCTATTATTTTACATCAATGAAAAAATATTGCTATGTAATGAAAATAATGAGTACATAGATACCTTTCTTTTAAGAAGTCTACAAATGGTCTGGAGAGATGGATAAGCTGAAAAGGCTAGGTTCAAATCAAAATTATAAGAAGTCTACAAATAACTACTGTGACAGTTAGCTTAATCTTTGACTTTATAAAGCTCTGAAGAGTCTAAATGGGTTGATAATTTAGATATCTTACAATCATGATTTGGGGAGAATTATCCATTAGTTATGATGAATATTCTATATCATTATTAATTAAAATTTGTACATGGCATATTGGAGTACTGTATCATTTTTGCGACACTTCTACAAGTGTTTTAAAATTTTACATCTTTAACAGAAGTAGTTCATTCATTAGATTCATTAGGATAAAAGATTTAAAGTGAGGCATGTAATAGAGGCTTTCAGTAATTACCAGATACAGATAATTTATAAATATGTTTAATTTGAGAAATTATATATTTCACTGATATTTCCAGGATAAAATTAGTAAATCTTGAGTAATTAGTTTTAATGATGAGGGCTAAATATAGAATAGTTGGAATATTCAGGGTAGAGAAATATACAAGATAGGCAAGTTAGCATATAACTCCTCGTGGGAAAGAAGGTAAGATGGACAAGATAACCTACCAACTACTTTCCCTTAGCCAGGAGAGGAAGATATTCTGTAGGCTCTAAAATGGAAGAGAAAACAAAAATGAGACAGACAACATGGAACTTTTAATAACACAACCACCAAACCCAGACACTATTGCATATGACAGAAAGATTTTGCTGACATGACCCTGATATAGCTCTCTCTTGTGAGGCTATGGCAGTGCCTGGCAAATACAAAAGTGGATGCTCACAGTCTATTGGATGGAACACATGGCCCCTAATGAAGGAGCTAGAGAAAGTAGCCAAGGAGCTGAAGGGGTCTGCAAACCTATAGGAGGAAAAATAATATGAACTAACCAGTATCCCCCAGAGTTGTGTCTCTAGTTGCATATGTAGCAGAGGATGGCCTACCGGCCATCAATGGGAGGAGAGACACTTGGTCTTGTAAAGATCATATGCCCCAGTACAGGGGAATGCCAGGACCAGGAAACAGGAGTGGATAGGTTGGGGAGCAGGGTTGGGGGAGGGTATAGTGGACTTTAGGGATAGCATTTGAAATATAAACGAAAATAATAATAATTTTTTTTAAAAAAAGTGAAATTAGTCAAGTTCAGAGGAGAGTGGTCATAAAGTCCTGAAAATGATTATAAAAATCTCTTAATTCAGATATTATTGGTATGTTTCTGACACTTTCAAAATTTTGTGTTTTGTCAGATTTCTGAGTTTGAGGTTGGCCTGGTCTACAGAGTGAGTTCCAGGACAGCCAGAACTGCACAGAAAATCCTGTCTCAAAAAACCAAAAAAAAATAAAAATAAAAATAAAAAAGTGTAGAGAAAGTGGGAAAAGATGAATAACATCCTGAAATTAATATCATGGTCTGATGTTACAGCTACTACAAGAAAAGAAGTACTCAACTTATTTATCATAATTCTGAAAGCTAGAAGCACTGCATATAAAATTAACTCAAATTGGTAGCCTTCCTTTATACAAATGATAAAAAGGATATGAAAGAAATTAGGGAAACAACTTGCTTCACAATAGCCACAAAGAATATTTTTAAATCTTGAGGTAACTCTAGCCAAACAAGTGAAAGACCTATATAAAAATAACTTTGAGTCTCAATAAAGAAATTGGAGACATAAGAAAATGGAGAGATCTCTCATGCTCATGGATTGGCAGAATTAAAATATTAGAAAATGGCAATATTACCAAAGGCAATCTATAGATTCAATGCACTCCTCATCAAAGTTCTAACACAATTCTTCAAAAAAATGGAAAGAGCTATTCTCAAATTCATCTGGAAAGGCAAAAACCAAAAACAAACAAACAAAAAACAAAATAGCGAAAACAATTTTTAACAATTAAATACCAGCTGGGGAATGACCATATCTCACCTCAAGCTTTACTACAGAGCAACAGCGATAGAAACTGCATGGTATTGGCACAGAGACAGACATGATGATCAATAGAACAGAATTGAAGACCCAGAAATAAATCCACATACTTATAGTCACTTGATCTTTGACAAAGATGCCAAAAATATACAAAGGAAAACAAAGCATCTTCAATAAATGGTGCTGGTCTAGCTTGCTATCTGTATGTAGAAGAATGAAAATAGACCTATATTTGTTACTTTGTACAAAGCTCAAGTCCAAGTGGATTAAGGACCTCAGCATAAAACCAGATACACTCAATCTAATAGAAGTGAAAGTGGGAAAGAGCCTTGAACGCATTGGCACAGGGGGGAATTTCCTAAACAGAACTCCAATGGTTCATGCTCTAAGATCAAGAATTGATAAATGGGACCTCATGAAAGTTGTGAAAGATTCAAACGAAATGAGAGATGATACAGCTTAACAGATGCATTTCCAGGTTCCTAAACTGAAACACATAACATTCAAATGGAGTGAGTGTAGCTTATTTGATAAAGATACTGCTTCCCAAAGTGTGTCAAGGTTTTAACACAATTTTTGTGAGTTGAGTCATGAAGGGCCAGTGTAAACATGGGTAAGAGTTTTCTCCCCTCACATGAGAACCAGTTTGCAGTTCACTAGAGAAGAGAGACTGGTGGAAGACAGATCTCTCTGCCCCAGCATTGCCTTGCCATAGTTAAAGCAAGGTTTGAGAAACCAAAGATAACAAAATCCAGGCTGAATTGCTCCAATAGCCCTCATTTCCTTCTCTTTACCATGCAGTTGGATTGGGTTTCCTAAGAAAACTTCTGACATGGAGCCTTCGCATAATTCTGATCCTCCTGACACATAGAATATAGAAACACTGCACAAAGTTT
Source organism: Mus pahari (assembly GCF_900095145.1). Taxonomy (NCBI): domain Eukaryota; kingdom Metazoa; phylum Chordata; class Mammalia; order Rodentia; family Muridae; genus Mus; species Mus pahari. Next base: position 66,314,107 of record NC_034593.1, read on the forward strand.
TGATGATTAATATCCAAGTGATGATATCCCATGTGTTCAGAAGGTTAGACTAACAGAAGATGATGATCAGAAAAGCCAACCCCATGTTTTTCATCAGGTAAAAGGAAGGTTCTGGAATAACCCATGTACCAATTATAGAAAAGATCCTGAATAACAAGTGATAAGAAGACCTGAAAGACAGGGAAGTAGGACACTCTGCCTCTCCCATCAAGGCTGCCATGGCACGGCTAAGACTCTTGCATCACGTTTTCTCAAGAATCTTCCCCACATCAGAGTCTTTGTTCACACAGCTAGGAACCATTTCTATGCTTTTACGCTCATCTCTTGAAATGGAAGGCACTGTCTCTGTGAATTTCTAACCACAATGCTCAGAAAGCAATAAGTGACATTCTATCATACTTATATCAAATTAAAAATGTTTGAGTTTAACATCTGATTGCTTTTACTGGCAACAGTCGCAAGCAACACTGGACACAAGACAAATATTAAAATTCTGTTCTGTGACTGAATGTCATATATTTGTAGAGTGTAGGAATAATCATTTGGCATAAAAAATGCACAGTGAGTAATCTTCAGCAGTTGGTGGTGGGGCAATAATTCAATTATGTCACACGTGGTGGTTTGATACCAACCAACATATAACAACTCAACACAGGCTAGGTGGATAAAGCAACAGAAATTAGAATCTTGCATTTCTAAATAGGACACTGCAGGAACATGGTGCTGACATGGCTGGCTCTTTTCTCAGAAAGATAGACATTTTTGTTGTGTTCTCACATAGCTTTTTCTTGCTGTTGTTTACAGGACAAGGGGATATGTTATTTACTTTCTTGTATTTAAAGGCATCAGACCTACTGTGTTTAGGGCCTTGCCCTCTTTGTTGGCATGACAGAAACTAGAGTCAGTTGGGAAAAAAAAAAACTTGATTAGATGAACTGTGGCTTTATTGGTGGTTCACTTTCTTAATTACCATTGATATGCTTACCATGGGCAGTGTCATCCCAGGCAGATGGTGGAAGAGTTATAAAGTAAGGTAGCTGTCCTAGGGTTTCTATTGCTGTGATGAAACAACATGAACATTCAGCAAGTTGGGGAGGAAAGGGTTTACGGAGTTTATGCTTCCACATTGCAGTCTATCACTGAGGGAAGCAGGGACTCTAACAAGGAAGGGACCTGAAGGCTGGAGCAGATGCGGAGATCATGGAGTGATGCTGCTTACTGGCTTGCTCCCTATGGCTTCCTTGACATGTTTCTGACAGAACCCAGGACCACCATCCCAGAGATTACAGCACTCATAATGGGCTAAACCTTCCCCCATCAATAACTTACTAAGAAAATACTCTATAGCAGAATCTTATGGAGGTGTTTCCTTAACTGAGGCTATCTCCTTTCAGGAAAGTTATGTTATGTCGTGTAGACATGAGAGTAATCAGTACAGTAGTTGACCTGACCCTGGGGCAAGTCCATAAGCACTATTGCTCACCAGGTTTTTCTTCACTTCCAACTTCCAGGTTTCTGACTCTGGATTCCTGACTTAAGATTCCTACCTTGGCTTCACTGGATGATGAACTATGACTTGTAAATCAAATAAAAACACGCTTTCTTAAGTCAATTTTGGTCTGTTTTTGATCACAACAACACTGAGCAAACTCTAACATCATCTTCTTTAAATTTACTTCTGAATAAGTTTAACTGTAATAACTTTACAAGCCTTATATTACCTCAGTTTGTTAGTTTATACATTAATGAAGTATTTGAAGCTACATAAATCTGTAAAGCAAGGTGATTTATTTAGCTAATAATTATGAACGTTTATGTCTTATATCTGATGATAGCTTCCTACTCTGATGGCAGAGTACTGGGATGGTAGCACAGGAGACTCATGTAAACAGATAGGAAAATTCCCCTATGTAAGTAACACTTCTGGTTTTCTGTCTTTGTATGTAACCACCAGTATTAAATCAGTATACTCTGCCATGATGAGCTTATACAGTGCTACCATCTCACAAAGGCCGCCTCTAAAAACAGTAGTCAGATAAAACTTCTAGTCTCTCAATACAGCACAGGAGGAATGTAACTCTAAACATATGGTCTCTATACCTTCAGATCATTGCTAGTTCTTAGCAAGTTTCAACAAATGAATTTGACTGGTAAATAGGGTATGAAATACAACATTCTGTCTGTTACCCTTAAAATAACTTGTTGGATAATAAGAAGAGGACAAGTTTGCAAATAGCTATTACCCTGAGTTCTTATTGCCAAAATATTATTTGAAATGAAGGCATAATCTAACTTTTGAAGTCCTTGAGGATGTATAAGAGATAAAGAAGAAGTCAAGATATATGACTCTGAGTCAGAACACTAGAAAACTTCTGTAGGAATTTTACAGCTGGGAAACTGACGTGGCAGAGGACCATGACTAACAAATAAATATAACAGAGACACTGAGAGCTCCATTCAGCCACCTACAGACAGTAGTAGGAAATGAGTAAAAAACTGAAAGATAATACATGTTGTAAGCAACTCTAACATCATTAATGGTTTAAACAAATGTTTTACTCTGAAATATTCAATATTTTTCTGCAAAAGAAATATGCAATATTTTCAGTGACAGTAAATAACTAAAAGCCTTTAAACCTATAACACAATTGTGAATAGCTTGAATATTCAAGTAAAATGTCTGACTCATAAAGAGATCATTCTACATTAAGAAAAAGAATGCAGAACTGAATGAATCTGTATCTAAATGGGCAGTAAGTTTGATTGAACAATGCAGAATAAAAAGCCTGATGTGTACAATTTCCTCCACAGTGACTTTAGAATTCTAAATTTAATGTGTTGACTTCAGCAGTGAAATTATGTTAGATTAGCTAATTAAAACTTAAACAGAAGTGTAGCTTACGACTAATGAGGCTGACATACCAGAAATGAAGTGTGTTCTGAAGCCTTTCTGTATGATATTTTGTCTACTAAGCAGCAGTATCATCTCAAAATATTTTAATAAAATCCTTAATCCTAAATCTTGTCTAGTAAATCAAAGACCTGGAGATTAATCGCACTATTAGAGCACTTGTTTAGCAGGTACAAATTCCTGACTTCTCTCCATCACTGTTAAAGAGTTAAAAAAAAATAGAAAAAGAAAACCTAACTGATAAAATTTAAAATCTTACCAAATCAAAATTGATATTTAAATAAAAGTTCCCTATGTTCCGTATGAATATCAAGAAAAGAAAATAATCAAATGTTAAACCTGGAAAAAAAACTGATCATCTAAACCCATTAGGAGACACTTTTCTAACTTTCCCCACTTTCTCTATATTGCCACAGAAAATATTTCATGAGCTGAGCCTGTGTCTAGCCATGTTGAAAGCTGTTTGTCCATGCTTTCTTTGAAAGTTTGAAAATGATGTGGTTGGAGAATACTTTCTATCAAAGTGAAAGTCTGGGAGATGCACTTCCTGGTATAATAAATGAAACATAACAGAGCCAAAAAAGGCAAATCTGGTGTCATCAGTAATTTGGTGTCCTTAATGCAAAGCTCCCCTTATATACATTAATGCTCCATATAATCAAATGTCATGAATCTCTTCACACCTTCATGAGAACACATCATTTTTGGAACAAGAAAATCCTTATATCAATATAATATATTGACAGATATGCTTCTTACAGAAGTTTTGTGTTTTCTCCCAGTGTCCATCCAAGATGCATAAGATGTTGATATATATGAGTATGCATGAAATATTAATAGGATTATATTTTGTGAAAGAAAAATAAATATTGAAGTCAATATCTTAGAAAAGTAAATACAGAATGCTGTTGATTACATTTTATAGCCAAATGAAGGATTTTTACCAATTTACAGCTCATCTATAAGGAAAGTTTAGGGAATAATTGTAGGCTAAATATAAGTCAATAGGTTCTGATTACAGGACCAGCTTCAAATTCATATCCTTGTAATAGTCACTCACTTGCTTTCAAGTGACTGTCCTTCAAGAATTGGACAGCCATCCTCAAAGAGGATGTAAAACTCCATTTACACTCCATTGTAAAATCTTGTAAAAAGATTCGTATAAAAAGCAAGAGTTTCTGGCTACTAAAGAAAAGTGCATTTTTATGGTGATTACAAGAAGGGAAATCAAGGTCACAACTGGTCAAAATCCAGTAAATCATTAGGACTTCAGTTGCACTGCATGTAAGGTAAAGGGATAGAGTACACAATTATATTTTCAGCAAGAAATTCAGAACTAGAACATTCTACAGTTCAGTTCATTATACGTATTTCCTGGCTAATTCCAAACTGTTTTAATGTAGTAAAAAGTTTTCAAGGATGTGTGCCATGGAAATTTCATGATAAACCATGCAGTAGGCACTGACAGCATTTGAGCTTTTCCCACTCAGAACTGAGATGGGTATTTTTCTCATTTTTCTTTGATTAAAACTAGATTTTTACATTTTTTTTCCTGATAAGCATTTCTGCTCTTCTAACTTTCCCCAGATCGGCTCAACTTCTGGTCCCATTGAATTCAATGACTTCTATTTTATATTGCTCAGTAGGGAAAAAACCTTGCATCTAATAAAATAAAATAAGATAAAACAAAAAAGAACATGAGTAGGACAAATAGGCCCCCCAAAAGGTCAAAGAAAACGAATAAGAAATACATAGAGGTACAGATACAGACTTTCCGACACACAGAAATCCTGTAAAATTTCAGAACTAGAAATCATAATACATAAACGATAGATAGATAGATAAATAGATAGATAGATAGATAGATAGATAGATAGATAGATAGATAGATAGATAGATAGGAAGAAGGAAGGAAGGAAGGAAGGAAGGAGAGAGAGAGAGAGAGAGAGAGAGAGAGAGAGAGAGAGAGAGAACAGATGATAGAAAAAGCAAGCCCACACAAAGAATTTTAAGACAAAAATACCTCCCAAATTACCACTGAGTACACTTTGTGTTAGTCATCTACTTTTTGGTATATGGTATACCCCTAAAGGTGGTCCTGTATATTCTGTGAGATTTGGCGGGAGAAAAGAATTCTTTCCTGTGTGAAGAATGGTCATTTGGCAATGGCATCTAGGTTAAAGATCAGGGTTAGTGTTCATTTCCCTCTTAGTGCTGGGACCCCCAAATAACTTAGACCTGTTCAGGTCATCTGTATGCTGCTACAGTCTATGAATTCATATCTGCTTCACTTATATTGTCTCTAGACGTCATTGTTTTCTTGGACTCCTCTACTATCTTTGGCTCTTAAAAATATGTCTGCCTCCTCTTCTGCAGGGTTCCCTGAGTCAAGAGGGGAGAGATTTTCTGGAAGAATCCCATTCAGGAGTAAGTATTCCAAGATCTCTCACTCTGCTCTTTTTCCAGTTGTGGTCTCTGTATGTGTTCCTAACTTCTGCAGGAGGATGCTATTTTGATGATGCCTGAACTAGAAATTGATGTTTATCAGAATTTCATTAGGAGTCATTTTACTGATAGTTCCCTTTTACAGAACAGTCATGTTTGGTTTCCTGGTCTACCTAGTCTCCAGGTCTTGGACTCCTAAATAATGTTGATCATGGGTTCCATGTCATAGAGTAGATCTTAAATCCAATTAAATAAGGATTTGTTACTTCCAGATCTTTGTGCAACTATTGCACCAGTATACTGTACAGGTAGGTCACCATTGTGGATCTCAGGATTTATAGCTGGATGGGTGGTTACTTTTTCCCTATGGTAGTATGCATAGTTCCTTCTAATACCAGAAACACTAGTCAGTAGTAGGGAAGTCTCTAGATGTTGTTAGCTTAACTTCTCTGTGTACAATGAGTTATGGAGGTGTTGAATTCAACAGTTCATCATTTTCATCAGTTTCTAGAGGTCTACCAACAACCTTTTCAATAGTCTAGCTGTTTGCAGGTTTATATGAGGCCCTACTGGACAAGCAACCAGCTAGACATAACCAATTCCTGGCTTTGGACATTTAATTTGGTAGTAAGAGATATCTACTTAAGGCTCTGTCACCCCTATTATGTGGCGATTCCATTTAGATTTCATATATGTATGAAATCCAAATACATATGAGGAGCTCCAGGCCAGGGGAATAAGACCTCTGGCTTAGCTCATTGTCAAAAGTCCTTTGTTTGGAGGTGGTTGTTTGAGAGTACAAAGGTGCCTTCTGTGGAAGACTTAGGTTGTGTATCCTTAGGTGGGTCTTTCTCCACCTTCTCCCTGGCAGTTCTTGGTGAAAGAGACTGTCCATGTTACCTATACTCTTTATCCACATTGTTTATTGTGGATAATTGTTGCATAACCATCTTCCCAAGGTGTAAAAGAGATTGAATAACTTTTGAAGGAAGGAATGTCTGGGAAGGGAAGCTTATGGCTATAACCTCATGTCCTTTAGGTACCCTATTAGCATGGAGAACTCTGCTCTGGGCTATGTGACTGACAGGGATAGTGGGGTCTGGGACAGGAATCTAGTATTAAGCAGGAAATGCCTATGGGCTCAGGTAGGTACCCCTGGATGACAGGGTCTTGGACCCATTCAACCTTACTAAGTTTTCTGGCATGGTCCACTGTCCCACAATATAAGATGAAAGTTTTTAGTGGTTGTGACTTTTATTCCCCTGATGACTAAGAAGGATGAACATACTTTTTTAAAAAAAAAAAATTGGATATTTTATTTGTTTACATTTCAAATGTTATCCCCTTTCCCAGTTTCCTCTCTGCAAACCACCTATCCCATTGCCTCTTACTATGAGGGTGCTTCTCCACCTACCCACCGAATCCTGCCTCATTGACATAGCATTCCTCTACACAGGGGCATGAAGCCTTCACAGGACCAAGGGCCTCTGTACTGGCTAGTTTTGTGCCAACTTGACACAGCTGGAGTTATCACAGAGAAAGGAGCTTTAGTTGGGGAAATGCCTCCATGAGATCCAGCTGTGGGGCATTTTCTCAATTAGTGATCAAGGGGGAGAGGCCCCTTGGGGGTGGTGCCATCTCTGGACTGGTAGTCTTGGTTCTATAAGAGAGCAGGCTGAGCAAGCCAGGGGAAACTAGCCAGTAATGAACATCCCTCCATGGCTTCTGCATCAGCTCCTGCTTTCTGACCTGCTTGAGTTCCAGTCCTGACTTCCTTGGAGATGAACAGCAATGTGGAAGTATAAGCTGAATAAATCCTTTCCTCCCCAACTTGCTTCATGGTCGTGTTGTTTTGTCCAGGAATAGAAACCCTAACTAAGACAGCCTCCCTTCCCATTAATGCCAGATAAGGCCCCTTTAGTTCCTTCAGTCCTTCCCCTAACTCCTCCATTGAGGTCCCTGTGCTCAGTCTAATGGTTGATTATGAGCATCCACATCTGTAATGGTCAGGATCTTGCAGAACCTCTCAAGAGACAGCTGTATCAGGATCCTGTCAGGAAGCACTTCTTGGCATCAGCAATAGAGTCTGGGTTTGGTATCTGCATGTGGAATGGATCCCCAGGTGGGGTATCAGTCTCTGTTCCACTCTTTGTCTCTATATTTCTTTAGACAGGAGCAATTCTGGGTTAAAATTTTAGAGATGATTGGATAGCCCCATCCCTCAACCAGAAGGCCATGCCTAACTTCTGGATATGGTCTCTATAAGTTCTCCCTCCCCTTTGTGGGGTATTTCACCTAATATCAACCCAGTAGGGTCCTATGAGGCTCTTGCTTTCCTGGTATCTGGACATTCTGGTTGCTACCACCAGTTCTGAATCCCTCATTTGTACACACCTCTGTTCAATTTCCTGACGCTCTGTACATCTCCTCCATCTCCTGATTCTGACCCTCTTTTCCCCCTCCCATTCCTTCCCTTCTTCCAAGTCCCTCCCACCTCCTACATTCCTTGATTATATTGTTCCCCCTTCTAAGTAGCACTGAAGCATCAACTGTTTGGTATTCCTTCCTCTTGTGCTTCATGTGGTCCATGAGTTGTATAGTGGGTATTCCATGCTCTTTGTCTAATATCTACTTATCGGTGAATATATTCCATATATGTTCTTTTGTGATTGGGTTACCTCACACAGGATGATATTTTCCAGATCCATCCANTTACCTGGGAATTTCATGAAGTCACTGTTTTTAATAGATGATTAGTACTCCATTGTGAAAATGTACCACAATTTCTGTATCCATTCCTCTGCTGAAGGACATTTGGGTTCTTTCCAGCTTCTGGCTATGAAAAATAGGGCTACCATGAATATAGTGGAGCATGTGTTCTTATTATATGTTGGAGCATCATTTGGGTATATGCACAGGAGTGGTATAGCTGGGTAATTAGGTAATACTGTCCATTTTTCTGAGGAACAACCAAACTGATTTCCAGAGTGGTTGTACCAGCTTACAATACCAACAGCAATGGAGCAATATTCCTCTTTCTCCATATCCTCACCAGCATCTACTGTTACCTGCACTTTTGATCTTCACCACTCTGACTGGTGTAAGGTGAAATCGAAGGGTTGTTTTGATTTGCATTTCCCTGATGACTAAGGTTGATCAACATTTTTAGGTGCTTCTTGGCCATTCATGTTTCCTCAGTTGAGAATTCTCTGTTTAGCTCTGTTTCCCATTTTTTAATAGGGCTATTTGGTTCTCTGGAATGCAACTTCTTGACTTCTTTGTATATATTGGATTACAAATAAAAAGGATTGTGTAAATGTACCACAGTTTCTGTATCCATTCCTCAATTGAGGGACATCTGGGTTCTTTCCAGCTTCTGGCTATTATAAATAAAGCTGCTATGAACATAGT
>NC_034593.1:66323682-66352568 GCF_900095145.1 Mus pahari
GCTGCAACCCTGTAGGTGGAACAACAACATGAACTAACCAGTACCCCGAGCTCGTGTCTCTAGCTGCATATGTAGCAGAAGATGGCCTAATCGGCCATCATTGGGAAGAGTGGCTCCTTGGTCTTGCAAACTTTATATGACCCAGCACAGGGGAGGGCCAGGGCCAAGAAGTGGGAGTGGGTGGGTAGGGGAGCAGGGGCGGGTTGGGGGTATAGGGAACTTTCAGGATACCATTTGAAATGTAAATAAAGATAATAATAATAATAATAATAATAATAATAAAAAGAAATCATAAAAAAACAAATATAAAGGATTTCTAATCCTCTATCGAATGTAGAATTAGAAAAGATCTTTTCCTAATTTTTTGGTTGCAGTTTTGTACTATTGACACTGTCCTTTGCCTTACAGAAGTTTTTCTATTTTATGAGGTCCCATTTGTCAGTTTTTCATCTTAGAGTATAAGCCATTGGTGTTCTGTTCAGGAAATACTCCCTTGTACCCATGTGTTCAAGGCTTTTCCCACTTTTTTTTAAGTGTTATTCACCCATTTGTGTTTCATCCTTTGAGAACATTATGTGCAGATCTGCATTCTAATTTTCATTGAGCAATTTGTATACTTGATGGTCCATTTTTTTTAGTTCTTTACATATTTAAGACATTATCTCTCTTTTGGGTATAAAGTTGAAAACTTCTCTAGCCTACCAATTTGTGTGAATGAACTATTCTATTGATGTACAGAAGCTTTTCAGTTTCCTGAGGTCCTATTAAGTTTTCATCCAAATATCCGTGTTTCTCCTAAGCCAATCAAGATGGTTCTTTACTTTCTTTTATATCACATTCAGTGTAGCTAGATTTATTTTGTGTTCTGTCGCTGATTTAGAGTAAAGTTTTTTTTGCAGAGAAATAGACACATATCCACTTACATTCCTCTACATTTGGGCATTCAGTTTGACTAGGACTATTTTTTGAAGGTACTAGCTTTGTGTGACAGTATGTATTTCTGTCTCCTTTATCAAAAACCATGTGTCCAATGTGCATCAGAATCTGTAATTAATTCTATTTATTAACATATCTATTCCATAGCAATATTATGTGACTATTGATTTAGTTCTCTGGTACAGTTTGAGGTCAGAGATGGTGACACCACCAGCAATTCTTCTACTATTTTGAATTGTTTTAGATATCCCAGGATTTTTGTGTTTCCATATGAAGCTGAAATTTTTTCCTTCAATTTCTGTGAACAATCCTGTTGGAATTTTGTCAAGGATTTCATTCAGTCTGAAGATTACTTTTGGTAGGATGGCCATTTTCCGTATATTAATCTTTCTGATCCATGAGCATAAGAAACATTTTCATCTTCTGATATCTTCTTCAATTTCCTTCTTCAATGTCTCAACACTTTCACTATACAAATCTGTCACTTGCTTGGTTAGAGTTGCCCCAAAAAATATTTTTGAGGTTATTGTGAAATCTATTGCTTTCCTGATTTTTTCCTCTGTACATTTGTCATTTATATATAGGAAAGCTACTGATTTTTATGTGTTTATTTTCTCTGGTGCAGCTTTCATGAAAGAATTTATCAGCTGTAGAACTTTCTTGGTAGAAGTTTTGGATCTTTCGTTTAAACATCTTATCATCTGTAAATAAATATACGTTGACTTCCTTCTTTTCTATTTGTATTCCCTTGGTCTCCTTCCATTTTTTAATTACTCTAGCTAAGAGTTCAAGTCCTATTGAGTTAATTCCCCTCCTGTCCTACCCCAGTACTAGTTATTTTATATAACTATAGGTTGTTGTAAAAAATAGAAGAATTTGACATTTTGTAACTTGGCCCCATTTGAGGCATTGTGCTTTTTAACTGCCCCTTTCTTAAATGACCCTAAATTCAAACAGATGACAAAACCCACTTTACAAATGACTTGCATACCATGCATTGCAAAGGTACAGTTGGTAAAATCAGCAGGAACTTTATACTCTCCCACTTTATACTGAGCTTGTCAACATAAGATAGCATTGGCTGTCCAGAATGCTACTCTTTAAGAAAAAACAACCAAACAAACAAACAAAGAAAGACTCATTTATATGTGCGTATCTTTTAAAGCTACACTCTGTTAAATTTTTATTTTACAAATTTGTCTATATAACATTGATAAACTAAATTTGGTCTTTTGAGGCAAGGGAGGATGTCATGATCAGTTGTAATTTTATATTTACATGGTCACTGGGGTAGGGGGAGGGAATGTACCACCTTGACATTCTGTTCAAGTTAAAGATTTGGTGAAACTACGTATTGTTTTGAGTTGCTTAGTGCATTGTATTATGCCCTCAAACAGAGCAAAGTTTGTTTTAAAACAAACAAACAACAACTACAAAAAGAGTTCAAGTCCTATATTTGCTATGTATTGAGAAAATGGGCAACATTATCTTGTTCCTAGTTTTAGTGGAATTGCTTTGTTTTAGATAAGAACTAACACAACTTAAATATCATATAAAAGGTCTTTGACAACGTCCAACATCCCTTCATGATAAATGCCCTATAGAAATTAAGGTTACAACCAGGATAAACCTGCTAATAGTGCCACTCCCTGGGCCAAGCATATACAAACTATCATGGAAGGAAAAATTCACATGATCCTATCATATAAACGGCCTTTGACAAAGTCCAACATTCCTTCATGATAAATGCTCTATAGAAATTAGGGGATACAAGAATCATCATTCTAAAAAAGACATTTACAGCCATCTCTTCGATAACATCAAACTGTAACTTGTCTAAGGCTAAGTTATATATATATATATATATATATATATATATTAATTGCATTGACAAAGGAAGTCACAAAAAAGCCTGTCAGAGACTTTTCTCTGATTAAGTCTTCTGAAGAGTGTTTTGAACAAGTATAGCAAACTTTGAGAGGAAAAACTTAAAATATATAATTCAAGTATTAAAGGGGTACCAGGAAGTGCATGAAGCTGTCTTGAGTGCAAGGTTATTAAATTGATTTAAGCTAGTGCTTTCCTTGGGGCAAGGACTCACCTAGCTAAATTTAAGTCCAGGCATGGTAGTATAAGCCTTTAATCCCAGGAGGCAAAGGCAAGCAGATCTCATGAGTTCAAGGCCACCCTAGGATAGAGCAGACTGTAGATGAAGGAAAGCTTAAGTCCAGGCATGGTGGTACACCCCTGTAACTCCAGCATTCAGGAGACAGCACCATGTAGAGGTCGTGAGTTCAAAGTCAATCTCCAGAACAAGTTTCAGGACCGCCAAGCTTAGGCAGTGAAGTAGTCAGAAAACAGAAAGTGATAGTGTAATAGAATAAAGGACAACTATGTTCCAGCCCCACTAAACAGCAAAATTCAGCAGCTTTGGCCATGTGTCTCTGGCTTTGAAGTCAAGAAGAAAAGGGACTATAGGGAATATTGATGCTGCTTATCTGGAGCAAAGAAATTAGAGGTGACTAAGAAGATACCTGCATCACTGAGGTGAATTCTTCTGGGACTTATTTTCTGAAAGCATAAAGAAGTTGTATTCCAGAGATAGCAAATGTTTTATCTCATGCTGCAGCTGGATTTAGTAATGTGTAAGAGTCACCTAGGTGGTACTGGTTTTGAAGGCATGAAGGGGTCATGAAGAATAGCTGAAGTTTGGCACTGTGAGAGGTGGAAAGTCATTGGTAAAGGTGCATCTTCAGTTGCAGTTGAGGGCCCAAGACTGAAGGGATCATTCAAAGGATTTAAGGTTTGGCACCATGAAGAGAGTCTAGAAGAGACAATTGGTGAAGTCTAGTTGCATCAGGAGACTCTAGTGTATTGGAGATGCAAGTATAATGGGATGACCACCAAGAACAGCAGTGGCTATGAAGTAGATCATTCTGAGCTTAGAGTGCTACCGAAAGCAGAGCTGGAGAAGGGATGTCAGCCTTTTGGAGTAGTCCAGAAGATCATGTGTGGATCTCAGACAGTGAAAAAAGAATCTGAAACATTGAAGTTGCCTCGAAACCCCCAAACATTCAAGATGCCAGAGTCCTGGGCTATCTGCTGAGGAAACCTGCTAACAGGGAGTGGAACCAGGCTAGGAGAAAGAAGCTTATTGCATTCAACAAAGATGTAAAAGGAGTTGGGTATCTGAAGACCACTTTGACATCAGACATGGAGATGCAGAGTTTGAAGTTTGTCCAGCTAGTTTCCTTGAGCAAGCTTTCTTCCTTTGGGGATTATACTTAGGTGATAGATGAATCTCAGAAGAGATCTGGAATTGTGAACTTTTAACATTGTTGAGACTGATATAGACTATGGAGGATAAAGAAGTTGGACTAAATTTATATTTTATTACTCTATGGGTAGGTATGGCCCCCATAGACTCATGTATTTGAACACACCTATGGGAATCGGGGAGTAGAATCCAATGGTTTTTATATGTTTGGCCCAGGGAGTAGCTCTATTAGAAGATGTAGCATTATTAGAGTAAGTGTGGTTGTGTAATAGATGTGTCACTATGAGCATGGCTTTGAAATCCTATCCTAACTGCTTGGAAGCCAGTATTATGATAGCAGCCTTCTAATGAAAATATAGAATTCTCAGCTTCTCCTATACCACATCTGCTTGGATACTGTCATTTTCCTGCCTTGATGATAATGGACTGAACCTTTGAACCTGTAAACCAGCCACAATCAAATGTTTTCCTTATAAGAGTTTCCTTGGTCACAGTGTCTATGCACACCGGTAAAACCATAAGATACCTTCCAATCTGTTTCTATGGTTGAATACATTTGTTGAATGATGAATGTTGAATCATGTATACATCTCTAGGATAAATACTACCTGGTTATGATATTTATGATGCATTCTTAGATCTGCTTTGCAAGTATTTTATTAGAAATTGTTTATCCATGTTTATGAGGGAATTTGGTCTGGAATTCTCTTCTTGTTGGCTATTCGTAGGATTTAGATATCAATGTAACTAGGACCCTGTAAACATAATTGGACAATGATTTTACACAGTAATCCATATCAAGAAATTTACCCATTTTTTTATATTCTTTCCATTGGTAAAGATTTGTAAAGAAGCATAAGGAAATCCTTATGATTCTCTGGATTCTCTCAGTGTCTGTTATTATGTCCCCTTTTCATCTCTAATTTGGTTAATTTAAATTTTTCCCTCTGTATTTTAGTTAATTAGGCTAAGGGTTTGATAGAATTATTGCTATTTTCAAAGACCCAACACTTTATTTCACTGATTGTATTATGTTTGTTTTCTCCTATTTTATTGAATTAAGGTCCAACTTTGATTATTTCTTACCATCCACTCCTTTGGCATATTATTTCTTTGTAGTAGTTGTTGTGGAGGTTTCATTTGTGCCATCAAGTTGCTAAATGACAGCTCAAGATTTTGTTTTGTTTTGGTTTGGTTGTTTTTTTGCGGGTTTTTTTTTTTTTTTTTTGGCACTTAGTGCTATGAAATTATGTTCAAAACAGACTTCATTGTATCTAAAAGTTTAGGGTATTATATTTTCATTTTCATTCAAATATTGGAAGATTTTCATTTCTTTCTTAATTTCTTTCTTATCCCATTTTTTTAATTTTGAGTTGTTCAATTCTGTGAGTTTTTCTGCTTTCTGTTATAGTTGTTCATATCCACCTTTAATCCATGGTGGTCAGATAGAATATACAGATATATGTTAATTTTCTTCCATGTTTTGAAGACTTATTTTGACTCTAAGTATGTAACCAACTTAGAACAAAATTTCATAAGGTGCTGAGAAAGCCATATATTTTCATTTTGGTGAACTGTTCTGTGGTTAATTGATAAATCTGCTTGGCTTACAGTGTTATATAGCCTAAACATTTATCTATTTAAATTTTGTCTGGAAGACTAGTCTGTTGGTGAGAATGAGGTACTGAAGTTACCCAGTATTATTGTGTGAAGGTTAGTGTATGATTTATACTGTAGCAGTGTTTCTTTTATAAACATCTTTGCCCTTCTGTTTTGGTACATATATGGTAAGAATTTCAATATCTTCTTGGTTTATTTTTCTTTTAATGAAGACACAATATTCTTCCCCATTTTTTCTGACTTCAGTTTTATCTGATATTTTCATTGTTATGCTGATTTTATTCTCAAGTCCATTTGCTTGAGCTTTCTTTCTCCAATCTATTACCTGACAATGTCTATCCTTTATGTTAAAATGTGTTTCTTGAATACAGCAAAATGATAGAACCTGTTGTTTAATCGTGTATGTTAACATGTGTCTTTTTCTTGGGAAACTGAGATAATTGATGCTGAGAATTTTTAATGGCCAGTGTTTGATGATTCTTGTTATTTTCTTGTAAGACTTTTTTTTTTTTTCTTTTTTGACTCACTGGTCTGAGTTTCTTTATTCCTTGTGTTTCCTTTGGTATTGTTAAAAATCCACTTCAGTTTTTTTCCTTCTAGAGTCCTATGTAAAGCTGGATTTGTAAATACATAATAGTAAAATATGATTTCATGGTAGAAGCTTTTTCTTTCTCTATACTGATGGAAATTTTTGCCTGCCATAAGGGTCTGGATTGGCATCTATGGTCTCTTAGAAGTTATAGAACATTGTCTACCCTGTTATGACTTTTAGACTCTCCATGAAAAAAAAAAAAAAACAAGTGTTTTTCTAATGATTCTACATTTACATGTTACTTTATTTTTACTTGTAGCTCTTAATATGCTTTTTGTTGCTGTTCTACATGTTTAGTGCTCTGATTATAATGTGATGAGGGGAGTTACTTTTCTGGTCCAGCCTATTTGGCATTATTTAAGATTTTTTCACCTTGATAAGACCTCCTTTTATAACTGAGGAAAATATTCTTTTATTATTTTGTTGAATATACTTTCTACACCTTTAAAATGCCTTCCTTTCCTTGATTTGCTATTCTTAGATTTGGTCTTTAGATAATATTTCAGATTTCCTGGATGTGTCTTGAACCTGAAATAATCATAATCATAATCATCATCATCATCATAATAATAATAACAATAATAATAATAACATTTAAGTTATTTTGACTGGCATATCCATTTCTTCTCTCTTCTGTTCAGTGGCTGGTCTTTTTCTCTCCCATCTCTTTAAATGGAGGTGCCTCTGAGGATTCTGCTCACTTTCCTAAAATTTTCATTTTCAGTGGTCACTCAGTTTGAATTCTCCTTAGTGATTTCATTTCTACTTGCATGTTTTAAACTGTTTTCTTTATTTAATTCCACTGTTTGTGTTTTCATAGGTTTCATTAATGAAATTATAAGTATCCCTTTTAAAGTTTCTGAACATAGTCCTAGCATCCATTTTGAAGATCATGCTTTTTGCTTCATTTATATTGCACTTACTAGGGTATATTATAGTAGAACTATTGTGTTCTCATGGAAACATATCCTAGCTCTTACTGATTATTTTATGTATTTTATTTTATTATTACAAAGAGGATGAGGCATCAAGGTTTGGGATGATTGTAGTTCTAGGTGATAATATCTTATCTTGTTTAGGTGAGTTTTCCATTTCTTGATTTCTGTTGCCTTCTTTGGTTCTAAGAGGGGTGTAGTGGCTATGGCTTGCCTGATAGGGAATGCTTCTTAATCTCTGTCAAGTTTGGCCATTGAGGGGCCAACTTCTTTCTAGATACAGGAAGCTCAAACTCTGGAGTTTGGATGGGCAGTATGGATTAAATGATTCCATAGGAGGAAGGAAAATGGAGTTTTTCATGAGAATCTGTCATTTCTCCAGAAAATAGGAAAAGAAAAAAGAAAAAAAAAACAAAAAAAACCACAATTCCAGGTTCCTGCTACCGGGCTGAGTAGAGATCAAATTGGTAAGGATATCTGAAAGAATATAGATTGATTTATTGATTCCCAGGCCAGTGTGGCCAGTGTTTTCCCAGGTATGAGGCGTCTCTCAATTGGACAGCGGAGACAATCGCTTAAAATTGAGTTTAACTTTGGCTTGAGACTACCCATGTAATAATGCAAAAATGACTCAAGTAAACCTATAAGTAATTTTGATTTTAATTCAAAATTCAATTTAATTCAATTCTTCCCTAAGACTTGTTGAAATCAAACAGTACTTTGAGATGTTCTGATTTCAGCCTTGATTGAAGTGGAATGTTCAAAAACTTATTTGTGTTTTAAGCAACAGCCAGATCAACTAAATAGTGCACAACCCAGAATGGTAATGTCTCCCCAGAGCTACATGTCTCTGGCTGATGTTCTTTGCCTCCCAAAACCTGATTCAGGAAGGCCCTGGAATGCTCTACTTGCTTCTCAACTATAGCAATTTGATTGGCTTAAATATGAGACCACAACTGGAAGTTGAATGTAAGCATGTCTTATATTCAGATTTTCTGTCTTTCTCTTCCTGCCTACCACAAACATAATTATTTAAAGGGGAACCATAACTGGAGTGTCTGTCTTAATTCTTTCTTCCTCCAATTGTGTTAGAGGTTATAAATTTCTATCTGAATATATTCGGGGAACATTTCTGAAAGAAAGAATCATTCTTGAAGCTAGAGAGATGGTTCAAAAGATTCATTCTTGTTGTTGATAAGATGGCTCACTAGTTAAGGGCATTTATTCTTGCAGGAGAACCAGTACCAACAGAGATTCTCACAACCATCTCTATCTCTTGTTTCAATGGAATTTGATTATCTTTGACTTGTCTGACATACACATGGTGCACATACATATATAGGCAAAACACTAACACAAATAAATCAAAATACATGTAATTTTTATTACCTCATGTATTTTCTAAGATCATAATTAGACCATTTGCCCCTTGAATTTTTCACCCTCCAAACCTTCCAATATATTTCTCCTTGTTCTCTTTCAAACTTATGGCTTATTTTTTACTAACATATTTTTAAAAATATTCATGCTTAGCTTTCCATCACAACATAGCTTTTTAAAAAACAAAAACAAAACAAGTTCCTTGACATGTAGCATAAAAGTTTAAACAATATTAAGACTTTCAAAATACTTTTATTCTCAGGATTTCTAATTATATATTGAAAACATACCTACTTTATAAGAATGGAGCTCATTTATGTAAGTATTTTAACAGGCTGTCTAGAGCACAGTCTAGGATGAATTTGAGGACCATCAACTATCATAATCATGTACATTAAAAGTGTTATTGGTACAACAATAGTTTTACCATTGATAAGCTGTATTAGGAAGTATCTACCAGAAAGGCTAAAGACAGCTCAAGTGATTCACATAATGTGATAGTAAATATTGAGTGTCAACTTGACATTTAGAATAGCCTGGAAGAGAAAGCTCTAAAACAGTGGTTCTCAACATTCTTTATTTTTGTTTGGTTGTTTTTTATTTTATTTTATTTTATTTGTTTTTTGTTTTGTTTTGAGACAGGGTTTCTCTGTGTAGTTCTGGCTGTCCTGGAACTCACTCTGTAGACCAGGATGGACTTGAACTCAGAAATCTGCCTGCCTCTGCCTCCCAAGTGCTGGAATTAAAGGCATGAGCCACCACCACCCAGAGGTTCCCAACATTCTTAAAACATTTTCATATGTTGTGGTGAGCCCCAATCATAACATTACTTTGTTGCCATTTCATAAGTATAATTTTGCTATTGTTATGAATTATAATGTAAATGTCTGTTATGCAGGATTCTAGAAATATTTACCAAAAAATGAGATGGTTCTCTCATTTCATGAGCTGGACTCTGGGGATGAATAAACTGGAGCAAGCAAGCTGAACACAACATTTCTCTCACTCTGCTTCCTGACCATAGATACAATGTGAACATTTTTTTCAGGATCCTGGATGTCACAGGTAACAATTGTTCTCTGTACCACTAATACTTTCCTGTCATCATTGACTGTATCTTCAAATTCTGAGCTAAATAAATATCTTCTTTTGTAAGTTGCTTTTGCTGGGCATTTTGTAAAAACAATGAGAAAACATTACTAATAGAGATAAAGATAGACTCTTTCTCTCCTTCTTTCTTCTCTTTTTCTTCTCTCTCCTCTGCTTGCCTGCACTTCCTCTCTTTCATTTCCTTCCCCCTGGCCTCTGTCTTTGGGACCATTGAACTTGCCCTAGAGCAGCTTCCCAATAAACTTGCCTTGTTTTACTTAAAAAAAAATGTAAGGATAACCATGTAGGGTATTTTTAGGATAAAAAAATAAGAATTTTTACAACAATAAAATGGTATTTATGAAATAGAAGTAGATATACAGAGCAACAGTTTGTCTATAGCTGCAAATACAAATTGAAAGTGTTATACAAACTGTACTATACATAACCAGTTATACAGCAGTAAAAAACTGACATACATTTAAATGTTCTTTTATGTATTTTAGTATTTTTCATCAAGTAAGTCTTATATGTGGAAAAAAATTTCAGGTTAAAATAAATTATGTAGCAAAAATATGTGAACAGAAAAACAAGTAGTACTTAATTTTATACCTTTATACATTGTTATTTTTCATTCATATGTGTGTGTGTGTGTGTGTGTGAATGAATATATATATACATATATACAGAAATAATCATGAATATAAATCAATAAATAATCAGATTTTTATCAGATAAAATGACTCAGTATCATTTAGATTATCCTCTATCTAAAATTTAGTGGCAATTTATTTACATGCATGAGCTTGAGGCATTGGCATAGACTCCTGTTACTCAATTCTTCTAAAAAAATCTAGTATTTTACAGTATCTTCTATTGAAAGTTTACATGAAAGGATAGTAAGAGAAATAATAAGAAATAGATATATCAGGCATGAACTCTGCAGCCAGTCGCACAGCACCCAGAGTAGGCTCTACTCCTAGGCTCTCTAGCATGTCCAGGATCTTAGGATCAGGGGTGAGTAGGACACAACATCTGTTCCAACACCACCAGGAGTAATTGGGACCATCAGGATTCAGGAATGCAGGAATCCAGCCCAGCCAGTGGCTCTAGTTCCTTCCAGCCTGTGCTGGTTTACCTTGGGCACAAACTCCACAGCCAGTCCCACAGCACCCAGAGGAGGCTCCACTCCCAGGAGCTTTAGCATGCCCAGGATCTCAGGATTCCAGGATCTCAGGATCCAAGGATCCCAGGAGCTTGGCCACACCAGGATCTCAAGATCCCAGAGGAAGCTTGACACCCAGGAACTCTGACACACATAGAATCTCAGGATCACAGGATCCTGGAATCACAGGATCACAGAGACAGCTGGTCTCTGAGGAGTTCTGACACAAACAGAATTATAGGAAGGACAGGCTCCAGTAAGAAATAATGAGGGCAGGTAGCACTAGAGACTATCAATCAGATGGCAGGAGGCAAGGGTAAGAACTTAAGCAACAGAAACCAAGGTTTCTTGGCAGCATCAGAACACAGTTTTCCCACCATAGGAAGTCCTAGATAAACCATCACACTGGAAAAGCAAGACTTGGATCTAAAATCACTTCTCATGATGATGATGGAGGACTTTAAGAAGGACACCCTCATAGAAGCAGGGGGAAGGAGGATGGGATTGAGGGTTTCCTGGTAGTGGGGAAAACTGAGAAAGGGGATAATATTTGAAATGTAAATAAAGAAAAAAATCCAAGAAAAAAAGAAAAAAAAGAAATGGTTCAACACACACACACACACACACTCACACACACACACACACACACACACACAAAAGAAATAGATATATATGTGCACATAATATTAAGTAAAGAAACTATATGAGGAATAATTTAAAACAGCTTTAGTCTACTCATTCTCTGCCTGTAGGATATAACTGTGGATAAACAAACAAGGCTAGATATAATTTCATAGCAATTATATTAGCAATTTCCTTGGTTTATAGGAGAATAGAATAATGTTATTTAAAAATAAGGATTATTTTCAGCGGAGTCCATTTTAGAAGATACCTCTAGCTTAGGATTACTTGTAGTTAATAAATCTAGAGTTACAGATTTACAAAACGTGGCTGTACAGTACATAAGCTATAGCACACAACAATATTAGCTATAATTCTTCACTAGCTCTGTCAGAAAATAAGCTTTTAGTAAGAAACCATATCTGCTCTTGGCCAGAAAGATCATGTTCCCTTCTAGTTGGAAGAAAAAAATTCTGTCCATGATGTTTCAGAGTAGTCTCTGTTTTCTTTGAGCCTTTAAATTGGATGAGTTTAAAGACCTTTGATTCACAGAAAACTGATTTAAAAAAGGTTTTACTAAGTGTTGTTTTTTTTAAGTAAAGAAAATAGAGCCATAAATCAAAACACACATTCATCAATTAATTTCTCCAATGAAAGATTCTTTCAAATTTATAAGAAAGTGAACCCCCATAGTTTCTAAGTCTTTCTATGGTCTACATAGCAGGCAATGTAATTGAACTTATATCCCCTGGATGACATAAAGTTCTTTGTAGTGTGCAGTTTCACTGAGCTACTTTGGCACACAATCAAATACTTAGCTCTTGGTCACCTACTACTATGTTTAAATGTATGCTGTGATTTTAATCTCACTATCTATTAGTTGAATTCAAGAAGCCATTCTCCATTTTAGAATCTGATATGAAATCCCAGTGCATTAGAAGAGTGTTTTATTGGTTTTGCATTACTGTACATATATTCTTGTAAGCTACGTATATTCAAAAATAATAACTCCATGGACTTTCTGTTGCTATTCAGCACTGAATTCCCAGACTCAGTCAGATGAAATGATTCTTCTCTAATAAAATTCCTTTGATGTCACTCAGCACGCACTCTTGAAAAGTCACTTTTAATTACACTTTGACATTTATTTTACTTTATACCAAAGACATACAAAAATAAACCCCATAACTTTTAATGAAATTGATATGGTTTGGCCTGGTAGTAAGTCAAAATTGAAAGAAGCCTGCTAGAAAGACTTTGAAAAGACTTGAAGGAAATTACTCCTGGTTTTCATCTAAAAATAAAGTGCTACTTCTATGCTACACAGGTAGAAATAGCTTTCCTTTTTTGACAAATGATCTAGGGGGATTTACAACATTACTCTAGGATAATGAACTCTAGAGAGGATTCTAAGATGATGAATACTAAAAGTAAGAGAGTTCTTTTGATGTTATTTCCAGGTACTTCTAATTCTGAATGAATAAATACTATAAGGAATGGACAGGAAGCTGGAAAGAAGGACAATTTAGGCTTGCGTTGTGTTTACTTGGGGTTCACTGGCACATATGAATCATTTTATGTAATCTTAGCCCATGGAATTAATCCACAAATAAGTTCAGTTTAGCTAGACAATTGAATGTATAACTTACGAAACAAGGAAAATAAAAATCCCATGCTATTTCATGATTCTCACTTCATGGAGCCCACTGAGAAAGCTAAAGTATTTTACAAATGACAGAGAGTTAAGTCAGTTAATTTAACATATACTGTTCTTTCTGCATATTATTTCTTTCAGGTACTTCAATGAGAGAGAAAGTAATGGTGGAGTATATGGTTAAAGATTACTAAAATTTGCCATCAAGCAATAGAAATATTTTAGTGCACTGGGAGTATTTTTGATCTTCTGGGTTTTCTTTTTCACTCTTAAGCTCCATTGTTTAGAGGAAAAAATTACCTATAATCACCTTATTTTTCTATCAAATATAATGCATTAAAATTATATATATATATAGCCATACTGACTGTCTATTTTCAGTCACCTGCAATAGATTATGAGACATTTAGAACATCATGCAAATTTACAAGGAATGGGAAAACACTACTAAAGCTGAAACATGCTGTTTTTAACTTATGATTGTCCTTTGCAATTTTACATAGAGGAAATGAAGAACAAGGTGGACCAATCTCACATTGACCAGGCACTGGATACCGATCTTCCCTGGAAGGGAAGTACAACCCCATTAAAACTACTCTGTTATACAATACAAAGAAAATAAATTAGGTTCAATTCATTAGTTGTCAAAACTCCCAGCAACTGGGATGTGCTGCTAGATCCTAAAGGGACATCTGAATGAAACATTGTAGTGGTTACTCCTTGTTGTCTGAGCTCCTAAGTTCCTGACATTCTGTACTTATCATGATTTAATTCCTTCCTGCAGTGACATTTTTAACAGACATATCTGAATGTAAGATGAGATAAATGCTAACAATAATCACTCTGAATCATACATTTTATTATGGTCCCTAAACTAAATATTTAGAACATAAATATGGAATTTGGGGAGATCTATTAATGTCTAGTTATGTTGACTTTAGGGTATGAATTAACAAGGAAATTTGTTATTTCCCCTTAACTTTATAAAATTTTCGCATGAAGAATTGTGGTTTTAGGGATCAATGGAAAAATGGAAACAGTCTAGGTTTTCTCTTTATTCCATTACTGTCTCTCTACACAGATTTCCTGACATATCTCATATTTAATTTGAATTTCAAAACCATCACTCATTAAAATTTAATTTTGAATTTATTTTCACTATCAAGTATAACATTAGCTGCAACTCATAAATATACTAATAATTATTATATTATTATGGTTCATTAAATAAATGTAACAAAAAAATCTAAGCTAATTACTTCCCAGTCATGAAATAAGCCACAGTGTCTGTGAGTTCATAGGTGAACTAGATCTACTGTGATTAGATGGTCGGGTTCTATGGGGTCTTCCATCCACCATGACTGTTAAGTTTTTTTCTGCTTCCTCTTCCATAGTGTTTCCTGAGCCCCAATAGGGGAGATTTAATGAAAACATCTCATTAAGACTTAGTGTTCTGCTTTTTCTGTTCTTTCATATTGATGTATTTGGCCTTATGTTGAGGTTCTTGATCCATCTTGGGTTGAGTTCTATGTAGGGTAACAGTTATAGATCTTCCTGCATTCTGCACTCAGCCAGCTGGTTTGACCAGCGCCACTTGTTGAAAACGTTGTCTTTATTTTTTTCCTTAACGTGTATTTCTGGCATCTTTATCAAGTGTGTATAGGTGTGTGAACTCACTTTTGTGCTTTCAATTTGGATCCACTGCTCATCATTCAGTTTGATTCCACTGCCTGTTTTCAAAAATAACTTGCTGCTTTTATTATTATAGCTCTCGTGAAATTTCCGGGAGGAGATGAAGACACTTGAAGTGATTGTCTTATTGTTTAGGGTATTTTTGTTATCCAGGATATATTGTTTATCTATATAAACCTGAAAATTTTTCTCCCAACATCTGTGAATAATAATATGAGAATTTTGAAGATGGATGCCTCAGATTTGTTGAGTGATTTTGATAAAATGGCCATTTTTACTATATTAATCCTACCAACTGGTGATCATGGACAGTCCTTCCATTATCTAATATACTCTCCAGTTATTCTGTGTCTTAAAGTATTTATGAGTCTTTGACTTGCTTGGATGGAATTAACCCCAGGATAGTTTTGAGGTTATTAAAGGAGAGATACTGTTTCTCTGGTTTCTTCCTCCAGAAATTTGTCATTTGTATTTAAGAGGAATTTTGATATTTTTTTTAAATTAACTTTCCATGTTGCTATGATGTTAAAATCAGATGTAGGAGTGTCCTTGTGAAAATTTTAGGGTCACATTATACAATCATATTATCTGCAAACAAGGATATTTTTACTCCTTCCTTTCATATCTGTATCCCCATGATCTATTTCCCTCATCTTGTTACTCAAGCTAAGTCTCCTAATACACTGTTGAATACATATGGAAAATGTGGACATCTTGGGCTAGTTTCTGATGTTATTGGAAATGTTCTGAGCTTATCTATATTTACATGGCTATTATCTGTAAGTCACCTCATATATTCTGAAGTATGTATCTAGTATTCCTAATTTCTGCATGGTTTTATCACCTCAGGCTTTCAGATATTTCCTAAGGCCTTTTCTCAGCTTTTGAGATTGTTATTTTTTTTTTAATTTTAGTTTTAGTCTTTTCATGTGGTAGATTGTATTTATCAATTTATGTATCTTGAGTGATACCTGCATCACTGAGACGAAGTCTGCTTGATCGTGGTGGATGATCTTTTCTGTGTGTTCTTAGATTTAGTTTGCAACAATTTTTTTAAAATATTTCTCCATTTTTATTAGATATCTTCTTCATTTACATTTCAAATGCGATCCCCAAAGCCCCCTAAACCCTCTCCCTGCCATGTTCCCCAACCAATTCACTCCTGCTTCCTGGCCCTGGCATTCCCCTGTACTGGGGCATATGATCATTGCAAGACCAAGGGCCTCTGCTCCCATTGATGGCTGACTAGACCATCCTCTGCTACATACAATTTTATTGTAAGTTTTAGCATGTATGTTCATAAGTTAGTATCACTTATCTGATTGTGATTTAACTTTGGTAGCTGCCACATATGTGAAGCAATTAATCTGTTTCTTCTAGATTTGCCATTTTAGTGGAGTCTAGGTTTTTGAGTCTGTGCTTATGGTTTTCCTCACTGCCTGATTTTGGTTGTTATACCTAACCTTTTTGTCTCTAATTTTGTTAATTTGTATCTTCTCTTTGTGCCATTTAGTTAATTTGGGTAAGAGTTTATCAATTTATTGATTTTCTCAAAGAACAAACTATTTGTTTCATTGATTGTTTATACTATTTTATTTTACCTTATTGATTTTAGACCTGAGCTTAATTATTTTTTGCCATGTAATACTTTCTTCTTGTTTTGACTTTTTTATTAATTATTTGAGAATTTCATATACTGTATTTTGATCACATTCACTTTCTTTCTTCCATTAATTTATTTATTCACTTTACATCTCAATCACAGCCTTTCTCAGAGTCCCTCCTACATGTTGCCCTTCCCCCATGCCCTCCCCTTTTCCTCTGAGAAGGGGGAGGTGTCCCTGGGTAACAACCCACCCTGGTACATCAAGTCACTGCAAGACCAGGCACATCCTCTCCCACTTAGGCCTAACAAAGCAGCCTGGTTAGAGGAACATGATCCACAGGCAAGCAACAGAGCCAGGGTTAGCTCCCATTCCAATTGTTGGGAACGCACATGAAGACCAAGCTGCACTCCTGCTACCTATGTCTATGTCAGCTGGTAGAAGTCGGTCCAGCCCATGTATGATGTTAGGTTGGTGGTTTAGTCTCTTGGAGCCCCCAACTTTCCAGGTTGTTTGACTCTGTTGGTCTTATGGCATCTCTATCCCCTCCAAGTTCCTCAATCCTCCCCCAACTTTTCCACAAGACTTCCCAAGCTCATCTAATGTTTGGCTATGGGTCTTTGCATCTGTTTCAGTCAGCTGCTAAGTGAAGTTTTTCAGATGACAGTTGTTCTAGGTTCCTGTCTGCAAACTTAACAGAGTACCATTAATAGTGTTAAGGATGGGTTCTTACCTGTGGGATTGGTCTCAAGTTGGGGCAGTCATTGTTTGACTATTCACTTGGTCTCTGCTCTCTCTTTGTCCCTGTACTTCTTGAAGGCAGGACAAACTTTGGTTTTCTTCTGTTTGTTTTAGAGCTTCCATGTTTGCCCTTAAGTTATGAATATGAGATCTCTGTATTACTTTTTTTTCGTTTTGTTTTGTTAGTTTTGTTGTTGTTGTTGGGTTTTTTTTTTTTTTTTTGGTATTAGTAAGTGGAAATAGGATTGAAGAGATTGGTTGAAAAGGTTCAGAGAAGGAAGGGCAGCTGGTATGCCATCAAGATCCACAGAAACACCTGGAAATGGGTGTATAGAACAAGGGGTGGCCATGACATGTGGTCATGACATCTACAAAGATGGGGTTGAGACAGGGGATTACAATTGGAAAATTAAGATGGCCTATCTGATTCCCTGACTAGACTGGCTGGTTCTCATATCCATGTCCCTTTCTTAACCAAGATCTTAAAAGAATGATCCTTTATTGATGGCCCCAGTTGCAGTCTTCACTATCCCTACCCCCCCCGTGTGTGTGTGTGTGTGTGTGTGTGTGTGTGTGTCTGTATGTATGTATGTATGTATGTATGTATATATGTATGTTATTAACATCATATTCCTACCCAAGTTACAATGATAGCTGTTTACTTTGAGGATCAAGTGAACTGACTAACTAGATTTACGTTTCTTCTGTCTTGTTTTTAGTACCATGAATGTGTCTTAAATACCATCTCACACACATACATAAAGTATGGGAGATCATATGACAATAGAACTTTTAAATTGCATCTATGATCCATGGACATGTTTTATTTCTTTAACTAATAAAATAGAAAGCAACTCAAGTCACAAAACCTGGAAAAGTCATGGTCTACTTTAAACGACTGATAAGAATGATTGTTATGACTTCAATATAATTCTCATGCCTTTCATGATTGGAAAAACCTTTCACAAAGCCATATACCACCCACATGGATAGAAAAATGAAGGAAGAAGCTGACAGATTTAATGTTATGTACTACAAATTTTTATGCTCTGTATAGATCAGTGACCAAAGGCCACAACATTTCTAAACTGGGAACATGAATGAGAAGAAAAATAAGGCACTGACTGAGGCCCTTTCATTCTGAGACACAGAAACCCAGGTTGCTCTGTTTTGATGTTCCTCAACAGTGTTATTTTGGGATAGTTACTAGGCAACTATGTCTGTGAGTCATGGGAGAACACTCAGCAGCAGCAGCCATGTCATCTTTCAATAGACTTAACACAATAGATAAACACCATCACTTTTTTTTTTTTTCACAAAGACCCATGTCAGGAGTCAGGAGTGAAATGAGATATGTAGGATGATTTTATACTTGAGGATCTGAAATTGGTTTTCATATATTTCAGGTGTAAACATTATTAGGGCTATTATGTAAATGCATGTCTTAATAAAAGGGAGGTTGCAATAAGGAATGAGAGAAAAAAAAAACTACATCACAAACAAGTCAAGCAAAAGATTTGAAAGATTTATTGTGTTTTGAGAGTCAATTACTGGTTGTAAAGGACCAGATCCACAGAGCCACAGTCTCTGCAATCTCCTAAAACATTATGTTCAGAAGACACAAATACTCCTTTCAAAGTCTGTTTCTCAAGAAACTAATCCAATCATCTATGTATATATACATGATTAAGTCATTTTTATTTTTTAAATTCCTCTGAAAATTAATAACACCCTAGACTATACAGAAAGGACTTTCTTCTTGTCCAAATAAATAAGTCTCACTTTGTTATTTTGCTGTTTTCTTTTTGTATTTCTAATTCATTTTCAATTTTATATCTAATTTATTATTCCTACTGGATTCTAATTTATGACTCTGGTTTCCAATTTACTCTAGATTCTTTTGGAAGTCCTTCATGTAAAATTTATAAGTCATGACATTTTCTGAGAGACAAGTATGTAAATCAAGGACAGTTTTCTCATCCAGTTATAAAAGCAACATGCTTATTGCCAAACAAAAAGAATACAAATAATAATTTGGTTATATTTTCAAGATCTGTCCATTTTGACATAGAATATTATTAACACAGAGTTGTTTTCATAACATCATACAACTGCAATATTAGAAAAGAATTCTAGTTATTCAGAGACAGCTTCATGCACAGGTAACAGCTTTTACATCACCTGACATTTAGTATATCCCAGTAACAATTTTTAGAGAAAATATGCACACTATCTTCAAAAACCCTATTTATTTGAATCACAGCCTCTTTAAATCTTAATGCTAAGTATACATGTTTTGTATAATCTCCAGTCCATGTAGAGCCTTTTCAGGTCTATAGTATCCTAAAGTCAATAACTTAGCAAATGATATCTTGATTTTTGGAAATTTAACTTTTACATTTATATTGTTGAAGGTAAGAATAAAATTTAATTCTCAGACGTTACATGTATAACCTACTTTTCTTTCTTTTTTGTTTCTTTTTTGTTTTTGTTTGTTTGTTTGTTTATTTTTTGTTTTGTTTTTGAGACAGGGTTTCTCTGTGTAGTTCTGGCTGTCCTGGAACTCACTTTGTAGACCAGGCTGGCCTTGAACTCAGAAATCTGCCTGCCTCTGCCTCCCAAGTACTGGGATTAAAGGCGTGTGCCACGACCGCATGGCTTATAACCTACTTTTCTACACTATTCATTTTTTGACAGAAAATAGCAAGAAATGACACCAATATCTTCATTATTAGTCCCAAATAACATTAATGGCAAAAATATCCTCATTACTAGTCAATATTCAAGACCATCCACAGTGCACCATGCCCAAAACAATTCTCCATGTGTCTTCATCCTACTTATAAATGGCATGCTATACTTCACACAGAAAAAAAAGAAACTAGTTTCTAGTCGTATTACAAATATATACAATAAACATTCTGGTAACATAATAACTGAAGCTCATAGAGTTTTGATGTGTCAGTCAATAGTAGCAGCTTTACATAGATAAACCACATTATCCCATAAAGTTGATATTAGAGGTCTTTCCCCAGTTTTCTTTTCAAATTACATTGTTTGAGGAACAGTTGAGAGCTTATATTTGAAGTCTGCTATTTTCTCCACAATCTTTCTAAATATGCAGAGCTTGCAAGGGAAACTTCAAACATCTCTGCAGTTCTAAACATGAATCACATGCAGTTCTAAAAATGAAAGGACAAATGATAATGGATATTTATTGGTTAGAATGTGAAAAAAGGAAATTCTTGCATATCAGTGTAAAACAGAAAATCTATTATTAAGGTTTTTTTAAACCTCAATAAAATTTTTTTTAAATAAAGCTAATATATAATCCACTTATCACAGTATTATTAATATACACAAAAATATGAAATCAGTGGTTGAAATATATTTTTATCACATTAGCTAATAAATAGAGTCAATCTTAGTGTTCATTAACTGATGATTAGATAAAGAAAAAGTGATACATGTATGCATATAAAGAAGTTACATATAGCTTTTGGTGGGGGAGAAATACATCTATTTATAGTTATGTGATCAAATCTGTAAGATACTGTAATGAGTGAAATATGTCACATACCCAACGACAAATAGCACAGGATCAATAATCATTCTATAGAAGTTGGTCTCATAGGAAAGATAATTTAATGGTAATTACTTTAGACTGGACATGAGAGGGTGAAGGTTGAGAGTTACTAATTCGAGGATAAAATCATCCATCTATACAGTAAGAGTAATGTCCTGAAACCTATTGGATAACATAGCAACTAGGGTTAAGAATATGATGAATGTATATTATATTCTTGGAAAAGGATGAGATTATGGGTAAACAATTCTCACAACTGTATGAATTAACTTGCACATTTATCAACTACAGCATCCCATGAAATATAACAATCAGATGTTATATATAATTTAAAAATGTCCACTTATGTTTGTGTGTGTACATGTTTATGTGGTATTACACATGTAGCATATATGTATGTATGGGTGTACATGTACATTTAGAAGTCAAAAATTAGTCTCAGGTACCATTCACCTTGTGGGTTGAGATTAGCCTGCAGATTGTTGGGTTATAATGGATAGTATTCCAGAGATCCTGGAAAATCAAACTGTATCTTCTGGGATTGCAATTATGTACCACCAATCCAGATTTTTCATGAGAGTTTGGGGGATAGAGCTCAAGTCCCCATATTTGTGTGGCAAACACTGTACTAATCAACCCATCTATTTTATTTTAATTACTTTATCTTATTATCAGCAAATTTATTTTTGGTTTTGTTTCTTTCAAACCAGACTCTCATAATCTTGCTTTGGCTGCATAAAATTCACTACATAGGCCAGGCAGACATCAAACTCACAGAGACCCACCTTGTTCTTCCTCCAGAGTGCTGGGATTAAGGCATGCACCACTACATCTTGCTAAATATTTCTTTACATTTTCATTTTAAAAAATAAAAACAGTATTAGAATCTGTGTGGCCATAAGAGACATGTCTAATCTGGCAGGCACTCATGTCTTCTCTCTTCAAGCAGGTGTTGGCTTTTGTGAGCAGTCATTTGAACAAAAAGACTTATTTCAGCTTGCTAACTGTGCCCTTGTATTGTCACGTCTGATGTGCTTAGGGTATTAGTAGGAATTTCTTACATGGCCCAGCATGACTGCTGCAGTTTTTATGTTGACTGTATTTAACCACATCAGCATGTATGCATCCTTGAGATAAAGTTTATTGCTTTTGCCAAAAGTTAAGAAAAATTATGTGATAAAATGGTAAACTTTCTTTTAAGTTCAATCTTTCGCGGAGGTATTCAATGCACCCTGACTGTGCTTTCAACATTATGACATTCCATATGACATTACTTTGAAAAAAAGGCAGGAACTCTATTCACACATGTTACCTTTTTTTTTCTTCAAATCTTAAGTATGTGCTTAGACAAATCTGAGATATCATTTCAATCTGAGAAATAAGTCCCTCCCTCACAACTATCCCAACTATTCTTCCTTCTGAAATCAAATATTTCTTTATTGGAACATATTTACAAATTAATTTACCACTCCTATAAGATAACATATATAGGAAAATTACTAAGTCTTTTAGAAAACAGAATTCAAGCAAATTTCTTCTGTAAATTAAAAAAAGTATAGTCAGCCACCCTCATAGTGATGAGTAAGGTCTTTGTTGATTTCAGTGCATATAAGAATTAATTGCTGTTAGCATAGTGTTTTTATTTTCACAAAATTTTAAAATGTATGACGAGATTTAACAGATTATTGGATTTGACTTTCAGCCAATATCTTGGGCATAAACTATGGTGATTTATATCGCTCATTTGTCCTCTTGGCTTATTTCTCTAGCATAACTGATGCATAACTTCTAATGCATGTCAAAGAATAGAACAGTACACAGTCTCATAGCTGTTATTCGTCCCATTGTAACTGAGGTACTATGTGTTGCATGTAGTTTTTTTTTTTTTTTTTTTAAGCAAGCTAAACCCTGCTCTTGTAGTGGCATCAGCGGTTTTACCCACCCTCATTGCTAGCTCCAACACCAAAATGCCCATGCAAAGAATACAACTCAATAATAAAATTGCAATTCTCCTATGAAATCCTGAGGTATTTGAAGGTCCTCTTAACACAATCTTCAAACTCTTATTTCTCCATTTTCTTCTCTCTCCATCCTCCCTCTCTTGTCTCTTCTCCTCCTTCTCTCCCTTTTATAAAACATTCAGCTTTGTCTTTTCCTTCCACTTCCCAATCACAGGTTCTAGCATTATCTGATATCAACTAACAGTACCTGAGTATGTGGTCTATTCCTTGTTAGAGCACACCTCTTTAGGGAGGAGAAAATACAAATAGCAATCCACAACACTATGAAGCCATAATAAACTGGTATTATCCAGACTTATAACATCTGATGAGCTTTATGGTAATAACACTACTTCCATGGCAAAATAAGAACTACTTATGGAATTTATGGAATGATGATGTGGAAAGTCATAGAGAAAACTGATTGGCATCAGCTGAATGCACTATTTCAATTGTAATGTCCATAAGAAGTAGATGTATCTGTAATTTAGCATCAGACATAGTAAATCATTTTGGATAAATTTAATTATTGTGTGTAAATTTAATAATGCTCACTATAAATTTGACTAAAGTTAAGCATCTACATGGGTAACGTTTTTATTTTAAAGAGTTGAGATCCTATGAAAATGTTTTATATTTGAGATAGTAATAGTATGAAGAGAAAAAGTGTCAGAATGAATTCAAAATAATGTTCTTAGCATGCTGTAGAAATAATCTGCATGAACTCAGATTCAATTAACACTATTAATAGTAATTTTGGTTATTTCTACAAATGTGACTCCATGTAATCACAAGCCATTTAAAACTTTATGTATATTTTACAGATGGGATAAAGCCTATGTAATTAGAAATAAGAAAAAAAAGACCTTTATCCATGTTTAGAGTGACATTTCTGAAACTTCAAACCCAAAACATCCAGGAAATCCAGGACACAATGAAAAGACCAAACCTAAGGTATTATTGAAGACAGCAGATTCCCAACTTAAAGGGCCTGTTAATATCTTCAACAAAATTATAGAAGAAAACATCCCTAACCTAAAGAAAGAGATGCCCATGACCATACAAAAAGCCTACAGAACTTTCAATCAAAAGTTATCAAAAAAGATTAGAAAGGACACTTCAAACTTTTCAAAGGAAAAAAAAACCCTACAAAACATGAACTCTCAATTCTGAACATATATGCTCCAAATGCAAGGGCACCCACATTCATAAAAGAAAATTACTAAAGCTCAAAGCACACATAGCACCCCACACAATGATAGTGGGAGACTTCAATAAACCACTCTCAGCAATGAACAAATTATGGAAACAAAAACTAAACAGTGAAACTAAAAGAAGTTATGAACCAAAATTGATCTAACAGATATTTATAGAACATTTCATCCTAAAGCAAAAGAACATACCTTCTTAGCACCTCATGATACCTTCTCCAAAATTGACCATTGTCACAAAACAGTCCTCAACAGATTAAAAAATATTGAAATTATCCCATGCACCCTAACAGATCATCACAGAATAAGACTGGTCTTAAATACCAACAAAAACATGGAAACCACATGTATACATGGAAGCTGAACAGCTCTGTACTCAATGATAATTTCGTCAAGGAAGAAATAAAGAAAGAAATTAAAGGCTTTTTATAATTTAATGAAAATGAAGACACACCACATCCAAACTTATGGGACACAATGAAAGCAGTGCTAAAAAGAAAACTCATAGCTCTAAGTACCTCCAAAAAGAAATTGAAGGGAGTTTACACTAGCAGCTTGACAGCACACCTGAACGCTCTAGAACAAAAAGAAGCAAATATGCATAAGAGGTGATATTCAAACTCAGGACTGAAATCAACCAAGTAGAAACAAAAAGAACTATACAAAGAATCAACAATCCAGGAGTTGTTTCTTTGAGAAAATCGATATATAAACCTTTAGCCAGACTAACCAGAGGACACCAGAGACCATATTCAATTAATAAAATCAGAAATGAAAAGAGAGACATAACAACGAAATATATCTTAAAATAATTATTCTGTTTGTTGAATATTAATAGTTGAAAATACTAAAATCATGTCCTACAAAAAGAATGATTTTTCTACATTATGTGTGCAGTCTCCAATGCATATAAAGCAAATAGATATAAGTGAAGGAAATAAAGTTGCAGTCTGCTCTATAATTTTACTCTAAAGTCATGCAAAAAGATGTTGAAGGCAAAAAGAGGCAGGTAAATATTTGGAGTTTTAAATTTATCTACTAAATTTCACTAAATAAATACCTAAGAAGTTCCTACATGTTATATTCTTCTTGTGAAAGGGGGATCTGATTCTCAAAAAAGGAATTCTTTTTTTTAATAATTTTATTAGATATTTGCTTCATTTACACTTCAAATGCTATCCAAAAATTCCCTATAACTCACCCACTCCCCTATCCACCCACTCCCACTACTTGGCCCTGGACTTCCCCTGTGCTGGGTCATATAAAGTTTACAAGACCAAGGGGCCTCTCTTCCCAATGATGGCCAACTAGGCCATCTTCTGGTACATATGCAGCTGGAGACACGAGCTCTGGGGGTACTGGTTAGTTCATATTGTTGTTCCACCTGTAGAGTTGCAGACACCTTCAGCTCTTTGGATAATTTGTCTAGCTCCTCCATTGGGGGCCCTGTGTTCCAACCAATAGTTGACTGTGAGCATCCACTTCTGTATTTGCCAGACACTGGCATAGCCTCACAAGAGACAGCTATATCAGGGTCCTTTCAGCAAAATCTTGCTGGCATATGCAATAATGTATGCATTTGGTGGCTAATTATGGGATGGATCCCTGGTTTGGGCAGTCTCTGGATGGTCCATCCTTTTGTCTCAGCTCCAAACTTTGTCTTTGTAATTCCTTCCATGGATATTTTGTTCCCTATTCTAAAGAGGAATTAAGTATCCCCTCTTTGGCCTTCCTTCTTCTTTTCTTGTGATTTGCAAATTGTATCTTGGGTATTCTAAGTTTCTGGGCTAATATCTACTTATCAGTGAGTGTATATCAAGTGAGTTTGTTCTTTTGTGATTGGGTTACCTCACTCAGGATGATATCCTCCAGATCCATCCATTTGCCTAAGAATTTCATAAATTCATTGTTTTTAGTAGCTGAGTAGTACTCCATTGTGTAAATGTACCACATTTTCTATATCCATTACTCTAGTGAGGGACATCTGGGTTCTTTCCAGCTTCTGCCTATTATAAATAAGGCTGCTATGAACATAGTGGAACATGTGTCCTTATTACCAGTTGGAACATCTTCTGCATATATGCCCAGGAGAGGTATTGCTGGATCTGCCAGTAGTACTATGTCCAGTTTTCTGAGAAAATGCCAGACTGATTTCCAGAGTGGTTGTTCAAGCTTGCAAATCCCACCAGAAATGGAGAAGTGTTCCCCTTCCTCCATATCCTTGCCAACATCTGCTGTCCCCTGAACTTTTGATCCTAGTAATTCTGACTGGTGTGAGGTAGAATCTCAGGGTTGTTTTGATTTGCCTTTCCCTGATGATTATGGATGTTGAACATTAAAAAAGGAATACTTAATCTGGCATGAACAATGATTTACCAGCTACTAAAATATGAAGGTCTCTTGTTTAGTTGAGTTTTTGGTTTGTTGGTTTTATAATCCCTATTATTTCACTCTTAATGCTAAAATTATGGAATCCTTAATACACTATCTCTAGAGAAAGGAGATTTCTTTTGCAGACATTACATATTGGTGAGATATATGTTCCATTTTACTATAATTATGACATTCTAATTTAGAGTATCAATCTATTTCTGTGTGATTTTGTTGTATTTGCCACCTACTAACAAAATGCTATAGATGCTATAGGATTGTGAACATAGCAGATCTTTCTGGACATAGAGTGAGCCTTTCAAGTTCCCTACGTCTTTTCTTATTAGCAGCAACTATGCTAATCTATTAAGATTATGTTGAGCTCTTGACCTCATGAAGTTAAGTGACTCTAGGATAGTCAGTGGCTCTTCTCTTTTTCCATCCCCCTCTCTCCTCTCATGGTCTGGTTTCGTCTGCTGGTCACATTCATCCTGGTCTCTTCCCTCTGCCTGCTTTCTCGCTTATACCTACAATAAAAATCTCCATATTTTAGGAATAGTCATATCCTCCACCTTTTATTTCACTTTTTAAATTCAAATACCATTGTACAGACTGTTCGAGGCCAGCTTGGGGCTATGTAAGCCCTTTCCTCCATCAAAGCAAACCAATCAAAGAAAAAATCAGCTAAAACTACAAAGAGATTGTTTCTGGGTATAGTACTATATGTCTGTGATCACAGAATTTGGAAGATTCTGGAAGGGTTGGAAATGTCAGTCAACAACGGCCTACTAGCAAGTTCTAGATTATCCTGTCAGGTTTGATCAACCTGTGGCCACATGTGATCTAAGGACAGATATGAATAATGTTCAACTCAAAAGTTGTAAAGTTGCTTTATACAATTTGAGAGAGTGGGTACATTGCTCAGCGCATAAACTGCTAGCTGAGTTCAGATCTTTAACACACATATAGAAGTCAGGCATTGGAGAGGGTATCGGTAACTCCAATGTCAAGGGAACAGAGAAGGCCTGATCTCTGGAGTTCATTGATCAGCTAGTCTGACTGAAAGGATGTGTTTAAAGTTTCTAAAAGCCTAGGTCTCCAAAATCATGTACAGAGACAGAGGGAGAAATTCGATTTCAGTCTTTGATTCCTATTGGCCCATGCGGATGGTTGTGCATGCAAGCATGCACACATACACAAATTATACATATTTTTAGAAAAAGTACTCTTTAAAAAAATCTGATGAATACTATTTTAAACTATACTTATTTGTTTTAAATATAACCAATATTTAAAATAAATAATATTTTTTTAAGTAATACAGATCATGTCACTGAACAAAAGACTCTCTTAGGTAGCATAAACTACATGGTACTTTTAAAAATAAAAGCATGATGATATTTTAAAATTCTAAATTCAAATTTTCTGGTAGTACAGTGCTTTTATTCATCTAAGGTGCTAATAACTTTCCACAAAGTCTACCAAATGCATCATTTTACAGCTTACTGGAGTTTCCAGAATTAGTTTCATTTCCAAAAGCAAACAGAAGTTTTCGTATTCCCAAAACTCATTTTAACTTCAGCACACCAAATAGAATATTACTGTCACCTGTAAGCAAAGAGACAGAGTGTGGGGTTGAAAGTTCACTCAGTTGTTCTTTGTGAAGTTCTTTACAGAAAGGATTGCAGGTAAGGCTGTCTGGAAATGGAATGACTTGACATAAGCTTGAAAATGTGTTTAACAATGCATGTAAACAGTCCCTTTGCCATCAACTTGCTTAGATATGAGAGTTTTGCCAGAAAATTTTGTATGTTCTTAAATACATACTTTTCAGAAGATTATTATTCCAAAATATATTTTTCTTTTAGATAGCTATCTACCCACTTATTATCTGAGTCAGAAAGATTGGCATTCATCCCCTTACATATGATTTAGCCTTTTCACAAGAGAGGCATTTTATTAACCAAGTGTATACAGTACCTAATGCCACCAAAGTAAAAACTCTATCAGAGCCAAGAAAAGCTAGCAAGGAAAGGTTGATGTAGATGAAGACATGATACACTTTTCAAATTGAACTAGAGACTTGAATTTGTTTGAAATACAAAATTTAATCAGAACAATTTTGTTTAAGTTTTCTGTTTGTCTGTTTGTGTTTTGGGTTTTTGGTTTGTTTCTTGTTTTTCAATTTTGTTGTCATTATTCACTCTGTGAGATTATGTCACTGTACTGCATAGCTTTGTGTCAACTTGACACAGCTGGAGTTATCACAGAGAAAGGAGCTTCAGTTGGGGAAGTGCCACCATGANATCCAGCTGTAAGGCATCTTCTCAATTAGTGATCAAGGGGGGAGGGCCCCTTGTGGGTGGTGCCATCTCTGGGCTGGTAGTCTTGGGTTCTATAAGAGAGTGGACTG
>NC_034593.1:66355623-66378180 GCF_900095145.1 Mus pahari
CTATAAGAGAGTGGACTGAGCAAGCCAGTGGAAGCAAGCCAGTAAAGAACATCCCTCCATGGCCTCTGCATCAGCTCCTGATTTCTGACCTGCTTGAGTTCCAGTCCTGCATCCTTGGGTGATCTACAGCAGTATGGAAATGTAAGCTGAATAAACCCTTTCCTCCCCAACTTGCTTCTTGGTCATGATGCTTGTGCAGGAATAGAAACGCTGACTAAGACAGTCACCTAGCCACCAATCTCAGACATAGCTTTGCTGACAAGTAAAATACTGAAATGTACTTCATACATAAAATACCAGCAGCTAAAATTCAGTGAGTCAAGAATAAATTATCTTTCTTGCAAATGATACACCAAAGAATCACCATTCGTTTGCCAACTACTTTTTTACTCTATAGTGGCACTACTCCAGAAAACCTGCTCAGGGATGTTTTCCATTAACTGGTAGAAATCCACAGTAACCTTCACTTTATTTACAAAAGTCCAGTATCAATCCAATCCATTTCCATACAACGCATTTGGTAACCATTGTAAATAAAAGGGTTCATGGTTATTTGAAGAAAGCAGTATCATGTTAAAAAAAAAAGTAAGTAAGTAATACAGATCATGGCACTGAACAAAAGAGTCTCTTAGGAAGCATAAACTACATGGTACTTTTAAAATAAAAGCATGATGATATTTTAAAATTCTAATTTAATAATTTTTAATATATTAAAGATAATTTTCTATTTATATCTATATGTAGTGTTTCCTATAACCTAGCACTTAAGAGACAGAGAAATAAACATGGGGATCACGAGGGTGAACAAGTATGGAATACAAAACCTTAAACAGAAAAGAAACCAAAGTCTATTCACAAGAGCATAAAACTCACACTACATTTCATAGACTCAGAAAGGCTAAGGAACAAGGAGGATTCTCGTGGATCTCCCTAAAAGGGAAAACAGAAGAGATTTTTGGGGTGGAGTAGAGGCAGATGGGGATGGGAACAGGAGGGAAAAAGAGGAGAAAAATGGAGGTAGAGCTTATAAAAAGAGATGTATGGAATTGCAGGTCATTTGGGGGCCATTTAGAATATCAATAGAGTAGAAACTCCAAGAATTCTATGAGGGTGACCCTAGCAAAGACATTTGGGGGGCTATTTTGAAACCAATAGAGTAGAAACTCTCACAATTCTGTGAGGGCGACCCTCGCAAAGACTCTAGTAAGAGAGGATACAAAGCCAGAACTGGTCATCTTCTATAACACAGAAACTTCCAGTTGTGGGACTGGGACACCAACTCAGCTACAAAATCTTCAACCTACAATCTATCCTGCCTATAAGATGGGCTAAGCAATGAAGGCCCGTGCTAAAAACAGGAAGTTAATACCCAACACTACCTGCTTGACCAGGAACTTGAAGCTGGATATCATGGAGACCAAGAATAGAAAGAAAACCAATAAAATGGTTTCTAATGATATTCTGCTATGCTCATATATTGGTACCTATCCCAGTCATTATCAAAAAAGCTTCCTCTGGCAACAGATTCAAAAAATAAAAAATAAAAATGCAGAGACCCACAGCCAAACATTAAGCAAATAGAGAGCCCACGTTGGAGATCTCCATTGTGTCCCTCCCCTCAGAGCTGAGAAACTCAATGAAAGAAAGGGACAAAAACAAACAAAACAAAGCAAAACAAAGCCACTGTGGGAGCCATGGTGGTCAAGGACACAAGGAGAACACAGCCCACTGTAACAACTAAGCAGGGATAAGTACTCAGAGACTGATACAACAATCACAGAGACAGCATGCGTCTGCATTAGGTACCCATCAAATATGTCATAGCTTG
The DNA here is from genome assembly GCF_900095145.1 of Mus pahari. NCBI lineage: Eukaryota > Metazoa > Chordata > Mammalia > Rodentia > Muridae > Mus > Mus pahari. Next base: position 66,357,452 of record NC_034593.1, read on the forward strand.
GTGTTTTTGTGTGACTCCTAAGAGTGGGAGTAGTGGTGTCTGACTCTTTTACACATGTTTGCATCTCTCCTCCTACTGGGTTGTCTCACCCATTAGGTTTGTGCCTAGTCTTTTTGCATCTTGTGAATGTGTGTTTGGTTGATATCCCTAGAAGACCTGATCACATCTGAATGGAAAAGGAATAACAGTAGATCTGGGGGAGAAAAGAGGGGAAGGGAGGACTGAGAGGAGGGGGGAAGATGGAGGGGAAACTGTGGTCAGGATGTATTATATGGGAGAAGAATAAAGAAAAGTTCCAAAAAGAATATTTTACAAGACAAAAATAAGAGATTTGCTCTTCCTCTCCTCTATTTCAATTCTCACCATATATTTTATTCTTTACCCAGTATATAGTGTTTCATAAATGCATTTTAATTCCCTACAAGACAGCAATCTTCAATTGGTCTTGTCTCTAAAACATTGCAATTTACATCCTGTCTACAATGTATCGGATGCAAGTAGTACAATATAAAACTTAATTATGTACGAAGAAAAAAAGGAGTATCTGATGGTTTGTTTTAAATGTACATAGTTTACAAAGTAACCCTATTTCCTTTGGTACTAACTTTATTTACATACTATGGAACAAAATGTTTTAGCCAAGATATAATACATATAATACATATGCATTGATTGAAGTAATGATGTATAAAATAAAGCATATATTCTTTACTGAAAATTATCTTTGTTGCATGGTCTTATGTAAATGTTTAGTTCATGCAAGATTAGGACAGTCTCACTCTCTAAGAATTGGCAGATAACCAGTGTCATTGAATGGTTACAATACATCCTTGACATAGACTCCGAGGATGTGGAAGTGGATCACAGTGCTCACGTTCCTGACTCATTACTTTACACAAATCTCCGTTTTTCTCAGATTTTTAGCAGTTCTGCTTCAGAGATTACCAGATGGCCTTTTACTTGGAATGTCCCAACTTATCTTGCCAAGGAGATAATAACTAAAAGGTTGTTATCAAGAAATGTCAAGACAATCGTACATGCTTCTTTTGTCAAATATCTGACATTACTTCCACTCAATGACTAGCAGTTGCTATAAACTTTCTAGAAAACAGAAATAATTGAGAATATGTTCACTGAGCTAAGCCTCAGCTATTTCCAAAAAATGCTGTGTACACAGTCATCCACATATGGCCTTGATTGTGCAGCTATAGAAACCACAATCAATATTAGTTTTAATGGAGAGGCAAAGCCATCAAAAGATTTAATTATCTCTCTAATACATATCATATTGCCAAGAATTTAAAGTCCATTTATTTGTGAAATAATGGATCTTTAAATAAAAGGTATTTGAACAGATATTTCTTATGAATATTCTAATAAGAAATTATGTTAATATAAAATGCTAGATCTAAAAATGGTTAAAGATTAATTACTTATAATATGCCATGAACAACATGAGGCAGAAATAGATGATTCTTCAATCTTTAATGCTTGACTCACTTATTGATTTATTCTAGATGATAAAGCAAAGGATCAACCATCTGCAGTTTAGAATGTTATTTTAAGTACAAATTAGAGATGTTTCAATATGTATGTAAAAGTTATTGTTGATCTTTAAGAACCACAATATGATATATGAGATGTTCTTTGGAAAATAATGATTGGATTGAAAGCCATTATATTTCAAAGAAACAGGAAGAGTGCACTACCAGTCATCAGTATTTAGCACAGAGGAAAAAGTATGATATATGATTTTTTTTCTGAAGTAGATAAATATACAAAAAATAAAAAAATATGTTTTCAGAAATAGAGATAAGCTATTGATAAGAAAGACAATATGTGATTAAAAAGACAGTGACAAAAATAGAATATTGATAAGATGATATTAGCTGTTTTACATACTTATACATTTACTATATATACATGTAATAATAAATAAAATCAACTACTTCTTATGAACATATACAAAATTCTGAGTGGATTATACTTTTAAATATAAGAGGAAAATATGAAATTTCAGAAAAAATACATAATTATTATAAAGTTATTCTCTCTTTTTATATGTGTACATGAAATTATGAGAGAATTCCCTGAATGGTGATTCACTAAGGCTCATGTGCATTTTGTGTGATGTTTCTGTATCAGCATTTTACATTCACAGTTCCCCTTGCACTGCCATTTTTGAAACTTGTTATATCAAATCACAGCACACAAGGAATACACTGTAACCTTGGGCTGCATCTCCATTTCATAAAACACATCATCAAATGGCTTCTTAAACACTTAAATGTGTTTTTCATAATCAAATGTTAAATATATAAAATTAAAAAAAAATCATTATATCTTGTACTGTACAGAAGAGTCAATTTAAAACCAAAAAAAAAAAAACTACCTAATATTTGATTTTAACATATATTTCTATAAAGTCTGAAAATCTCTAAACAAAACTGCCTAGATATTTCAGAACTGATACAAATGTAGAGACCAATGATTTCAGTCCTAAATATTGAAATAGTATATATGGATGTGTTCCCATGAATAAGTAATATATATTGTAATATTCAAAACCTGAAAATGATCAAGATATTTTTAATTAAAATGCAAATAAATTATTCAGTATTCAGAAAATATAACACAGAAGATATATATATCTGTGTTATATTTTCTGTGATACATGTACACACACACACACACACACACACACACACACACATCCTTGATGATCACAGGGATAAAACTGAGAACCAGTAGATAAACAATATATGTGTGTTTGTAATATACACTAAATTAAAGTATTTGCACTCTGTATTTCTTTTCTTTGATTCTCTACAGACCAAGAATGAGTATGGATAGTGTAGGCATTGGTGATATACTTTATTCTGACCTTGACTTTGGACTTACATATAGATCTTCATGTTTCAAAAGCATTTTACAATTTTCTGAGTGCATTTTGTATTCTCGGCTTTTTTTTTTTTTTTCAAATAAACTTAAACCATGACTTTTGTCTCTGATCTGCATATTAGCTTGTGAAGGAAAGTGATCCCCAAATGCTGGATTTAAAATTAAATGAGCCTTACAACTACACAGGCTTGCTGACTAAAGAGACTTCTCCCAAAAGCAGATTATAACAGATACCTAAGCAAAAGGAAAAAAAAAAAAAGAAAGTATGGAGAATAGAAGAAGCTTAAATCTCAAAACCAGAGGGGGGGCAATCCCCAAAAAGAATGGCAGAGTCTTGCAAAGGTTCTTTAAAACTTGTTCAAAAGGGATTCAGTGGACACCAGATGGACACATGGTACAGATACATGCATGAAAGCAAAACACTAATACACAGAAACCAACCATAAATAAATACATTTTATTTTTATATCCTAATAGGACCTGTACCACAATCCCTAAATACTTCTTGGTTTTTGCAGTTACATCCTCACATGTAATGATTCATAATTAAAATCTGAAACTAAGAGAGAATATGTGACTATTGACTTTTTTGATCTGAATTACTTAATTCAGTACTATATTCTTCCAATTCCACTCTTTACCTGCAAATTTAATGAGCCAACAATTCATCTCCAATTTATTTACTGAAGAATCAAAACCCTAAGTGTCACCTTCCCTTAACAAAACAAACAAAACAACTATAATAGTACTTCCATCAACATGTGAATTGTTGAATGAACTTTTATTTAAAAACATAAACTATAACTGCAACTCTAATTCATACAATAGTATTATGCCTATTAAAAAGAATGGGCAAAATAGCAAATATTGCAGTGCAGCACATATAATGCTTCAGAAAATGCCAATATGCATAGTGCAGAAGATAAACCATCTTTCTCCTGGAAATGGAGTGGAAAAAGAATGAAAAAAAAAAAAAGGACTAGAAAGAAACATGAAGAATTTTGGCTTTGGAGAGAATAATTACGAGGAGTTCCTTATATTTATACACATGGTGAAGACCACGTTGTATAATTTGAACATGTATACATTAGCATATGCCAACAACACATCAACTCACAATGACTTTTTAACTGGCTTATATTTATATAATGCATACATCTACTCACTCTAAGTTTGGTTAGTTTATTGGAGCTCTTTCTTTCTATTACTAGAGTTTCTGTGATTACATGTTCAGTTTCAGAAAATAATGTTCCTCTTTCAATTGTTCTCCCAACAATTATGAGTAATTGTGGCCTTGATCACAATCACTACTCAATCCAAACATTCTCTTTAAATCCAATATATGTAACTTACACATTTGGATAGAGAATGCTATGACCACTCCTCTGGTCTCTGTAATCACTGGTTATATTGACTATGTAACCTCACTCTCACTGGGATTTAGCTACTCACTCCTAGAGACATGCTGAAAAGAGAATGAACATTGCAGTGGGCAGACAAGCATCCACATTCTTCGCCTCCATTTATTAAGTGATCACTTATGAAGTCCTAGAAACTATCAGAACTAGTCAGCAGGTAGAAAATGTAGGACAGTCATTTCTCTTATAAATATTGAAGACACAGATGCCTTGAGGAGGTATTTCAGTACAAACAGCTGCAACTCTACATATAGTACTTAAATTTAAAAATGAATTTGAGTAAGCTAAGACCATACAAATAAAAAATAATAATGCTTTTTGTGTTAAGCAGCATAATTATTATGGGCACAAAAGAAATGCTATTTGGAACAGTTATTAAAAGACTAATTTCTGGTACTATTTATTTTTCTGTTTTTGATGATCTATACAGGAATATATTTAGTTTTTTTTTTAATATTGAGAATTGTCTTTGGTGGCATTTATAAAATTAACTATGATAGCCAGAAAGTATGCATGTATTCAAATATATTTGAAAAAGTCATCTTATTAATATTTGTAGAATATGCATCATTTTGTATAAGAGTGTACTTTTTAAATTAGTCTATTTTAAATCATTCTTTTAAAGAAGAGAAACTGAATCCCATAGGACTTAAAAGAAAAATAAGTATATAAAGCTATAAAGCATGATTCGTTGTATGTGTTGATCTAATTTACAGTTAATACATACAATATAAAATTCTATCTTTCCTGAGTAATTATCAAGCTAACCCATCATTATTGCCGTCAGACTAAAGGAATAGTTTATTGCCGTCAGACTAAAGGAATAGTCTGATGGCAATGATCTGAATGAACTGATATTTGTGCTCATATTCACCCACTCAATAAAGCTTCACTACTGAAACTGTGAAGTCTGAGAGCACAGAGGAGATGTGTCCAAATTATCTTTTAACCTCCTCCTCGGAAACAGTTAGGGACTTAACATAGTTTCTTTGAGAATGAGAGTGATATTGCTCATATTTGTATGAAAGCAGATATACTTTTAAATAAAACCTTAATTTTATGTGTAATAACGTCCTTATATTTTTTTCCTGGGAGTCATTAGTAATTACAATATTTTTATCTTGCAACATTGGGGACATATTTAATACAAATACTAAATGTATTAATATGCATTAAAACATTATGGTGGAGAGTAAACTTGATTTTTCCAAGAGTATGAGTGTGTTTATGATTCATGATTCTAAGCTGACCAGTATATAATCCTCAGTGGGATGAAGTAAAGCTAGAGTAATCATACATATCCATTAATTGCTCTCTTGTTTTCAAATAGGAAAAACAAAGGTGGTAGAGTCTTGCAGATTTCTCAGTCGAAAGTCCACCACAAATCCAGTGCATAATGCAAGGGCAGTATGATGTTGCTTATTCCCCAGTAGCTCAAATATATTATTGCCTACAAAATACCAGAGAGCCCTTGATGGGGAGATGGCTCAGGTAATAAAAGGATTGCAGCACAAAGAAGAGCACCCATATTTGATGGTCAGCATCAACCTACAGAGAGCCAGGTACCTGCAATCCCACTCCCAGCACAAGAAAACAGAAATAAAAACATGATTGAAGCTTTCTGGCCAGCCAATTTAAAACAATTCAACTTTACGTTCAGACGCTGTCTTCAAAAGTAAGGTGGAAAAGTTGTTAGGAAATAACAGCTTACCACACTCACATATACATATAGGCACAGAAACAGCATACACATAAAATAAATAAAAACTACTAGATGTATATTTTAAGTGTGCCAATGAATAAATATAAATATCCCATAAAGCTCAATGTATGCCTTCAGTATAGATACCAGTCTCTCTATTTTTTTTCCTCTGGTTATGCCACAGGATAACTTCTGAGAGAGAGAAAAGCAAAATAGTATCCACAAAGGAGCCTTCAAGATCACATTGACCTTCAGGCCAGATGTAATTTGTCTTGTCAATTTCAGGTACATAATGACAAAAGTGAAATAACGCACAACAGCAGCCTTTGTGTACTGGCCGCCAAGCAAGCCACATGACTGCAAACCTAAAGAGAGCATTGTGGCAAGATACAATCAAATTTAAGACAATTAGCATGTAACCTCCACTGAAGAGGGAGGGGTAGTGTGTACAGGCACACATGCTAATATATGCACATTTAGAGGCCAGATGTGAATGCCAAACAATTTATTCTTTTGCCTTCTGCCTTACTTTCTGATAGGCCTCTTTTCTGATAGAATTTACTGTTTGAGCTAGACTGGCTGACCAACATACCAAGAGGAATGTATGTCTCCATCCCCAGTACCAGAGTTACAAACAGCACTATACCCATGTTTTCTGTGGGCACTGAGGATCCCAACTCAAGTATTTCCTAAATAGTCACTGAGTCATCTCCCTAACTTCTACCCCGACAATTTAGGAAAGAATATATTTTATGTTGATATAGTTTAACTGTTGTGCAGAGGGAATTTTTTAAGCCAGGTTTCTTTCCCATGTACAAACATTTTATTCTATTATGCTTTCCTGAAACTGCTACCCAAGTTTGAATTAGTATAAAATTCAAGCTTGAATTACATGCTGATGCTGCCTTAACTTACTGTCTTGTATGTATACATACTATCTAGTAAGCAAAAGATATGCTTTTTTATTGGCATGCATTGCTTAAGAATAGCACTGCTTCCAAGGGACAATTTCTTTTAATGGCATTGTGTACTGTTACTTGCTCACCTTTATCCTGTCATTGTATTTTCTTATCTCTTTTCCACTCACACTTTTCTTCTCTCTTCCCGACTTGTGTGTGCACATGTGTGTGTGGGTATATATGTATACATGTGAGATAGCATATAGAGTATTTATAAGGTATACATATGTATGGTTAATGAGAGATAAACAGATGTATCCAGCAAAAGATTTTGGCTAATGTATGTATTCAAATAGAGATGGACTAATCCACAACTGACGAAGTGTGTATAGTCTAACCCCTGAAGAGCCTAGAGGATTTTCAGTCTACATTATTTTCCCTTCTGCTTTTGTTAGTTAGGTCCTCGAACATCTTTGGTAACTTCATAAATCTTTGTCTCTGGCCCATTTCATTGCATGCAAATCAATTTTGAGATTTATTGGAATCTGTCAAACTTAGGTTACCAAAAGGAGTGAGAAAGAGAGATGGCCTGGAAGAAGAATAACCCCATTTTCTAAAACAGCAGTTTTAATATCAAAAAGCTACCTGGGATAAGGCAGGAATGTTTCTAAGATGTTGTTCCCCGTTTTTCAAACATGGGAACTGGAATCTATAGAAATTACAACAAACCTCCCACTAATACACTTCCCTCCATCTTGGCAAGGATACATACGTATCATTCCCTAGCTAAAAATCACTTCTTTTAGAAAAGCAGAGATGTTTCCAAGGAAATAAGATAAGATCACTAGGAGAGTGTATTTCGGTGAAAGAAAAACAAAAGAAAAGAAAAGAAAACAAAACAAAACAATATTGTAGACTTAATGGTTATCACTAACCTGTGAGGTAAGGTTATATTCTAGTCCATTATAGTCAATGGACTAGAGCTTCTCTATGTTACTATTAAATATTTAAAACCATATGTGATTCTGATTTTCATAAATGTTCATCATGTGTACTTAATCACATGTAAATTCATTTTTATTTTTACTTTTTCCAAATAAATGGTATTGTAGGTTGATAGTAGCTGAATGCATATATTCTGGAAACATGTTTACAAACTAAAAGGACTTAGTTTTTCTTCATGAATTATGAGGAAGTAATCTGTGAAGAGGAACTAATTCATTCATCTATGACCTGCCTCAAGTACTCAAGTTTTAGATGATTTGGAGAGTGATAAAAATAATAAAAAAATATAATATGTATGCATTATGACAATTGCAAGCAAGTGTTGGAAAAAAAGTTCATAAACAGGTTGCTCAGTAGTCATTCAGTATTTCTATTTTTAAAAATAATTCAGAGTCTGAATTTTCATCCCTTCAAATTTAAAGTTGAACAGAAATATGCTCAGCACCCTATTTTGAACAAATTTGGAGCATCTTGGACTTGAAAATCTATGTCCTCTCAGCCCAGAGACCTTATAAAGTAAATGGCATCTATGCAGAGGAGAGAGGTCTGTTGCATTGTGTGTTTTTCACCACAATGATCGAATCATGAATATTAAATTCAAATACATAAGATAACTATGAGAATTTATTCACAAAGTATTAATGTCATATTCTAAGACTGTGTAACCTCAATGGTACAATTTAAAAAATTGTCTAAATCAATCGCATCAATGAAACTCCATATCTAAGTGCCTTATTTAGTCTTATATTCTTGACTTTATAGCAGTTATTATTTTTATTGAAAGTTAAGATCAGTAGGAATAGAAATACTTGTACAGTAGTCACTTATTTCTCTAACTTCCAACAGTATAATTACTCATATCAGTAGTTAAGTCAAACAATGAATGAAACAACATAAAGAAAATCAATTCTGTTATATACATTAGTAATGTGCATCTTATTATGAACTAGGTGTTTGTGTGCCCAATTACAAATGACACCTTCATTTTAACATGAACATTTCTTATGCTTTATTGACTCCTCTGTTGCGAAGGTTGTCCCCTTCTGAGTACTATTTCCACTAAGGACCTAAGAGGTGAACTGGATCCTTTTTTTTTTTTTTTCTTCTTTTTTTTTATTAGATATTTTCATCATTTACATTTCAAATGCTATCTCCAAAGCCCCCTATACCCTCCCTGCACCCTGCTCCCAATGCACCTACTTCTGCTTCCTGTCCCTGGCATTCCCCTGTACTGGAGCATATGATCTTCACATGACCAAGAGCCTCTCCTCCCATTGATGGCTGACTAGGCCATCCTCTGCTACATATGCAACTAGAGACACAGCTCTGGGGGGGGGGTACTGATTAGTTCATATTGTTGTTCCTTCTATAGGGTTGCAGACCCCTTTAGCTCCTTGGAAATTTTCTCTAGCTCCTTCATTGGGGGCCCTGTGTTCCATCCAATAGATGACTGTGAGCATATACTTCTGTATTTGCCAGGCACTGTCATAGCCTCACAAGAGATCACTCCTTCGTAGAATGGGGAACAAACTACCCATGGAATGAGTTACAGAGACAATGTTCGGAGTTGAGAAAGAAGGAAGAACCACCCAGAGACTGCCCCACCCGAGGACTTATCCCATAAACAAAACCTTTTTGTGCTTGCTTTTTGTTGCACCAAAATTAAAAATAACTTACTTCCTGGAATATGCTGTTAGCATAGTGTTTCCCAACAATAGACTACAACTGCACCAAGGCAGAAGTAATAAATATTACTCATAGCAATGTTATTGTCTATATCCATTATATTTAAAAATGCTGGCAAATTTTCACTTCTCAAGAAACACTGAAAACATGAATTAATAAATAAATGGACTTCCATGACTTAGGCAGGTCAAAAGGAAGCACAAACCGTTCTATAAACAGATCCAAAAAGTTTGTAGTAATGAACAAACAAAAGTGATTTTTTTCATATTAAAGTATCAAGTAAGTCAAGACAGTTAATTGTGCTTTAAAAAAATCTTCAACTATTTAAATCTGTGTTCTAATTTTATGTCTCCATGTTTCTATATCAGTACTACATAAATTAACTTTTATCTGAAACAAAAGTGCCTCATGTTCAGGGAACTTGATACTATTAATACCTTATCATCCTCAGGTTCAACACACTTGTACCATTGTCAAAAGGAAATTTTCATATAAAAGATAATCAGTTATCAAATAACAAATTATTGTCCCAGAAAATATACATAGAAGCAACAGTGTACAAACTTTCTATGTTGTATTCATATATTTTGAAATTATATACATATATATATATATATATATATAGAGAGAGAGAGAGAGAGAGAGAAAGAGAGAGAGTTTATATGCAAATATATATGTGCAACTATAATAAAAAGTGCTATGGATTTGAAAGAAGGCAAGGAGACATATATGGGATGGTTTGAAAGAATGATGTAGTTAAAAACAAAAAATAGAAAAATTAATCTTTATAAGGTAAAGAAAGTAGTCTTAAGTAAAGCATCACTTGTTGATATTGTTGTTACTGCTCTTGTTGCTCAACTTATATATTAATTTTTGATATTTTTTATATAATATATTTTGATAACATTCATCATCCTCCTCAATTTTCTTTAGATTCACCTCTGTCTCCCATATACATTAGCTTCGCATCTTTTTATTTTTTCCTGTTGTTGGTCTTTAAAGCCATCAAGTCTAATTTGTGCTGTCAATATACTCTTGGCCATAAAACAGTGGAGTCTAGTTTCCTCTTTGTTGGTCACAACCCTTTTACAATGATATAACCAGTGAAGATTCTGTTGATAGCTGTTTTTGTCACTGCTGGACTAGATAATCCGGTACCCTGTGTGAGATGGGCATAAATTAATGCATTAGTAACCCCTGACAATTAGGGGAAAATGTGCCCAGCTGTCTTCAGAGGTTCCACAGGGACACATTGCAAGCCTGCCATACTCCTTCAACTACCTTTGAGCCTCAGGGTATGTTTTTAACTACTAGAGCAGTATAGTACAGCAGTCCTCGGAGAGTCTCCTCCCAACAGCTAACTGAACAGATGCAGAGACCCACAGCCAAATGTTAAACCAAGCTTGAGAAGTCTTGTGGAAGAACTGGGGAAGGATTGAGGAACCCAAAGAGGATAGGAGCTTCCTAAGAAGACCAACAGAGTCAAGTAACCTGGACTGAACCAGCAACCAAAGAGTATAATACAAGGGTTGGACCTATCCCCCCCCCCACACACACATAGGTAGCAGATATACAGGTTGGTCCTTCTGTGGATCCCCCCAACAACTGAAGTGAGGGCTTACCCTGACTCTTTTACCTGCCTGTGGATCCTGTTCCCCTAACTGAGCTGTCATGTTTGGCCTCAGTTGGAAAGTATATGCCTAGTCCTGCAGTGACTTGAGGTGCCAAGTTGGCACCCAAAAGGGGAACGCCCTAATTTCAGAGGTAAAGAGGAGGAATGGTAGAGGGAGGGGCCACTGAGGGGTGGACTGGAAGGAAGGGGGATGCAATTGGGATGTAAAGTGAATAAATAAATGAATTTATGAAAATAAAGTAAATAGCATCTCTGTAAAAGAGAGAGATATTTTGGTTTGCAAGTTTTTTCCAGCCCAATGAAATAGTGTTGAATAGTAAATTAAATTACATAAGATAACATGGAAAATGTATTCATAAAATCTTGTGAGCTATTGAACCTCACTATAAAGTATTGGAGTTTAATATTATGGTAGTTGTGAGTCAATAGATGAATGTGTTCAGTTTGGAAAGATTACCCAGAGATTAGGGATAATTAGATTTGTCCATGAATTGGCAGCCAGCACCCAAAACACAGTTCACAGCCGCCCATAACTCCATTTCCAGGGGAACAGAAACCCTCTTTTGGCTTCTACAAGTATCTGAACCTACAAGGCATACACACAAGTGGGAAGAGAGAGAGAGAGAGAGAGAGAGAGAGAGAGAGAGAGAGAGAGAGAGAGAGAGAATAAATACATAAATTTAAATATTTTAAATATTTTTAAGATTGTACAAATATATATGTGTTTGTGTGTATATATACATATATATGTACATATATACATATACAATTACATTATATATGTATATATATGCACACACACACACACACATATATATATATATATATATATATATATATATATATATATATATAATTTAATTGGGCTATTTTCTGATCTTTTTGATATTCTACTTAAAATTCCGAACTTTCCTTCAGAAAGCCGCTCATCCATAATTTCTATCTCAGCACAACCCTGCATCTGTGTGTGACTGGGTCTGATGTAAAAGGTCTGATTGCATTGCTTATTGCTTAAGCCTCAAAGTTAGGTTTTTGCCAACTTTGAACTGCACCTTACCCACAAAATTTATCTTCCATTTTTAGTCCCTAACCCAAATCTTCTCTTCATTCTAACACTACTCACAGAGCATGATGTTTTTGCACACTCTGAAGAAACCTAGAAATATAAATCTATGGCCAATGTCATGCTTTAAAACTGAGGTTATAGGCCTCTCACTTGCCAATCATATCAACACACAATAACCTCCATAAAGTAGCATGAAGTCCCATGGACATCAAAATGAATTCAGTGGGCATCACAGACCATGGGCCACATCCATGTGGCCTCAGGTAAGCCATGTTGAGGTGAGTGGCCTGTGCTGCCACCTCAGGCCATGTTGAGGTCCATGGTGCATACTGCTCCTGAAGATCATGGCTGGGTCCAAGGTCTTACTGCAGCCAGGATCCATATCGATGTCCATGCCCAGTGTTAGCACTGAAGCCGTGTGGATGTCCTGGGGGTTGTGGGTCTATGCTGCCATATGAATCCTTGTTGGTGGCTATGAGGAGGGCTGCTGCCTGGGATTATATGAAGGGATTATATAGCCCCCTCGTTGCCTCAGAGGCTAGATTTGATGTCCTTAGAAGCTGTGACAGCAGAAAACTGTTAATGTCCATCATATGAACCATTACCTGAGACCAGGCTGAAGCCCATGTTAGGTGCTGTCACTAGGAGCCATGTGGAATACCATGATCCATGCTCTCCCTAACTGTAAAGGGCAGGGAAGCTAATTTTGCAGTGGTCTCAATGATTGCAGACTCACAGTTGAGAAAGATGGACAAAGAAGGCTTTTCTGACAATTCCTACTCCCCTCCCCCTAAATAAGTGACAGCCTAGGCAGGAACCCATGGAAAGGAACTCTTTTAAAATGCCATGATGGATAAGTGTAACTCTCCACAGTTAAGTGCTTCTGTCTGAGGTGTATGTAGAGAGACTCAGTTTTCTTTAAGGGGCTGGCTGCTTGCAGTTTAATCACGCTCCAGTGAATGTATGGGCAACCAAATTGGACTTTTATGTATCTTATTATTATTGGAGGTGGGTGGGTATCAAAGCAGGTGCAGACCTAGGAGGACTGAGAAGTGAGAGCTATCATGGTCCATGATGTGGAAAATTTTAAACAGTATTATGAAGAAAAAACATAGCAAACAAAAAGTCTGGAGAGTAGGACCTTGTCCCCATTGGTTATTGATGGGGGAAGGTCTAGCACACTGTCCTTGGTGCCATCAGTACGGTGGTTGTCTGAGGTTCTATAGAAAAGCACAGTGAGCAAGCTCTGGGGAGAAAGCTGGTAAGCGGCACTTCTCCATAGCCTCTAAATCCAGGTGAGTTTCTCTCCCGTTTTCCTTTGGTGAGGAACACTGATATCAAAGTGTAACCCAAAAATCACTTTCTTGCCCAACTTGCTATTTAATCATGTTGTTTCATCGAAGCTAATAAAGAGTCTAAGACACTCACCTACTTTATCTTTATTTTACATTTCAAAAACAAATATTAAAAACAAATGTATATGAGAGTATACAATGACTTTCAGTTCTATTATATTACTACCTTTACTCATGAAAAGTTTGATTCTTCGATTAATTTGCTTATTTTTCCATAAACTCCTGCCTTTGAGACTAAAGGAAAAATAATAGACTTGAGATTCAAAATATTGTATTTTAACACCCTCAATGTCAATTTTGTTGATGAATAAAAATAGAAATTTTCATGGTTAGGAAAAACCTTAATCCATTCATATAGAGAAGGAAAACAAAAACTGCTTCTAACTGGAGGGGAAAAATTACATGATCCATCCCTTTTAAAACCTCCAGGAAAAATACATGTTCTTTTTTTGTTTTAAAACATGGTAATTCCAAGCAAAGTGATAAACTGCCAAACAAGCTTTGGGGTACTTGCTTAATGCACTAGGGTTCAAATTCTTTTAGCTGAAGAATATTCTAGGACCAATGTCAGCTATTCATTCATGCAGCTAAATTGGCAGGAGAGATTTTCCCTGAGGTGGGCTCCCTTTGTATTCTTTGTAAACTTTGTATACTATGTAAACTTTGTATAGGTTAAAAACTTTGTAAACCCTCAAGCCAGGAATGTGGCTAGGCCCCTGCCTGAGGAAATTCAGCAGCCAGGACCCTCCCCCAGACTACTCTTCCAGGGGTCCTGAGTTCAATTCCCACCAACCACATGGTGGCTCACAACCATCTGTAATGCAATTGGATGCCCTCTTCTGGTGTGTCTGAAGACAGCAATAGTGTACTCACATACAATACATACATACATATATACATACATACATACATACATACATACATACATAAAAATTTTTGTTTTAAAAAATGAATCTCCTGCACTTTGGGCCTTCATCCTAGCCAGGAAGTAGAGCTGATCCTTAGTTCTCTGTGCACCTTCCCCTCCAGACTAGAGCTTGCCTTTCAGGGAGTACTCTGATCCCAGGATTCAGACAGGATCACTATTTTCTATCCTGGGGTCTCTCTGAGACAGGTCTGCGAAGGAGAGTATGTACCCTGCAGAAGCAACAGAGCTTCCTGGACATGGTCCCTTTAGACTTTCATCCTCAGCCAGGAGGTGAGGCTGATCCTCAGTCCTCTGTGGACTGGTCTTGCCAGGAGAGAGCATGTCTCCCAGGACTGCTGACAGAGGTTAACAGACTCACAGGAGGAACAAGCTCCAGCCAGAGACAGCTAGAACATCTAACACCAGAGATTACCAGATGGCAAAAGGCAAACTTAAGAATTTTACAAAAAGAAACCAAGAACATTTGGCATTATCAGAACCCAGTACTCCCAACACAGCAAATCCTGGATACCCCAACATACCCAAAAAGCATGATTTGGATTTGAAGTCATATCTCATGACGCTGGTAGAGGATTTTAAGAATGACATTAATAACTCCCTTAAAGAAATACAGGAGAACACAGCTAAAAAGTTAGAAGTCCTTAAAGAGGAAATACAAAAATCCCTTAAAGAATTACAGAAAAACACAAACAGGTGAAGGAACTGAACAAAACCATCCAACATCTAAAAATGGAAGTAGAAACAATAAAGAAACCCAACGGTAGACAACTTTGGAGATAGAAATCCTAGGAAAGAAATCAGGAGCCTTTGAAACAAGTATCATGAACAGATTACAAGAGATGCAAGAGAGAATCTCAGGTGCAGAAGATTCCATAGAAAACATGGACACAAATACCAAAGAAAATGCAAAATGCAAAACGATCCTAACTCAGAGCATCCAGGAAATCCAGGACACAATGAGAAGACCAAATGTAAGGATAATAGGTATAGATAAGAATGAAGATTTTCAACTTAAAGGGCCAGTAAATATCGTCAACAAATTATAGAAGAAAATTTTCCAATCCTAAAAGAAAGAGAGGCCCATGAACACACAAGAAGCCTACAGAACTCCAAATTAACTTGACTAGAAAAGAAATTACTCCTGACACATAATAATCAGAACACCAAATACACTAAATAAAGATAGAATATTAAAAGAAGTAAGGGGAAAAGGTCAAGTAACATATAAAGGTGGACATATAAGAATTACAACAGACTGCTCACCTGAGACTATGAAAGCTAAAAGATACTGGATAGATGTTATAAAGACCCCAAGAGAACACAAATGCCAGCCTGGGCCACTGTACCCAGCAAAACTCTCAATTACCATAGATGGAGAAACCAAAGTATTCCATGACAAAACCAAAATCACACAATATCTCTCCATGAATACAACCCTTCAAAGGATAATAAAGGGAAAACTCCAATACAAAGAGGGAAACTACACCCTAGAAAATTAAGAAAGTAATCTTTCAACAAACCTAAATGAATATAGTTATAAGAACAGTATCCCAACAACAAAAATAACAGGAAACAACAGTTACTTTTCCTTAGTATCTCTTAATATCAGTGGACTCAATTCCCCAATAAAAAGACATAAGACTAACACATTGACTTCATAAACAGGACTCAACACCTTGCTGCATTCAGGAAACCCACCACAGGGACAAAGACAGACACTACCTCAGAGTGAAAGGTTGGAAAACAATTTTCCAAGCAAATGGTCTGATGAAACAAGCTGGANTAGCCATTCTAATATCGAATAAAATCGACTTTCAACCCAAAGTTATCAAAAAAGACAAGGAGGGACACTTCATACTCATCAAAGGTAAAATCTACCAAGACGAACTCTCAACTCTGAACATCTATTCGCCAAATGCAAGGGCATCCACATTCATTAAAGAAACATTAGTAATGCACAAAGCACACATTGGACTACACACAATAATACTGGGAGACTTGAACACCCAGCTCCCATCAATGGACAGATTCTGGAAACAGAAACTAAACAGAGACATGGTGAAACTAACAAAACTAATGAAACAAATGGATTTAACAGATATCTATAGAACATTTTATCCTAAACAAAAGTATATACCTTCTTCTCAACATCTCATGGTACCTTCTCCAAAACTGAATATATAATTGGTCAAAAACAGGCATAAACAGATACAAAAATATTGAAATAATCCCATGAATCCTATGAGATCACCATGGACTAAGGCTGATCTTCAATAAACACATTAATAATAGAAAGCCAACACACACATGGAACCTTTATTTTTTCTTTGACCAAGTTACATTGATAACTTGCTCAAGGAAGAAATAATTAAAGAAATTAAAGACTTTTTAGAGTTTAATGAAAACTAAGCCACAACATATCCAAACTTAGGGGACAAAGTGGATGCAATTCTAAAAGGAAAATTCATAGCTCTGTGTGATGCCAAAAAGAAACTAGACAGAGCATACACTAGCAGCTTCACAGCACACTTAAAAGGTCTAGAACAAAAGGAAGCAAATTCATACACCATGAGTAGAAGGCAGGCAATAATAAAACTCAGGGCTGAAAATCAACCAAGTGGAAACAAAAAGGAATATACAATGAATCAAACAAACCAGGAGCTGTTTTGTTTGTTTGTTTGTTTGTTTGTTTTGTTTTTTTTGGGGGGGTGTCTTTTTTTTTTGAGAAAATCAACAAGATAGATAAAACCTTAGCGAGACTAATTAAAGGACACAGAGACCATATCCTAATTAACAAAATCAGAAATGAAAAGGGAGACATAACAGCAGAATCTGAGGAAACCCAACACATCCCCAGGTCCTACTACAAAAGCCTATACTCAACAAAACTGGAAAACATGGATGAAATGGACAATTTTCTAGACAGATACCAGGTACCAAAGTTAAATCAGGATCAGATTAATGATCTAAACAGTCCCAAATCCCCTATAAAAATAGAAGCAGTCATTAATAGTCTCCCAACCAAAAAAAAAAAAAAAAAGCCCAGGACCAGATGAGTTTAGTGCAGAGTTCTATCAGACCTTCAAAGAAGACCTAATTCCAATTCTCCTCAAACTATTTCACGAAATAAAAACAGAATGTACTCTACCCAACTCATTCTATGAAGCCACAATTAGTCTGATATCTAAACCACACAAAGATCCAACAATGAAAGAGTACTTCAGACCAATTTCTCTTATGAATATCGATGCAAAAATACTCAATAAAATTCTCACAAACNGAATCCAANAACANANCAAAACGATCATCCATCATGATNAAGNAGGCTTCATCCCAGGGATGCAGGGATGGTTAATATATGGAAATCCTTCCATGTAATCCACTATATAAACAGACTCAAAGACAAAGACCACATGATCATCTCATTAGATATTGAGAAAACATTTGACAAAATCCAACACCCATTCATGATAAAAGTCTTGGAAAGTTCAGGAATTCAAGGTCCATAACTAAACATAATAAAAGCAATATACAGCAAACCAGTAGTCAACGTCAAACTAAATGGAGAGAAATTTGAAGCAATCACACTAAAATCAGGGACCAGACAATGCTGCCCACTTTCTCTCTACATATTCAATATAGTACTTGAAGTCCTAGCCAGAGCAATTAGACAACAAAAGGAGATCAAGGGAATACAAATTGGACAGAAAGATTTCAAACTATCATTATTTGCAAATGATATGATAGTATATATAAGTGACCCTAAAAATTCTACCAGAGAACTCCTAAACCTGATTTAAAAAATACAAAAAACAAACAAACAAAGAAAAAACAAAAAAATCAAAACAAAACAAAAAAACCAATGAATTAGCTGGATATAAAATTAACTCAAATAAATCAGTGGCCTTTCTCTACACAAAGGATAAACAGGCTGAGAAATAAGTTAGGGAAAACACACCCTCCACAATAGTCACAAATAATATAAAATCCCTTTGTAGGACTCTAACTAAGGAAGTGAAAGATCTGTATGATGAGAACTTCAAGTCCCTGGAGAAAGAAATCAAAGAGGAGCTCAGAAGTTGGAAAGATCGCCTATGCTCATGGATTGATAGGATTAATATAGTAAAAATGGCCATCTTGCCAAATGCAATCTAAAGATTTAAAACAATACCCATAAAAATTCCAAATCCACAATTCACAGAGTCAGAAAGGGCAATTCACAAATTCATCTGGAATAATATAAAACCTAGGATAGCAAAATCTATTCTCAACTATAAAAGAACCTCTAAGCAAATCACCATCCCAGACATCAAGCTGTACTACAGAGCAATTGTGATAAAAACTGCATGGTACTGGTCTAGCAACAGACAGGGAGATCAACTGAATAGAATTGAGGACCCAGAAATAAACTCCACACCTATACTCACTTGATCTTTGACCAAGGAGCTAAAACCATACAGTGGAAAAAAGAGCATTCTCAACAAATGGTGCTGGCTCAACTGACAGCATGTAGAAGAATGAGAATTGATCCATTCTTATCTCCTTGTACAAAGCTCAAGTCTAAGTGAATCAAGGAACTCCACATAAACCCAGAGACACTGAAACTTATAGAGGAGAAAGTGGGGAAGAGCCTCTACGATATGGGCACGGGGGAAAAATTTCTGAACAGAACACCAATGACTTGTACTATAAGATCAACAAGTAGGACCTCATAAAATTGCAAAGCTTCCGGAAGGCAAAGGACACTGTCAATAAGACAAAAGGGCCACCAACAGATTGGAAAAAGATATTTACTAATCCTAAAACCTATAGGTGATTAATATCCAATATATATAAAGAAGTCAAGAAACATCCTTAATCATCAGGGAAATGCAAATCAAAACAATCCTGAGATTCCACTTCACACCAGTCAGAATAGCTAAGATCAAAAATTCAGGTGACAGCAGATGCTGGCGAGGATGTGGAGAAAGAGGAANACTCCTCCATTGCTGGTGAGACTGCAAGCTGGTACAAATATGCTGGAAATCAGTCTGGTGGTTCCTTAGAAAATTGGACATAGTACTACTGGAAGATCCAGCAATAGCTCTCCTGGGCATATACCCAGAAGATGTTCCAACTAGTAATAAGGACACATGCTCCACTATGTTCATAGCAGCCTTATTTATAATAGCCAGAAGCTGGAAAGAACCCAGATGTCCCTCACTAGAGTAATGGATATAGAAAAGGTGGTACATTTACACAATGGAGTACTACTCAGCTATTAAAAACAATGAATTTATGAAATTCTTAGGCAAATGGATGGATCTGGAGGATATCATCTGGAGTGAGGTAACCCAATCACTTGATATGCACTCACTGATAAGTAGATATTAGCCCAGAAACTTAGAATACCCAAGATCCAATTTGCAAAACACAAGAAAAGAAGAAGGAAGACCAAAGAGTGGATACTTCATTCCTCCTTAGAATAGGGAACAAAATATCCATGGAAGGAATTACAGAGACAAAGTTTGGAGCTGAGACAAAAGGATGGACCATCCAGAGACTGCCCCAACCGGGGATCCATCCCATAATCAGCCACCGAATGCAGACACTATTGCATATGCCAGCAAGGAAGGGCCATCCATTCTATAAACTACCACCAAAACCAGACACTATTGCAGATGCCAACAACTTTTTGCTGACAGCACCCTGATATAGTTGTCTCCTTTGAATTTTTACCAGGGCCTGACAAATACAGAAGTGGATGTTCACAGTCATCTATTGAATGTAGTACAGGGTCCCCAATGAAGGAGCTAGAGAAAGTACCCAAGTATCTGAAGGGGTCTGCAGCCATATAGGGGGAACAACTATATGAACTAACCAGTACCACCAGAGCTCCTGGAACTAAACCAAACAAAGAAAACACATTGTGGGACTCACGTCTCTAGCTGCATATGTCATAGAGGATGGCATAGTTGGTCATCAATGGAGGAGAGGCCCATGGTCTTGGGAAGATTCTATGCCCTATTATAGGGGAATGTCAGGGCCAGGAAGCTGGAGTGGGTGTGTTGGAGAGCAGAGGGAATTGGGAGGGATAGGGGATTTTTGGAGAGGAAACTAGGAAAGGTAATGTAAATGAAGAAAATATCTAATAAAA
>NC_034593.1:66378666-66392722 GCF_900095145.1 Mus pahari
ACAGAGAAACACTGTCTAAAAAAACAAAATCAAAAACAAAAAGAAAACCAAAAACAAAACCAAAAACAATTCTTACCATTTTCGATACATGTCAGCCTTGCCAATAAATGCTGATTATCCATTGACTGGACAAAACAGTGAATGGACTGATGCATCCACTAGTGAGAGGAAGGGGAGAGGGAGAGTCTGACACAGTTAAAGGACAGAGAAATTGAAGCGAAGAGAATGGAGTCCAAAGAGCCAGATTAATAATAATATGCAAGTATCATAGGATGAGACTGGGAAGTAGCCAGATTATTCCAGAAGTTTAAGGTATAACATTTAACTACTCAGATATTGAGGTGTAGTATTAATTCTTGGTTTCTCTGTGAAGTTATTGGAATTAGCATAAGGGAAACAAATAAACCCACCAGGGTTTACCTTTATATTAAGAACAATTCATTTACAAAGAAATATAATACTTCCCTAGGCCTTAACATTTTACCTAGGCCCCAACAATATCATAATGCAAAAAGCATTCAGCCCAACTTCAAAAGCCCTACGGTCTATCAGTCTCAACCCACTTTAAAAGTCCAAAGTTCAATGTCTCTTCTGAGACTCATGAATTCTCTTAATGTCAATCCCCTATAAAATCAAGATCAAGAAGTAGATCAGAGACTTCCAATGTACAACTGTCCTATTGGTTCAATGGCACTGAACATACATTACCAAGGGAAAGTAAGAAAGAAAGCATAGTGAGAAAATACTGGGCCAAGGCAGGATTGGAAACCAGATGGGCAAATTCTAAACTTTGCTTCTTCAGATAGGCTATCCAAGCATGCTTCAGAGCTCCAACTCCTTTGAACTAGTGGACTGCAACTTATTTCTCTCTTTCGGACTGTTTTCAGCTTCTGCAAGCGGCTCCCTAGGCAGGTATTCCAGAACTCTGGCATCTCCAACATTCTGTGGTTTCCAAGGTAACCCAGACTTTACCTTCATGGATTCTTTAGGCTTCTATTCAAAGGTACTCCTGCCACACACCTGGCCTTGCCTTGGTCTCCTGAGTTCTGTGATTAAAGATATGTATCACCATGCCTGGCTCTAAGTTCATTTTCTCTTCTTAGGTGGGAAGCTTAGCTGGGCAGGGTCTTGCCTTGAGGTTACCACTCTCTTCATTCCATTTAGCTTCAGGATTTGCTTTCCTTATTTTTTCTGGTGTTCCTCTTCTCCACAAACTATATTTTCTCTTGCTCAGTTTACTCCTTTCATTACACCTCTGTAGAATACTGGCCACCAATAGCCACATAACATACTCAATATTAAGTTGTTTCAAAGTTTCTCTGCCAAATCTGTTAATCACTCTTCAACTTAGCTTCAGGTAGATTTTTGTTGGGCAAGGATCTAATATAACCACATTCTCTACAAAATATTCCCCAAAACAGTCTCTGGACTGTTAGTATTTTTCTCCTTTAAGACTCTTGAGACTGGAACCCACAGTTCAAATCACTGGGTTCCTAGTATATCTTTGAAAAGCTTAGTCTGAACTGCCATAACCATAGCCTAGCCATTGGTACCAACTTCTGTCTTACGGTTTCTATTTCTGTGAAGAGACACAACACGATGACCACAGCAATTCTTATAAAGGCAAATATTTAATAGGTACTGACTTAAAGTTCAGAAGTTTATTCGATTATCATCACCTTGGGGAGTATGGTGAGTTACAAACAAGCATGGTGCTGGGGACATAGCTGAGAGTTCTTCCTCTGGATCTTCAGGCAGCAGGGGAAAAAGAGTGACACTGGGCCTGGCTAAACATCCGAAACCTCAAAACCCACACCTTGTGACACACTTCCTCCAACAAGGCCACACCTCCCAGTAGTGCTACTGCCTATTAGCCTATGATGACTATTGTCGTTTAAACCACCACAGACATATCTGGCAAAGATTCTTTCCAACTCTGAGCTATCTCTTGACTCCACTGATTGTTGCTAATGCTGTACAGAAAACTTTCAGATTTATGTGGTTATCATCTGTTAGTGTTGGCATTAATTTGTGAGCCAATAAAGTATTATTCAGAAAATTCTTTACTAAATCTATACTTTGTAAGGTACATTTTTTTTGTAAATTTGTAAGGCTACATTTTCATCTAGACATTTCAGAGTCTCAGCCTTCTACTGAGTTTCCCTGTTCAATCAGAAATTGATTTGCATGCAGTGATATATATGTGTCTAATTTCATTTTTCTACATGTGTACATCCAGTTACCGAAGCTTATTGAAGATGGTGTTCTTCCTCCAATAAGTACTTTGGAAATTTTTGTCAAATATGAGATTGCTCTGGCTATGTTAACTCATGCTTGGGAATTCTATTTGTTCTATTGATCTTTGTTTCTAGTTGGTACCAACGTAATTATATATTGCTATAGCTCTGCAATACATCTAAAATATGAATTTTAGAATGGTTTATTTTTCTGTATGTATTTTGAATATTTTATTTGGAATTGCATTGAATTTGTTAATTACTTATGATAGGGTGATCATTTTTATAATATTAATCATATAATCTGTGAGTATAGTAAGCCATTCCATTTACAACTTCCTTCATGAAACTCTTCACAGACCTAACATTTTCACTGTAGAAGTCTTCTTATTTATGTTTAGTCTTACATTTTGTTTAGGGGGAGATATTGTGAATAAAAGTATTTCCCTGATCGCTTTCTCAGCATGCTTCTTATTAGGATTGAGAAAAGCTACCAATCTTTGTCAGTTGATTGTGTGTAATAAAACTTTTCTGAAAGTATTGATGATTTCTAGAAGTTTCATTGCTCAAATGTTTGTGTTCATTTAAAAATGAGCTGCAGATAGGAACACTCTGATGTTTCTTATTTGAATTTAGTTTTCTTATATTGCTAATTTAGTTTTCTTATTTTGCTCTGGCTAGTGCTTAAACTTCTATATCAAAAGGAGTAGAGACAGAGACCAACCCTATTGTATCACTGATTTTAATGGCATTTCTTAAGTTGTTTCTGCATTTAAAAATGTTGGAAGTATGACTTTTGTTTCATGTTTTTGTTTCTTGTTAAATTATTTTATTTAATTTGAGAATATAATATTATTTTTTTCTTCCCTTCATACTTTCCTACATACCCTTTTGTTTTTTACAAATTCATGACCTCCCTCTTTCAATAATTGTTGCTCTATATGTATATTTCAAAATATAACATTCTCACCTTGTAAAATTTTACTTGGATGTATGTTTTAATGGCTGACCATTTGGTACTGGATAAATAATGGGTATGTTTTTCCCTGGAGACAACTAATTCTCTCAGTCTCTACAGCTCTGACCACCAATTCAAAAGAGGGCTTCTCACGCCGAGTGTGGAGTTTTTATATTGCTTAGGCTTTTCTCTAAGAGAAAATTTTTTTCTGCAATATATTTTTATCATAATTACCCCTCCAACAATTTGTGTATGATTCTTCCCACCTCACTGTACTTAATGTACTAGTTCTCTCAAAAACTCACAAAATATTAGAACAAAAAAAGCCAATAAGGCAAAAAATACCAAACCATGACAAAACAAAACAAAAATGTCATTGAAAATAGAGTCATTTTTTTTGTTGGTTGACTACACCAAGGCACTGGATATAGCCTGGAATGTTGCTATACCCACTATCACTTCTCTAGAAAATGCTTTTTTTATTTCTTTACAAGTGGTTATCAATTACAAGAAGCTTTCAGTATGGGCTGAGAGTTTGTATAGACTTCTACTTCTCAGTGCTGCTACTTGGTCTGGTATGAATTATTACCAGTCTTGTGCATTCTGTCAGTCTCAGTGAGTACATAGGTCTATTAGTACTGTTGTCTTTGTAAAATGCTATTTACTTGGAGGCATCCACTTCATTTAGGTTTTACCTGTTTTGTTTTTTTTTTTTCTTCCTCCTATTCCACATAAATCCTTGAGCATGAGGTGAGGTGTATGATGTAAGCATCCCATATGGAAATGAGTATACCAAGCTATCAATATATTGTCCAGATGTGGGTTTTTGTGTTAATTCCAATCTATTTCAAAAATCTTCTTTGATGAGGGCTGCATAATCTACTGATTAAGTAGAATGCCATTAGGAGACATTTTTTTGCTTTATTTTTCAGGAGAATAATAAAAGTGCAGACGTGCATTTTCCATCACTCCCCATGACCTTTCTAGTTTCAGATGCTTGGTCAACTTAGAAGTGTGACTTATGGGTTCCCTCTCATAGAATGAGACTTAAATCCACTCCTAACATTGCTTTTTTCTTGTAAAGCATTTGTGCCATTATTTCCATCTCCTTGCTTCCTATGTGTCTGTATAATTTTTTAATCTCTACTTGACTTAGATTAGAGTGACTCTTTTTACTTTTAGATTTGCTAACTTACTGGATCATAGATTTTAAAGTATTCAATATCAATATTTTTGATGTCTATTTTAGTATGTATCCATCTATATCTGATTATGTTAATTTAGGCTTTTCTCTTTTTGTTTTGGTTAACTGAACTAAGTCCATCTCAATCTTGCTCTCAAATAACCAGCTATTAGTTTCACTGATAATTTTTCTCTTGTAAAATTTTCTTTGCTTCC
Organism: Mus pahari; assembly: GCF_900095145.1. Taxonomy (NCBI): domain Eukaryota; kingdom Metazoa; phylum Chordata; class Mammalia; order Rodentia; family Muridae; genus Mus; species Mus pahari. The sequence goes on from NC_034593.1 coordinate 66,383,260, forward strand.
ATTTGTACTAATTTCTGCTCTAATTAGGATAGATTCTTCCCATCTAGTGGATTTTAGTCTGAATTATTGTTGATTTTACAAATACTTTAGTTGTGTGTAGACATTTACAGCTATAAATTTCTCACTTGAGACTGCTTTTAGTGTGTCCTAGAGGTTTTAGTTGCTGTATTGTTATTTTTATTTCAAAGAAATAATAGATCTATACAATATCACTTGATAAATAATAATTTTGCTTTTCATTGATGACTTTGAAATGCCTATGGAGGCATACCAGATGCTGAGAATAATGGAGAAGATATCTTCATCTTGGTAATAAAAAAATGACCCATCAGGATCTATCTAAAAATCAGAGCCATATCTTGTGAAATGTCTCAAATCGGAAAATGCAGTTATATGGTATATTTATATAGTAATTACTTAAAATAATTACCCTTTTCTTATTCTTTGTCTATGTGCAAACTATAAATTTCACAAAGAAATAATTTCAGAAGAAACGCAGCACATGAGAAGAGAGGGCATGCTTTTCAAAGTAGGGGGAAATAGGTGCTTTCTGTGAACAGTGATGATTTTCTTCACTGGCAGATGCAGCTGTAGTAGATGGATACAAAATATCATTCCCCGGGACTTCTAGCAGTTTTGCTTCTTTGGCCTAAATTGAAAAGTTTGACATATCATATATTACCAGAAATCTGTGGAAATCAAAACTATAGAGAAGGCTCTAACAAACAGAAAGGGGTGGGGACTACAGTCCCTGCTGCATTCAGGTCAGCCTTTTCCCAAGGAGAGACAGAGCAGCACTTCAAAAATAGCAATGAAAATGTTTAAGCTACACAGGGTGTTTGGGGAATATGGACTGTGAATGTCTAACAAGTTTCCTACATCCCGAGGGCAATTGCATGAGAAAAAAAAAAATCAATGCTTCATTTTCTAATATGCTCAGTAACTTTGGGGAAGTCGTTTTAAGAACAGGCACAAGTCATTTGCATAAGTAGCGGATTCTCACCACTATGTCTAATAGAATGAGTGCCACAGTTCTGCCAAGAGGTCATTCTGAAGAGTGTTTAAAGGGCACAGCAGTGAGAGCTGCATATGTTAGCTTCTGTGAAGAGTAAAATTAGAACAACTCAATGCAAATCATCTGTATAGACCCTGGAAACCAATTATTGCAAATATATAAACATAAAACAACAATGCTTTCTTGTAAGTAGCAAATCTTCATTAAGTCTTTGGCATTGATTATATTCACATGATTCATTTGAACTCTTCGTAGTAATGTGAATTTAATGCATAATTTCTGCATAATGACTTTTTTTAATTACCACATAATCATGGGGAGAAAAAAAAAGTATCTTCCATTTGGTCCATTTTGTGAGTCTAAGCAAATAAATCTATAAAATAATTTATTCTGCAGGTTGCCTGGAAACCGTATTGTTGATATGACAACGCTGGCATATAAATGCAATCAGCACTTTCTTTCATTTGCATGTAGAAGTCATATATTTCCAACATAACAGAAAATTTCTTTCCTTTTCCTTATGCTACAGTGACATCTACAGAATAGAATGAAGAAAAATTGAAGGGAAAAACCTTTCTTCCTTTATTCGTTAAAAGATATGTTTATGTACTCAAAAACCTACCTTTAAAAATGTGTTGGAAATAATTTTACAACACAGAATCTTTTATATGTACCTTAAAATCTCAGAGAGCCTACCATAGTACACCTATAAATTCCTTCATGAAAAATCTAACTCAAGTGTAATTTTTTCAAGCATAGTTAGTCATAATTCCAAAAAAGAGTAACTTCCCTAACAATGATTTGCATTAGTAAAGGGTCAGAAACAGTCACAGTTATAAGCAACCATTTGTTTTCATAGCCTCCATTTGAAAGGAAATGTTCCAGCATGGACTTTGCCTTTTAATCCTACATATTACTGTCTATTTTAAAATATATTCGATTGTACTTTATCTTTGTTATTGAAAGAAAAATATCCAACTCAGTTTTCTAACTCTGCATTTCGTGAACTTTCTATTTAGTAAATTATAAATGAACCAGTTCATTTTAATTTCACCACATGTCAATTAACTCTCTGACTACAAATGTAGACAAGAGAGAAAAGAGATCTTTGTCTGATGTTGTCGTATAGTGCCAGGGAAGGTTTGAGTCCCCTAAAACAGACAGGAAATGCAATCACTCTATGGCCTTTTTATTCAAGCTAGTTAGGCCCCCGAGAGCAGTTGTCACACAGGATGGTTTTGGTGGTGGGGAGTCCTGATTATCTATAAAGGCAAGACTTTATAGTAAGCAGTATAGTAAGTATAGTGAGGATAGTAAGTGGGGGTGGGGTGAGTGTGCGAGCACCTAATTAGGAAGTTATTAGGGCCTTTAACACAATTGACTGGTGCTTGGAGTCATATCATAAACTTAATTTCTGCTTCCTTCTGCATTGGTGGTCTTCAGTCAGAGGACAGGCTTGTAACCTAGGGGTACAGGTTTGTTGAGGAAATAACCTGGAGATGCAGGTCTTATTGGCAGTGAGCCTGGAGACTGAAGCTAGGTTTGGATTTTGTTGGCAAGTAACTTATAATCTAATGCTAGTTTGCCTTCGTTCAAACTTAGGTCAGATTCTCTAGTTGGAGTCTGAACTTCAAAGATTTGGCCTCTCATCTATCATATATTTCCCCTCTCTTATTAGAAAAACAGAAAACACAAAAATCTTTGCCAGGGTCACCACTACTAGAGAGACATCTAAGGGAAAGAGTGTTAGCTAAGCAGGACTTATTAAAATTCCTCCCCTTCCTACAAGGCCTCAATAAGTTCTGCAATGACAGATCTGAACAAAACTTCTGATGGGTAATAAAGTTATACCAAGAACTGTAACAAAGCACTGTGTGAGTGAAAAGGAGTCTTTCAAAAATTCCACGTCATGAATACATCCCATCAACTATATTTCTGTTACAAACCAGATCAAAGAAGTAAAGAATGCCTTCATCGTTATCGTGTATAGTTATTATGTACTGGAAGGAATGCAGACTGTATTGCAGTGATTTTCTGATAAAAATAAAATGGTATTGAGAGAAACTTTATAAAGTGTGAGTAGTGGAGAATCAAGCAGGAAAGGAATACATTTAGGCCAAAAAAGTAAATGAATTCACAAGATATTGATAAAACACCTGGAATGTTCTAAGTACTGTGCTCACTGCTAGGTACAAAATAATGGAAGAATGAGTTCCAAAAAGGATAAAAGTTACTCTGGGACACATTGATGCTCTAGAGTACAGTCCTAAAAACAGATAGATGAAAAATACAGATAAGACTGTCAGACAGATAGGGAGACAGACTGACAGATACATCCTCACTGCCCCCCCCCCCCCCCCGCCAATACACACACCAAACCAGCATTATTTTTGTTTGTGATCCTTATTTCAGGAATGGCTTTAGCTTCCAGGAATAGCTAGGTACACTTTGCATAGTTTTATTATTTTAGATGAATAAAACTGGTATTCTTCTAGAGAGGATATTACTTCACCAAAGTGATGTCCTTGCTCTTCTGCCCTGGGCATCACACATTTCAAAAGAACATGATTTAATATATCAGAGGCTTTCTTTTGAAGAAAATCCCTTAATCCTGCCTTCATCTCAGAGGCAGTGAGCTCATTCCAGTAAGCCCCTCCAGAGCATTCTGCAGCATACAGAGTCTCACACTCACAGTGCTTCTCCCTAAACAGTTAAACACTGGTAACAAATAAGCTTCCAAAACTTGATGCAAAATATTAAGGACGGCAAGAATGAAAAATGTTGATGTGTTGAATAGTTAAGTGAACTTATAAGAAGTTCGTAGTATAAAATATATATTACATTATGGTAATAATTTAGAGACATATTAAGTTCATGAAATAACTGGCTCCAAACTTGACAGTTGCTCTTTTTTATTGCTTACTATAACATTTCAAACCCAGTTAAAATTAATTTGAGACTCCATTGTCTAGGAGCTGGACAACTGTTCACACAGTAAATTCTTTTTCTTCCTTTTTTCCTTTCTTTCTTTCTTTCTTTCTTTCTTTCTTTCTTTCTTTCTTTCTTTCTTTCTTTCTTTCTTTCTTTCTTTCTTTCTTTCTTTCTTTCTTCAAGCAGCAATCCCCAGAATCCAAGTTATATATGTGTACATGTTCTTTCTTTTAATTTCAAAAAGTACTTTTATAAAATATATTTTTGTAACTTTAATTTTTTCAAACTTTACTTTTAATGATGAATCTTAAATATTTTAACCTCCCTATTAGCCCACTAACCACCCGAGTTAGTGGAAAGAAAGGATATGGGAGAAGTGAACTTATTGACAAATGGTTCTTTGGAGCACCCTCCTCCTGTTTTGTCTGCAAATCTGAAGTTCAATTTACAGTTCAACAGTGGCAGCTCAATCCACTTGTAAACACTTTATGGATATACCAACAATCCAGTTCAGGAGAGTTGGGATAGCAAATTAGTACCAGCAGTGGTAGCACTACCTTGGAGACAGACATGCCTCAGCCTTGGCACAATTCAGTAAGAGAAACTAGGGACAACAGGAATGCCAGGAGAAGTTCTCAGCTGTGCCTCTTTAAACAATGTGAAGATCAACAAAGACCAGTGAAGACTTGAGACCAATGAGCACTGCATAGCAATCTCTATAACAAGCCAAGCTCATCCTCTGTCCTAGTCCAAACATCATGTATCCTCCATGAGTATTGCCTTACCATGTCTTTTCTCATCATGTGAGTCTAGCTTCGCAAAACTCCATGGGAGTCTATCTCAGCTGACATCACTCTGCCAATCAGCCTGAGTCCTTGCAAGTGGCAAGAAACTGGAGCACAGCACCAGAAGTTTGGGGTGAGTTTCTATGGAGTCCCAACGTATGGAGCCTGGCTACACAGTATAAAGCTGACCAAAATATGCATGTTGGTAGCAACGTATACTCACTCTATCATGTGCTTGCTTTAGTGAAACAACCTTACTCCTGTGTCTGCTTCAGTGAAATATAACATTCTTTCATGAGTCGCCTTAGTCTTTCATTTGTGTCCACTTCAGGAAAACCGTCCTTCACATGTTTGCCCCAGCAAAACACCATTCAACACAACTGACTTTCCAACGAACTCTTGAGTGTCCACTTTATATTTGGATCATCTCTTTCCTTCCCAACCCCCTCCCAGATCCTCCAAACCTCCTTACCCACCCAAAATTATGTTCTTGCACTTCTTCTCATAAAAACAAGAAATAAACTAAACAAATAAACAAACACAAAGAGAAAAAGCAAGACTCACAAAATAACCCAAAAAGCAAATATCAAAATAAGCAGACAGAAAACCAATAAGAAAAAACAAAACAAAACAAAAAACAACCAAATAACAGCAACAATAAATACTGAAACAAAATGTCTACAAAGATATTACTGAGTTTATTTTGTTGTGGGGAATTACTCCTGGACTCAGGGCCTGCACTGAAGTATGGTTTTTATACCCAAGGACACTCAATTAATAAAAAGAAAATTATTTTCCCTTTGCCAGCATGTCTCAGTCACAGATAGGTTCTTCACTAAGAGTGGCCTTTAGTGTCTATGTCCCCTCTCAATGCTGGAAGTGTAGGTTCTTCATTAAGAGTGGCCTTTAGTGTCTATGTTCCCTTCTCAGTGCTAGAAGTGTACCCAGCTTAATCCTGTATAGGTATTGTGGAAGCTACCACAGTCTTTGTGAGATCAAATGTGCATCTGTCTTGTTGTGTCTGGAAGATGCTCTTTCCTTAAAGCCATCCATCACCTAAGGCTACATTACTTACATATGATGCTTATGAACTACATTAATAGTCATCATAGCACAATAATCCTTAGGATGTAGTACTGGCATGCATACCTTAGTAAGTTCTCTAGTTTGACCTAAGACCCACTAAAATATGAGGTACTGGAAGTCTAGCCAAATACTCAAGGTGATAAAATCATAGATCTTGGAAGAGAATCTAAAACTGCTATGTTACTAAAGCAGTATATTCCCTAACTTTTTGTCAGATGTTTGTCCTTATACACACAATCCATAGATAAATGTAGTCCTCACACTTTATCAAAACAAACAAACATACAAACAAACAAAAAAACAACAAAAAATCCTTTTTGCAACAGACAGAAAGCATGAGGGAAAACCACAACCAATCAAATATGGAGTTGGGGATCTCAGTCCCATTGGATACACCTACAAAATAATCCCAGCATTTAAGGTTCAAAGAACATTGCAGAAAGATTATAACTGGTAAATGATCAGAAGTTTTCCATGAGACTGTGTCTTTTAGCAATGCTAGACACTACACTCATTAAGCCTCATTGATATGGCTACTCAAACATTAGATGAACAAAGACAACAATAGTCATGCTATTGAAAAGGAAAGGGAACAGGAAAGTCCATGAAGCTTCAACCCTACATAGAGAACTCCGGGCAACTAAGGAAAGAATACACCAATTGATAACCCAGTCCCAAATAGTGAGCTCTGAAAACAAGCATGGAAAATAGTGAGCTCTGAAAACAAGCATGGAAAAGCTGTAGTACAGACTGAGGCTATATATGGGAATATATGCATATATACATACATATATATATATATATATATATATATACATATATATATATGATTGTAACAACAATTAATGAAAAGGATTATATGAATTTGAAAAAATAGCAAGGACAGATATTGTAGCATGCTTGGAGGAAGGACATGAAAGGGTAAATGATGTAATTATAATCTAAAAAATATACTAAATAATAATGTAATTTATAAGATGAAAAGTCTTTCTCAAATGTACCCAAGTCTACCCTTTTCCTCTTGACTGTTTCTAGACCTTTTATTTCCTTACTTCTCTCTATACCTGCTAAGATCTGTCTATCTGTAATCTCATTAGAAAGATTTATTTGACCCTGCAATATCCTATTTCATTTCTAGCTTTGAGTTTGACTCTGCATCTTTTCCTCTTGCTCAGTTTTGCACTTCTGCCAATCCTACCTCAAAGTAACAGAGGAGAATGCTGAAAGAAGGCTGGTAACACATATCTCATTCCTCCCGCTATATTTTGAGCAACATTTGCCAAAACAAGATCAGGCCACAGGCCACTGGCTCAATCAGAGGCACACCATACAGTCCAAAGTAATGCACCATTTGTACTAAAGCTTACTTGTTTGGCTAGATATTTAAGAAGCTGAGTCATATATATATATATATATATATATATATATATATATATATATATGACATTGTATGTAGAACTAAATATAACAGGTAAAGCATGAGTGATGAGCTTACACTATGCAAATGATATGAAAGCTGTATTGAGTAGAGTGACAGATCAACAGTTAAGATCACTGACTACTTATCCATAGGATCCATGTTCAATTGCCTGCATCCACACAGAAACTTACAACTTTCAGGAGAAAATGCAGGCATGACATAGCAGCCAGCCTACCAGGCATACTATGCTTCTAAATAAGAAATATGGTACACAGTGGCCCAGAAGTCAGAACACTAGCATGGGTAGCTTGGTAATTGGCCTACAGATGAGTCTGCACTTGCCACATCTCTTTTAATGTGCTTCTTCTCCATAGAGATCCTTGGTGGTATGAGTGTTCACTATCCAACTTGAGATAATGTGCTAAGCAATCACAGTAGATAGGCATTCACTGTTATATGGTTGCTGATGTGCATTAAATCAGATGCTGGTCCCTGAAACTGTCTCCAGAGTAGTTTATTTCTGTTCCTTTTACTTACCCAGGAGCATTGATGTCTTAGCAGGGAACTCAAATGTAGGGCACTTGAGAATATAAAGTCAAAAGACCCATGGTAAAAATCAAAATAAAATAAACAAAAATCCACAGTACTATCAGCTCAAAGAGCACAGGTGGTAAAGTGCCTGCACAAAGGGAAAGAAGTTACCACAGAGGCTTGAGTTAGAAAAGTTTGGGTCTCAGTTACTACAGATAAACCCTAGGTTTTCCATAGAAGGTTTCTCTGATCTAGAGCTATGGTCAAGATCTTTGAATAATGCATAGAAAGAGGGAGTTAGATCTGGGCATCCCTGTTGGATTCTATCTTATTGTTATGGCTATAAAAAAAATGAGTACTTCCATGTGTGTTGATGGGGTGGGGATGAAGGATGAGATAGAATATTGTTAAAGTCCCACAACCTTTTCTAGTAGCAGATTGAAGTAAGGACAGTGAAAAAAGAACAGGGAGGATATCAAGATGGCACTGATCAAATTTCTCCTGAGTCACAAAAGAAGGAGGAAGTACAGAAAATAAAGAACCCAAAGAGTGGTACTGGTGATGGCCTCTAGGCACTACCTCTGTATTTCCTTCCTTGGATGCATTGCTTGAACCCTGTAGCTTAAAAACTGAAGAATCTCAGCCACCACCACAAGTAGCTCCTTTTCCACAGCTTTGTGCTAGTCATGATGATTGCTGGCTAAATAAGCAATCCAAAGTCTCCGATTTTCCAGCAAATTTCAATCCTACTCAACAGAGACCTTTAACATGATATCTGCATGAATTTAAAGCTATCCAGAATTTGGGGATTGCTTGTTGTCATGACAGTTGTATTCTATATGTAATGCAATTATTAGAACCCCCAAATCATGAATTTAAATATGCCAGAGGAATTCAAGCATGGAGTATGCATAAACCCTCAGAATCTTTTGATTTGGGAGGTACATTATTATGATCAATGAGAACTTTATGTTGAGAGGATTTGAAACCCAGGTATACCATTTTTATAGGGGAAAAGAGGAGTTTGATCTCTTGTGAGCAGGTTCCTGGACCTCATCACTATTTTTACCAAAGTTGTCTATATGTATGTTCTAAGAGCTTGTCCCCACTTCAGGGGACATAGCTAGTTTCAAAGATTTAAGACAGGGACCTACTGAGTCCTATATTAAATTTCTGGTTTTGAGTACCATGTCCCGTGGAATAAGAATTGCAGCACGCTGAGGTGGCTGGCAGGCTGGTATGCCAACATGCTTATGATGGGCAGACAGCAGAGGTTCAGCTTGATAATGAATGCCCCTCTGGACAATTAGATCTTGCCATATCAAGAAATAAGGACTCAGATATCCTGACAATTTCTTTGCAGAAGCTCTTGCAGCAAACCCTGAAGTCTAACATCCTATATATAAAACATTAAACAATTATTAAATCTCAAGGAGATATATGCTTAAGAACTCAAAAACATTTTCTGCAGAATGTGATGAACTGCCTTGAAACAGGTCTGTCTCCATTGAAAAATTCAGCATTTTAGCTAAATCCTTATAATCCCTGAGGTCAATCTGTAGTGGAAAGAGCACACAACTTAAAGCATTAATTGATAAAAACAAATGGGAGAGGAGTTGGGTGTCCGGCGCCTTTCTCCGCCCGAGGAGGGGTGCCTGCCCAGGAGCAGTCTCAGGACCTGAACCGGCATCCCGC
>NC_034593.1:66393522-66417979 GCF_900095145.1 Mus pahari
AATAGAGGCCCCTTGGTCTTGCAAACTTTATACTACCCAGCACAAGGGAAGGCCTGGGCCAAGTAGTGGGAGTGGTTGGTTAGGGGAGCAGGGGCGTGGGGGGGGGTATAGGGAACTTTCGGGATAGCATTTGAAATGTAAATAAAGAAAATAATAATAATAAAAAAGAAAAAAATAAATGGGAGAATATTGGCCTGAATAAGGATCATCTTCAACATCTTATTAATATGACACCATTTAGTTTAATATTAAAAAAAACGATGACAAGTAGTTTAATATTAAAAAAAACGATGAAAAGGGAAATACTGCAGTTCATAAACATTGGGCATCTCTGTCAGTGTCTAGAGGTTAACTTTGATGGCCTGCAAAGATGTAATAACAGGTAAATGGCAACCACCAGTCCCATTACTTACCCCTGTGACAGGTTTTGCTTGTTGTCTTTCCAGAAAATAGACTGCACCTCATCAGGATCTCAACCTGGCTCACTAGTCCCTTTTCAGCTAAGACCAGCAATGAAGCAGATGAAATTAAGCAGACACAAGCACCTAACCTGCTCATCAGTTTGTTTACTGCACTAAGTAATGTCAATGCTGAAAATAATTGGATTGGCACCTATTCCTTCCTTGTTATCAGGTTTTAAAGTAAGATGATATATTTCTCAGCTGCTTTCTAGTGATTCCAACCTTTTTCTTGATATAAGTCCTATAAAAGAATATTCTCTAATTTGAAATTAAACCAGTCCTATTCACAGATATACTCTTTGCTTTCATAACACTTATCATTTATTTATCATGTTATTATCTCTTTAATTGTAATCTATTGGTTGGCATAGTCATTGCTCAAGAGTCTCTGCTCTTGAGAAAGCAAAATGATATAGAGCAAAGAGCTGTCGGCAAAAATGCAGGCATGAGCTGGAGGCTAGCCTACTTGGTGTGCAGCACTTTGGAATAGCATAAATAGCTGGGAGCTGGCCTGCAGGTGAGTCTACACTCTCCACATCATCTTTAATGTACTTTTTCCACACAGAGCCCCTGGTGATATGAGCACTCACTATCCAATCTGAAGTAATGTGCTAATCACTCTCAGTCAACTGTCTTCCAATATATAAATTGTGGTTCATGTGCAATAAAGCAGATGCCGTTGCCTGAAACTTTCTCCAGAGTGGTTTATCTTCATGCCCTTTACTCATCTACAGGCATGGCTGTCTTGGAGGTGGATGACTCAATAACGATGGCAATTGCTATCCAGAACTGCAGTTTCCTTTATTTTGACATCGTCTTCTGGACTCCACAGAATCCAGACATTCACATGGTGTGCAAGCATAAAATATGATTTTTTTTAAAGTTAAGATTAATGTTAGGGTTATTTTCATCCTTTTCATAGTGATACCCTTCAGCAGCTAAACCTCTCCTCATCACCCATGGGCACTCTTCCTTGGGACTTTATCTTCATTTATGCTGATCCTGATTCTGTATCAACTGTTTCTGCATCTAATCAGTCACTTTTGGGCACCGCTGTGGAGGTGTCCTCTAGATGATAGCATCAGCCAGTATCAAAGCCATCATGGAAAGCCTGTGACCCATGGTATTCTATTTGCATAAATCAGAAATAAGAGCTAGGGAGAGATAATCTTCACCTAAAAATGACAATCTACTTGGAAAAATTAGAAAATACCTGAGTATCAGACAGTACTTGATATTTCACAAAACCAATGCAAACAACACTAGTTTAAATGGTCACTGTAGATTTAAATTCTTGTGTTCAATGTGTGCAAAAAAGGTGCCTTATAGTTCAACTTCACGTTTAAAATATGTAGTAATGTAATGTAATATATGTGTGTAATGTAAAGTAGGTATGGCTATTAGAAAAATATAATATTAAAATATCTAATTTTGAAGATAGGTTAGGTTTTAGAGTGATTTATTCTGTAATTCAAAGACTATATGGATGATGGGAATCTTGAAAGGAAGATAAATAGGGACCCTATCCTACCTCCATTTCTATCTTATACTTAGGAACAGAAAGTAAACTATGAAAAAATAATCACCTGTTGTATATGTAAAAATTGAAACTATAAGAAAAATTGTACAGCTTTGATTGCCTTTGATAATTTCCTGTAAATTTTCTCCTCAGGGTGTTCTTGTTGGTTTTTACTTTTATAGAAACATTTTACTTTGTGCCCAACAAGAGAGAAACATTTTTTTTTCCTCTCAACACTTGGTTTTCATGCCTGGAAAGGCTTATAATCGATTCATCTTGATGATTTTCTTTTTAAAATTTACTTTTTAAAGCCAGGCATGGTGGTGCACACTTTAATCCCAGCACTCAGGAGGCAGAGGCAGGAGGATTTCTGAGGTCAAGGCCAGCCTGGTCTACAAAGTGAGTTCTAGGACAGCCAGGGCTATACAGAGAAATCCTGTATAGAAAAAAGATAATTTACTTTTTATTTTATGGCTATGTGCATATGCCTGAGTATATTATGTTCATGCACTGGTGTAAGTACCCATGAAAGATATAAAAGGTGACATATTTTCTGAGGTGACTTGTAAAAGATGTAAGGGTCAATAACATATCTGCTGATATTTGAAAAGGGAATAGAAGTTAATTAGGGAGTAAGAATAATTGTGGGTAGGAGACTTCCATGGAAGGGAGACTAGCCTGCGAGACAAGAAGGAATAATAAGTCTTTCTTAGAGAGCACTGGTATGCCTGGGACCCAGAAGCAAAAAAATTATCTTTGATGGCTCCCAGTGATGTGACTACAAAAGTGCCCCATTAGGAATGCATGCTTTGTGTGTTACCTCTGCCTACATGTAGTTGTTAAGTAGTTTTTCATACCAATCCAATTCTAAAATTCAGCTATTCACCAGATCAAATTATATAATGTAATTTAATTTGTCTCTGAGTAAAATAATTTTTATCCTTTTTATTGATTTTTCAAACAAGTTGAAGTGATTGTAGCATGCTACATCCTGTTTACTAGCTGATAACATGTTAGATTCCTGCAGTTTTCAGGACTCAGCACTACCCACTTATTGTTCATAAATTACTGGATGTACGGACAAGAAATAAATCATCCATTGCAGAGGCTCTCGTCATAGAAAAAAAATGGCAAAGTTAATATAATTACCCATGGCTTAGTTGTTGTCCAAACTGTGGTATATAATCTGAAATTCTAGAATATAAAGAAAGACTGGGGTAATAATTCAATTAATTAAATAATCATGCAACTACATTACTCCAGGGACTACAGAGATGGTTCAGTGGTTCAGAACATTTGATACTATTTCAGAGAACCTGAGTTTATTTCCACCATCCAAGACAGGTGTCTCACAACCTATAATTCCAGTTCCAAGCGACCTAACACTCTGTTTAGGTGGGCACTTACATACATGTGGTGCACACACATACAATCAAGCATACACACATAGCATAAAAAATAAATCTTTAAAAATAAAATAAAATAAAACAAAAAAAAAAAAAACAAAAAATCAAGCTACATCAATTATAAGCATTTCCAGGTATGAAAACCAAGTGTTGAGAAGAAAATAAAAAGTACTTCTCCCTGATTTGGCACAGAGTGAAATGTTTCTACAAAAGAAATAACCAACAAGAGCACTCTGAGGAAAGAAACCATCAAGCAATTATCAAAAGTCCAAATCTGAGGGTTTGGAAGGAAAGAAAGAGGAAACAGGGAAAGTTGAGTCACAATTGCAGATGGGTTAAGGCAGAAGGAGGTTAGACAGGACTTGTCTCCCATGACAACAGGATAAGGGTGACAACCAGGTCAGAGTCTTTTCTTTTCTCTTTTTAAATTGGATATTCTATTAACATATCAAATGTTATCCCCTTTCCTGGGCACCAACACCCCCACCCCCACCCCCACCCCTGCAACCCCTTATTCCATCTCCCTCCCCCTCTTCCTCCCATTCCCCTTCCTTCTCCTTCCCCCTTCCCCTGCTTCTATGAGGGTACCCACCCACCACCCCTGCTTCCCTGCCCTGGCATTCCCCTACACTGGGGCATTGAACCCTTGCAAGATCAAGAGCCTTTGTTGCCATTAATGCCCAACACATGGGGCTGGAGCCATGGGTTCTTTCATGTGTACTCTTTGGTTGGTGGAATTGAACTCAAGACCTTTGGAAGAGTAAGTAGTCAATGCTGAGCCACCTCTCCAGCCCTTTTAAGTTAGACTCGCCTCCTCTCTGCACGTGGAGATGAGGATGAAAACAAAAGCAGGAGACCATGTAAAGTGTGGACTGGAGAAGTTATTCCTCTGACAAAACAATGAACAACAGAACTGTGTTGTGATGACTTAGGGATTTGTTTATCATGTTATTTTCAATAAACTATCAACATGTGACCCCTTAGCCAGTCTGGAGCGACTTCCCAAGCCTCAGTAAGCTATTTCCACACTGGGACTCTCAGCCTACCGAGGCGTGATTTCCCTTAGACAGTCGCAGCTAGAACTGTATGCTTCAAACTGTGGGTGTTATGAAGCCTTTGTTCAGTCTGTAGTTTTACTACCAAAGCTATTCTTAGCCTCTGACCAATAAGTACTAACAGTCTTCAAGCAAACTAGAATTAATTACTTCTCACATAGAAAAATATGAGAATATGCTTTAAAGGGAAAAAAATCTACTTACTAGAAACTTTAAAATACTACTGTGTTTACTCAATTTAATCCAGGGAAATTTATCACACATCCCTGGAAAAACTTGAGAAAAATAAGAATAATAATGTCATAGAAGTCAGATAGCGGATAGATGTTTTAAATTATGTTTCCAGATTTCAGAATAAAATGCAGTGAAATCTTTGACGATATTATGTTATTTTGATGTACTTTTCTCTCCATGTTACAAATGTATAAGAATTGTTTTCTTGCCTGGTTTTTTGACTCCTAAAGCAAACTGTTGGCTTGAAAATATTGAAACCTCAATAATATTAAAAACTGTAAATTTTCATCTTAAGTAGACACTCATGAATAACAAGAACAACAACAATAACAGTATTTACATGTGTATAACACTTATACCATTTTTATAAAAGCTTTGTGGACCTAGGTCTTTATTCTGTCTCTGTCTGGTTCTATGACTTTGAGAAAACAGACATCAGTTGCACCACAGGAATTCTGATTGCTGTGTGGAAAAGGAGAATTACTCAGAATAGTGGTTCCCCTTTGGCCATGTGGGACACCAACACACTGGTTGACTCAAACAAAAGCTATCTTGAAATGAAAGTGAATATCCCGAGTGACCAATTAATTTTTCCTTAATTGTACCTACTGAATAGAGCAGTGTGATTAGTCAGTGAGTTTCCAGTAACACTAGCCATTGCTGATGGCTACTTTTAATTGTTAATGTGGCATACCTGGGAAGAGGAAATTTCTACTTAAGTATTATTTCATTAAGATTGATCTGTGGGAATGCCTTTGGGGCATTCTCATGAGTGCTAATTGATGTAAGAGGGCCCAGCCCACAGTGGGCAGTACCATTCCTAGGCAGGTGGGCCTGGGCTATATAAGAAAAGTAGTAGGCAAGGGTCACTTAAGTAAGCAGCATTCCTTGATGGTCTCTGCTTCGATTCAATTTCTACCTTGAGTTCCTTATATGAAAGACAATAACGTAAGCTGAAACAGACACTCTCATCTTCAAATTTCAATTGATCATTGTATTTATAACAAACTAGAGAGAACAAAGTAGGACACACACTGAGACTCCTTCACACTGGATATATTTTTCTTATCATCTCCTCAATAAATACCTTAAAGCTCCCTATGTTCTGCTAATAACAATAGTTTTCTTTTTTTCTATGACTCTTCCTTTATTCTCTTGTTAAGAAAATTATTTCTTAATGGTTTTCTATCCATCAATTCCTCTTAAATGAACTTTTAGATATATGAATGCATCCCAATATCTCTAGAAGAAGCATTTTTTTTCCATAGAACAGAGTTATTACTCTCCAAAAATGAGTGTTAAAGCTTATTTTTGTCACTATAGAATCCAATAAACAAAAGTCTGAATTACTTTGAGTTCCAGAATCGTAAATAGAAATAACTTTGGGAGAGAATTGGCAACCTGTTATTTTCTTTAACATGGGAAGAGTACATTTTGCTAGGATACTCCACATATACAACTGCTGAGCAATGCTCTGCAATTCACTTACCAAGGAAACCATAGTTCAGGCACAGCATCTGGTTTTTCAGTGAGTTTTGGCTTCCCCCCCACTTTCCCATCTGTATTGAGGCTTAAGTCAATCAAGTGCAGAACCAAAGGTCTCACAGCAAGCGACTGTCTGGTCCAAGAATAAAGTCTAAGAGCTATCTTAGGAAACAACATATTTTGTATTTTTTTTCATAAAGGCATTATTTTTTTAATTCCTATTTTTGAAATGTGAACTATTTCAGTACTGCCATTGTTAAAGTTCTGCATTTGACAAAAGATTGTGGTCATAACGGCCATCATTTCGGAGCATCTACTGCAACACATGTCCAAGTTAGCAGCTTTACTATTCAGCAGCATGGCTGTGCTTAGTAGGTAAACATACTGTTTGCTACATGATCCACCACTCAAACTAATCCTTTGGCAGCATGTGCCTTTCACAAAGCAGGAAACACAGGATTTTGAGGACAAAGCCTTAGGTTAAGACCCAGTGCTATCACTACACAGCTCGGTGAATAGTCCTGGATCTTAAAACCCTGCAATCTTGCTTAATATTTGCAAAATCAATTGTAAAATCATTACTGAACTCAAAAATCACTGTATAAGAATAACATACAAAAGGAAGAATATTAATTGGGATTGAAAGCACTTGGCCACATGCAGAAATTAAGGGTTATGAGACAACATTAATTTCATGGCTTGGGTGAAATTAATGAAAAATAAACCACCAGGTAAAGACCAAGTCCTATGCAAAGGGCTATGGGATTATTATGGGGCCCTCAATATTCCCACTCGTAGCACCATACATACCATACTTTCTTATTTCTGCAGAGGAAATACTGAATTCCAGGAAAGGTTTGGTTTCTCTTACATGCTTTACCCTTCTTGCAATTAGATAGATGTTATTGTGTGATTCGGGGGTGGGAGGGAAAGGCCTTTTGACAGAAGCAGATACAGTCTTAGACATTTCCGTATAGAGATATTTGAAGCCTGAAACTCAATATTCCACTAATATTTCCCCTTATATCTTTAGTCATTTATTTTTATGAAGTAAATTGCCTCTACATTTAGCTGTTTCAGACAGTACATATTCAGTCTCTTAACATCTAAAGACAGGCCAGGCAGTGGTGGCACATGCCTTTAATCCCAGCACTTGGGAGACAGAG
The DNA here is from genome assembly GCF_900095145.1 of Mus pahari. Lineage (NCBI taxonomy): Eukaryota > Metazoa > Chordata > Mammalia > Rodentia > Muridae > Mus > Mus pahari. The sequence continues at coordinate 66,400,849 of NC_034593.1, forward strand.
GCAGGAGTATTTCTAAGTTTGATGCCAGCCTGGTCTACAGAGTGAGTTCCAGGACAGCCAGGCCTACACAGAGAAACCCTGTCTTGAAAAAAAAAATCTGAAGACAGGATCCCATAAAGCAGTGTCCCCTTCTTCAGTGCCCTATTTAGTGCTTTAGTAAAGGTGTTAGTAGAGCCTGGGATCCCATGTTAAAGTTCATTTGATAATAGATTAATTTCTAATCTCACAAATCTATTAGCTAAATTCAGAATCATAGCAGTTGTATGTTAAAGTATCAATTCATTACTGGTTATGAACTAGAGCCCAACCTCTTTTATAGAACTTGAAAATAGCAACAAATATTATTAGTCTAGTGAGAAAATAAAAAATACTTGAAAAATAAATAATGTTCAAGATATCTGATGTACTGCATCCAAATATTTGCTAAATTACATGCTGCTAAGGAGTACATATTGCTTCTATGATTACTTCCTCTGTTAATTAATTAATTACAGTAGATTTAGTTACCATTTCTCACTTTAGTTTAAAGAAATGAAGCCCTAGAAGTCCAAGATGGTCAACACCTGATGAGTTCCTCAGCTTTCAAGATGGAACCTTAAACAATTCATGCTCCACAGAGAGGGAATGCACTATTCTCCTACAATATATTGTATGAGCCCAATCACCTTTTATGAAGCCACTTTATAAGTATACTTCATCAAGTTTGAAGTATAAACTCTCATAATTCAACTATTTCCAAAAATCCATTCATCCTAAAACTGAGGAACAAATTTCTAGCGCTAAACTATGGGACATACATGTAACTTCCATTGACTAGCTTTAGCATAGTCAATGCTAAACTGAGACAGGCAGGCATTTTACATCAATGCTTGTGGGAACTAAAAGGGGGCCCAGGGGAAGGAGTGGGGAGGGAGGATAGCCCATGTCCAGTCAGAGTTCCTCCTATGCTCTGGGCAGGCAGACTCGGGAGTGGGAGGGCTGCCAGACACATTCCACTCGGCGCCCAGGTGGGCATCTAAGCCTCTGACCTGACTCAACAGAGGGGTGGACAAGGTGCAGCCCCCTATACCAAAAGGGACCAGTGGTTACACCCTGTAACCCCTATACCAAAAGGGACCAGTGGTTACACCCTGTAACCCCGGGTTATGAGAGAGAGGGCTGAGGGAAGAGAGGTTCCCACACAGGTGAGAGTGAGCACAGCTGGCCTTGATGAGCAGAGACTCTCTATGGTTTTAGAGCTTTATTATAGAAAGGCAGGGGGAAGGAGAGAAGGTAGAAGAGAGACTGGCCATGGCCAAGAGGAAAGAAGGGGGAAAGGTGAGAGAGAGAAGAAAGGCTAGAGAATAAGAGGGAGAGAGAGGAAGAGAGAAGAGAGAGGAGAGGAGAAGACAAAGAGAAGAAAGAGGAGCGAGAGAGTAAGGAGGGGCCAAACAGCCCCTTTTAAAGTATGCTGTTATCTTTTCTGTTGCTAGGTACCTGGGGAGGAGTTTAGCCTGAAGGTCAGAAGCTTGGGACATTGCCTATATGTCTGTTAGTCACACACTTCTCCTCTGGGGGCTGAGGGGGGGTGGTAACTTTGACATGAGCCAGAGTTCCAGGAGACATGAGAGAACTCCATGTAGGTAAATTATCACCACCAGGTCCCGGGGTTCCACATCTCAGCTCGACTGGAGACCAGACTGTCTTTGGATAGCCCAATGCCACTCAAATGCTTAGAGCTGCTGACAGGAGTGGATCCAGATACCTATAGGGGCTTTGCCAAAGGCAGCCAGGGATTGGAGAGGTTTCTCAGCAGACTTTTCTCTAAGGAAACAAAGCTTAATTTACTGGGGTTGGCACTCCCTGTGGCTAGCAGGAAAATTATGAACTCTTTTTTTTTTTTTTTTTGGTCTGAGTATTATTTTTTCAATTTCTATTAGATATTTTCTTCATTTACATTTCAAATGCTATCCCGAAAGTCCCTTGCTCCCCTACCCACCCACTCCCACTACTTGGCCCTGGCGTTCCCTTGTACTGGCGCAAATAAAGTTTGCATGACCAAGGGACCTCTCTTTCCAATGATGGCTGACTAGGCCATCTTCTGCTACATATGCAGCTAGAGACACTAGCTCTGGGGTTAGTGGTCGTGGAGATAAAGAGAAAGAAAGAGATAAAATTTACACACACAAAAACGCACACACGCTGAGTGGATGAAATGAGACAGGACTTCATATACACAAATATATAAGCATACATACATACATACATACATACATGCACACTGGACTATAGACAGATATATACACATTTACTTGTAAAGCTCCAGCAAGCCAGTTCTAAGAATTTCACAAATATACATACATATATACACACAATTGGTGGATTGAGCAAGCTTCAACATAGGTGCAGACTATATATATATATATATATATATATATATATATATATATATATAAATTTATGCATGAAAGGAACAATGTGCCGCCAACCACCATTCACACAAACCTCATACATTTACATACATACACATATTTGATGGGTGGAACAACCAATACTTCAATCCCCCTCCATTCGTGCAAACTTTACATATACACACAGAGCTGATAGATAGGGGGAGAAACAGTGTTCCAGCCCCCCTCAACACACACCTTTCACATATACATTCATACACACTGTTGATGGATGGAAGGAATGATGTTCCCACCCTTCATTCTTTATTCTTTTTTCTATCACTTGTATATCTCAGCAAAATCTTTAAAGCAATATAAAATTACAATGTGATTACATTTTAGTTTACTTTTAGTAAATGACTATGACAAAGGCCAATGTGTTCTCTGATACCTTTGAAAGAAATGACATTATGTCATACAGGTAAAGAAAACAAATTATTTCCCCAAATCCACAGACATTCATAAGCAACCAACTTGTTATAGATTATTATTATTATTATTTCTAAGCAAACAAATTAGTTTTGTCAGCCACTATCACTTACTGGCAGACAGAAATTTGAAGTTACAAAGAAAGAAGTGATTATTTTATTATTATGTAAAAAAAATCTTAAAAGAATCACAAATTTAAAAACTTATATAGAAATCAGTAAATATACAGAATGAATATCTTAATAAATGAGCAAATCTTAATAAATAATATTAGGAAGCTGAAGGTAAAAATGAGTCTAAGGACTTAATCAGCGAGAGTCCAGCTTCAGCAGGAGTCGCATCAGTGAGTGCTGGCATTGCTCTTGTTCTCTGACCATATCCCTGCTTAACTAAGAAGAGTGTACCTTTCAGAACCTCCAGTCGTTTCCTACTACTTTCTACATCAGAGCCAGTAGTAAAAACATCTCAACCTAGCTTCACTAACAATTTTTTTTTCCCAGATGTTTTCTAAGGGTGGTGGTCATTGCCTATATTCCACACCTCTAAATTCTTTCCTAGGGTGGTGATTGAATCATTAACCTGCTCCAGGCACAATGCCTGAAAGAGGTCATTATTATTGTGAGGGCCAGAGATACTGTCCAGTGAGGGACTGGAAGCCCCCGTAAAGTTTTCATACAATTCTTAGATTAAGAGGGATGTGAGGGCAGCAAGAAGAACAGAACTCTATAACAGCATGAAGTCCTCAGGACACATGACCCTTGGGGCCATGACATACAGAGGTTCACCCTATGGCTATGATAACTCATGGGGCACATTCCATGAGTTCTAAAGCATTTGTAATTCCTCTTGTATAGCCCTTGGCATGTAGACAATCATATTCTTTAGAAAAGAAAATAAGAAAGAAAAATAGATCTATGTTTTTAATCTAAACATTATTTTATGCTCTTTACTTACTAGGCATAACTAACTCCAAAAGAAATTAGAATCATATTTCCTCACATGAGGATCCCAAAGGTCACAGCTCTCAAAGAACTAAGATGTCCCAAGAAAATAATTCTCAATTTAAAATAAAGCCCTAACTCTATTTATATTGTGTTCACCAAGTCAAATTGACATTCAGTGGTATTTGATTAAGGCTATGATCCATCTATCAGTGAGAAGATGCAATAAAGTTTGATTTGGAACATCAGTCTATTTTTAAGTAGAATCAGAATATTAAAAATACTAGTCATTTGTTTATCTTTTGATAACTATGTTCATTTCAGTAGCCTGTTTGACTGCTTTTAGTTATATTTTCTTTATCTTTTATATATTCTATCAACCATTTGTCAGATGAATGAATCGATAAATATGATATTCTTCTATTATATAGGTTGTCTCTCCACTCAACAAACATATGAAAAAATATTTAATAGCACTACCCATGAGGGAAAAAAATAAATCTTACATGAGGATGAATCATTAAAAAACTAGATGATGGAATTCAAGGGGAAAGGAACATTTATGCATAGCTAGTGCAACTATTCTAACTATTTCAGCCTTATGGAAATCAGCATGAAGGTTTACCCAAACCCTAAAAGCAAAATCAATCAAACAAACAAACCCCCAAACAAACAAAAAAACAAATAGCAAGTTAACCATTAACCATCTGTACTGCTCCTGAGTATTTATATAAAGTATATTAATTCAACATATTGCAGATACTTGCACAGTGACAATAATTGCAGCACTGTTCACAATAGCTAAATTACAAGGTCAATATAAGTATCTGTCAACAGAAAAATGAATAAAGGAAATAAATTATAGATGAATGATATCATTATAGTAAACAAATCAGATCATACTCAGATAGACATAATTGTATGTTTTCTCTTGTCCATAAACCCTCGATGGTATATAGATACATGAATTTGTGTGTCCACCTTTATGGAAAAATAGAGGTTAAACTTTCTACAGGAGCAGAGAGAACTAACTACAAGGGAGAAGGAAGCAGAAGACTAGAGAGTATTGAGGAAGGAAACGGTCAAAGTAAATGCTATATGTGTATAAAAATGTCCTTCAAACAGCAAGATGACTCAGCGGATAAATGTACTGACTACTTGAATTCAATTCCTGGGCCCTTTGTGGTGAAAGGAGAAAACTGTTGTCTACAGTTTTCAACACTTTCCTCTCACATCCACACACTTGCTATGTAACACACACCCATTAAAAAAAAAAAAAAGAAAAAAGAAAAAAACAAACAAACAACAAAACCTAAAAATAAATATCAATCAATACGTTTCTTTAAAAAGTAGACATAGACTTGTCATGTCACACAACTAAGCCCTCCACTGACTTTTGCCTACTGAATAAAAGCAGTTTACAAAACTGAGGTTGCAAGAATACTAGGTATTCAGATATAAATGTAAATATTTAAATGACAATTGGATAACATAGCCATTTAGGAAAATAACTGCCATAGCTTACTTTCTGTTGCTATTATAAAATACCATCATCAAAAGCAAGTTGGAAGACAAAGTTTATTTTACTTCAAAACATTTGATCTATCATTAACAAAACTCAAGGCAAAAACTCAAAACAGAACCCTGTATAGAGGAACAGAAACAGAGACTGAAGAAGAATGCTCTTTACTGTAGGGTTTGGGGCTGCTGTTGGTTGTATTTAAATGCTAAATACTGGATCCTAAGATCTGGTTGTCTTGACTGGCAGATCCTCAAGTACACAAATTGATGCTATGGAAACCTTGCTCCCCAATATAACTGGTCAATATAAGGCTAGAGCCTATGGTTGGGTATTAGAGATAGAAAGGTGGAACTTGAGGATTGAGTGAAGGGCCTCAGGAGAGACCAAAGGGGAGAAGCAGAAAGGACAAAGAGAGTAAGACCACCATGAGAGGAGACAGATCATGAGCACATGGCCAGGAAAAACAGCAAGCAACAAGGGACATATGGATGGGAAATGTGTTAGAATAGCTCCAAACTTGTCCGATCTGGGCTGATAGCTTGTAAATAAAATACATGGATTGTGTGTTTTGTATGGACTAGCTAGAATTTGATTCCTGTTATATTTTACTAGCTTATTCTTTATGGCTTTCTCAGTTTTTCCTTTTTAGACAGCTGAGAAGTACAGGCCCAAGTTGGTACCACCCTCAGAGGACAGAGCTTTACCATACCAATTATCTAATTAATGAAGAAAATAGGCTCACAATTTGATGACAGGTCATTTGCTTAAGATATCTTCTTAGGTAAGATTTCTTCTTCCCAAGCAACTCGAGCATGTGTCAAGTTGATATAAACAAAAAAATAACAACACATTAACCAGCATAATAAGGTAACAAGCTCTACACTGGTACCTAAGACTTCACCCATGGGATTCTGTCCATTCTAGTACCATTCAGGAATTTTTCTCCTCTGCCTCAGAATCCAATCAGAGGGCAGTTAGTTACTCTATGATAGTCTTGCCACTATTGCGCCAGAGGATATATTGCCTGACAGGTTGATATTCCAGCATATAATATAACACCTGGCAAGACAATTGATGTTTTTCTCTGGAAGCAGAAGCAACCTACATAAAACCCTAGGACAAGGGACTGAGGTGCATTTTCTATATTAAAGCAGATATCACCTCCATGTTTTCCCAACATTCCTCAGTCCCTACCTGGCATACCTTACCCACAACCTTAAGCTTTCCATCCCAGGGGTTGAAGAGAACTGTTTCCCACTAAACCTGCCTTTAATATATCCTAGTCTGGCTTGAATTAGCTCATTTCACTAGTGGAGAAATAACCTATCAGAACTTTCTGTCACTATGTAAGGTAGCTAGAAGAGAAGAAATTACATGCTGGTTTAAAGATTGCTTTCTCTATGCTCTGTAGCCAATATATGGTATCCACAGTAACAAGGTAGCCATGATGACCCATNATGGGTGATCAGGGGCAAGGCAATATCTTGTGTTGTTTTAGAGACACCATGGAACACTCTGTTAAAAAGCAACCAACAAACCAACCAACCAACCAACCAACCAACCAACCAACCAACCAACCAATCAACCAACCAATTAACCAGCCAACCAACCAACCAATCAACCAACAAACAAACAAAACAAACAAACCCATTATGGTAAGTTTCATTTGATAGGCCATGTCTTCTGCTACTTAAATTTTCTTCCCATGCAAGCCAAATGTGTTATAATTCATTTTTTTTTCAGTTGTTTTTTGAAATTATAACACATTTGGTAGGAGGCTAAAACTTTTCATACATATCTAGTTTTAGTAGGTGCACCAATTAGCCCCTCCCCAGTCCTTCATTCTCATTTAGTCTTACTCTTTTATTGTATGCCACATATGTCCTACTATCCATCCGTTTCTTCAATGTGGGGTTTCATATATCTTTCTTTTAGGTCAGCTTTATACTTCACCCCAGGATGTCTGCTAAACTTTCAGGTATTTTCTCCATGTATATCTTCTTACCACTACTATTCTAAATCTAGAAATTTATTTTACATGTAAATTATACCTACTCTCGTAATATTCTCTTCATGCCCAACCAAAGGTCCCATTCTAGTTTCCTGACTTGCACTCTTGACTAAATATACTAACTAGTACCTTTGAAGGTAAGATTCACATAGGAGAGAAAACATCCAGTATCTGTCTTTCTGTACCTATTGTTTTACTCACTATAATATTTCAGATCAATTTACCCCTGGATTTCATGATCTCATTTTTTTCTAAGAGGTCGATATTATTTATTCCATGTATACATAACATTAGTCTCATTCATTCTTTTGTTGATGGTCACCTAAAGTGATTTTTTTTTTCCCTAGCGATTGTGAAGAGAGAAGTAATGTATATACATGTGCAAGTGTCTTGGTAGGAGACTAAAAATTCTGTATGCCCAGTTGATGGGTTAAATGAGGGTGAGACTAAGCTACTGAGTGGCCATCACAAACAGGATATCTACAGTAGCCGTATCTGACCACCAAGGCTCAGAAATAGAGGATGAAGGGGGATGCTGTGCAATATTCTTTTCTGGACATGACATATCCACTGCCATTAAATTACAAACAAACTAACAAAGAAAACCTATCACAGCAGCTGTCCTTACCTAGATAAGACCTATAAAAGATAAAATCCAAAATGAGGTAGATGGTCTCCAAGCACCATGCCTTTCTGAGGAGCTGTTAGTGACTAGTAGATGCATAAAAAATTATCATGTCATTGTGATACTATATACTGTGTACAAATAATATAAGCCAATAAAATAAATAAAAACTACATGCTAAATGGCTACCACCTTCTTCTCTCCTTCAAACCTTTCTCTCATCCTTAAATGCTTTCTGATACATTCCCTATATAAATGCTAACATGAGAATCTATGGTTTCCCTAACAATTGTTTACAATCACTTCATAATATTTCATAAATGATGAGGTAAAATGTAAAAATAAAAGAAATTAGAAATTAATAATAACCTAGATGCAATAAATATCTACATTTCAACAGGAACTATTCAAAGAACTTCACATATGTTACCTCAGTTGATCTCTTCAAGCATCCTCAAGATAGGCAGCTCCCTGTTCTGTTTTTCAAATAAACACTTCCCGAATGAGTAAGTTTGAATTACTTTCTAAACATTTGTCTCAGGTGATATTTATTTTATTCCTTTATTTTCTTTTACCTTTTGAACAATGCTGGCCTCAAATTTAAGAGATCCACCTGCCTCTGCCTTCTGAGTGCCAGGGTGCAAAACTGTGCTGGAGTACACCTGGCCCACAATGAGAGAGTCACTGGTTCTCAGATTCTAGTCCCAAAACTAAGACTAAGGAATGCCTTTTTTCTTTTTCAGTTAAAATATAAAAGTGTATTTTGGAGTCTACCACAAAAATTTCAAGTTCAAATAATTTTGTTACAAAAGATTGCATTGAAGTAAACAAAACAAAACAAAACAAAATCCAAACAAAGTAGCTCTTCTCTTAGTGTGCTTTCCCTTCTACCACTGTCAAGTAATCCACTGTCACCTACACATATACTCAGTCATGTTATGCATCTCTCAAACACTTCCAAAGTCTTTATACTAAAATCAAGAAAGTCCATGCACATGTCTTACAGTGCTCTAGTCTGATTGCTCCTGACTCTATCCACCCTCTGTGTCATCTTCCTCCTTATGCCCTGTGCCAACCCTCCCCCCACACACATACATATAGCTTATCCTTGGACTCCCTGTTGTGCAATGAGCACACTTGACCCTGCTCAGGGACTTTTTCAGCTTGCTGTTCTATCTTCATTATCTCTTGGTGTGATCTTTCAACTCCTTGAAGATTTTGCTTAAAGAAAGTTTTCTCAATGAGACCATGTCAAAACCCTATTTAAATTACTAGCCACCTGTGACCTCTTTTTTTGACATCCACATCTATGGCATCCATCTGTGTATGATGTCTCATTTATTATCCATTTTTCAGTAAGAACTCTGACTCTTTCTAGAAGAGATTGTGTTTGTCCTTTTCATTTGTTATCAAATTTCTTGTGCTTAGAACGTTGAAATATATATGTACATGCATATATATAGTGTGAAATTTATCTTTAAATAAAAATGTTTAAATGAAAAGCTACTAAAGTCGAATGTACGTGAAGATAATATTCTAATTTATCGTATTCTATCAGTAAATGGGGAAAATACACATTTCAACTGTAAGAAAGAAGTATGTTAGTAAACAGGAAAAATGATGGTAACTGCAGGATAACCTTAATAAAAAAATGAACAGGAAGCTTTCACATATGTACATTCTGAAATTATTAATAAGACACAATCAAACATTACTGAACAAACATAAGAAAGAAACCACCAGAATTAGTTCCAATGTTAAATGCTTCAAAGAGAGTAACTAATAAAGTTACCAACACAAAATGTCATGTTGAGAACAATCATGACTACAGGTTCCTGGCTCCATTGTTTCTGTCAGCTGAAAAGTAGAGGAAATGAGGTAAAATTTAACTGGTGACACAGGTGAACAGAGTGACAAGGAGACAGGGGAATAATAGTGAGTCATTCCTATTTGAATTCCTGCTCACTCTTTAGCAGCTTCGCATTAAAATCTGATGGAGAGAGATAAGGCACTGAAATGAAGTCACATAAGACCTTTATGAGATTTTAACATGAATATCAGAGAAGTCAAGAGTCAGAAAGAAGAGTGATCCTTAAATAATTTTGAGCAGGCTTGAATTTTTCACATTGCCAGAAATGGAAAAGAAGGCAAACACGAAAAGTGAGCTGGGGTTGACAGGAAAATGACTGAGGAAGCAATACATCCCTAAGCACTCACAGGCACGTTCTTTAACTATAGAGCTCCTTGTCACTCAGACCAGACAGCCTTTGTGAAAGTAGCTTTCGCTATAGATGGAGGGCAAGGGCACTCAAGCTCTTCTGCCCTCCTGTCTACTTGAGAACTAAGGAAGGCAGCTTCTAAAGATTTGAGTAGCTCAAAAGAAAGAAGGAGGCATCTTTCTATTTTGGCAGGACCGCATGGCTTCTTGGCAGGCAGAGCAGTCAGTTAGCACTGTTTGCACTTTGTAGTCACAGTTAGTTAACACATTAGCACTTTGTAGTTTCCTGTGACTTTTGTCATGTGTGTTTAAGCTGATTAAACTCTTGGGTGACTTTGGTTTCCAAAGCAGTATTTCCTTTGACAGCTTGCTGTGGGGAAAGATATCTGGACAACAGATAAATATATAAACATCTTACCCCTTATTTATGTATATGATTTTTACTGACCTATTTTAATAGTGCCTTGCAGATTTAAAAGAATAAGGCACTGGTGATAGAATTTTGAGATGTTAATTAAGGGACAACCAAGCACTATTGGTGACAGGCACCAGGACCTGTAGATGTGTGCCTTATTTAGTCTTAATGTTAAACTCTTTATAGTTTCTGTCTCCAAAATCTTAAATTTGCCTTCTCACATCTACAGTCAGTCTTCTTGCTCGGGCTGTGTTATTCAGGCTTAAATATAGAAGCATCTTGCCTTGTTCTTCTTAATCTGGCATAATTAAATCTGTTCTAGGCAGTACTTGTATGAGTTCCATGTAGGGTATCAGATTTAACTCGGGTATCATATTCCATGGCAGATATTAGTAACCAGTATATCTCAAGTGTAGAATAATTAGAATTTAAATTCTATATGTTAATAAATATTGAAAACATACAAAACAAATACGAAAAGGTTACATCCCTTAGGAAACTGTTCATTGAAAGTTGATTCACTTCTCAAACAAACTGAATATCATGAGATCACCAAGGCAGGCACTTTTAGGATGGGTTAATGTGATCAGCTATTTATGATCGCTTCATGTTTTTCCCCTTAGGTTTACATTATGTGCCTTCTAGGAACTATGAAAAGAGAGGGGGATATATATGACCATAAAAGGGTTAACTTTCTTCAAGTATGGCTTTCACCTGTCCATCAGTCACCTTGGAGATAAAATGGTGACACCATAGGCAGAACCACTAAGATCTGGGCCAACCCTAGACACTGCTAACCAAGGACTTGAAATAACGATCCTTCTTCACCAATCCAAATGAAATACCACAGTAGTGGTGGTATCTTCAAGATAAACACAAATATTCATTTTATTCCCACTCCCCAGTGATTGTGAGTGAAGGAGGAAAGAACATGGCTGACAAGTGTCTGTACATAGTTATAAATGTGATTTGCAACTCAGAGAACTACTAACGGTTTCTCATTTAAAGTGCAAAAGACTAAGCCACATGTTCTTAACTAATCTGAGAAGCACAGTGCATTCTTGCAGAAAAGAAACGTAAGAATGAGCAAAACATAAAACTTATACTTCTATCAGTTCACGTGTACACAGAGCCCTGTGGCTAATTATGAGTACAGCATTGTATAGCACATTCCTAGAATGAAATTTTCTTCCTATGATTTCAGACACTCATCTTTAAAATCCAGTCCCACTTTCTCTGATATTGCTATTCCTATCTGTGATCAGCCTATTCTTTTCCACCATCCTTATCCACTATATCTCCTCAAAATAGGGGTATCAATATTCACATGCATTGAAAGGGTGGATTTAGGAATTGGTGGTGATCACACCTTATATGTGCTAATGGCTAGTGTACTGCTACATCACCCTCTTAATGATAAGAGGGACAAAATGCAAGCATCTAGTCACACAGTGTCTTTATCCAGTGTATTTTCAAAGTGGTAAGTACTGACTGTCACATTGGTTTGCCACCCTTCACTCTACCAAGCTGGCAAAGCTAGCATGGCTTCCTCATTGTTTGTTTATTAAGTTTAAATATAGTCATTGGATTTTTGCTCTGTTGTCATCATCTCTTAGCACTAAGGCAACAACCTTCTTTTGTATCCTCTTTATTGATGTATGTATTATCTCTGTTATAAATTGTCATGAGACTCCCAATTCATTTGTTATGACTTCAACCTCCTTTCTGTTTAAATACAAAGAAGGCACCTGTCCTTCAGACAGTAACCCATAGCTACACTAGGACAATGAGGCTATAGGAAATGAGCTGTTTGAATGACACTTGGAGAAAATTATTTCTTTGAGAAATTATTTTATATTTAATAAAGTCTTTCAAACAAAGTGTGATTTTTTTATTGGTTATTTTATTTATTTACACTTCAAATATTGTTCCCTTTCCTGGATACCCTTCCACAAATCACCCATTCCATCCACTGCCTGCCTCTATGAGGGTGCTCCACCACCCATCTGCTAACTCTTACCTCACTGCCCTAGCATTCCCCCTATGCTGGGGCATCAAGATTCACAGAAACAAGTGTGATTTTTTTCAACATTTAATTATGTTTTTAAAATTCAAATTCCTTTTACTCAGTTTTATATATTTTTAATCAAATATCCTATGTAGAAAAATACTGTTGCTTTTGTGTTTTCCTTGTTAAGTGTGGTATCAGGACACGCAATGATTTAAAAACAATAATTACATTCGTTTATTGGTATGTGGGCAGGAGATCATGAAAAATGTGGGTAGGCAAATAAATGCCTGTGAAGTGATACTTGAGGATGCAAAAATTATAAAGACTTGCCTTTCAAGACAAGCTAATTACTCAGCTTAATTTTTCCTGAACTAGGATTAAATCCTGCACACTTTACTTTATTTAAGTCTGTACAACTCAGAGCCGGAGGCTGCATGCATTCCAGAATAGCTTCAAATATGGCCCTATAGAAAAGGTGAAACTTACTTAAAATGTTGTCAAACTTTTTGCTTGTATCTCTCTTGTGTGGTTCTCAAATGTGTAGACAATATTGTGTTGCAAGGGTTAAACACATCTAATAGAGATTTTGTTATTGTTGTTGTTGTTGTTGTTGTTGTTGTTGTTTTAAGAATCAAAGAAGCTGGGCGGTGGTGGCGCACGCCTTTAATCCCAGCACTTGGAAGGCAGAGGCAGGCGGATTTCTGAGTTCGAGGCTAGCCTGGTCTACAGAGTGAGTTCCAGGACAGCCAGGGCTACACAGAGAAACCCTGTCTTGAAAAAAACAAAAACAAAACAAAACAAAAAAAAAAACAAACAAGAATCAAACAGTCAATAATTGACAACATAGTTACTAATGTTGAAAGAAAGTTTCTAACTGAAGAATAAAATTTTGTTATGTAAAGATTTCTCTGATTCATATCAAATTTAAGAATTTTTTTGAGCATGAAGGAAAACATCTATGGCACCATTGCCCAACATGGAATAATTTAAATCAAGAGTGAAAAATAAAGCCACCTATATTCCAAACAAATTCATTAGGAAGAAGACCATATGTACACCTTACATATTCTCTATTACTGATAGGCTTAGGTTTTAACATGTGTATTTAGAAACTGGAGGTTTTATTGCACTGCCAGACCTTTTAATTTGGGTTGTTATTTTAAATGCATTTCATTTATTCATTTTACAAGCATTTAACACTTCTATCTTAAATAAAATATAACAACAGCTCCTTTAACCTAGAATATTTCCCAAGAAACACCATAAAAATACCTAGAAAAAGACACAACTCACAATGAAAAAATGCGGTTTCTTAAATATATATTTTTTCAAAAACAGTACAGATGTCTATTATAATCAAGCTACGCTGTTTCCATAAAAGTCTACTCTATGTTAAAGACAGCTTTCATCTGGTGATGACCCAGATATTGAAAACCCCAGAGATCAGCTTACTTTGACAAATGTTAATAATAGCCGAGCTGGATGAATTAACAGTTTATTCTCTGCAGTTCTGAGTATTTAAAATCAAAGAGTCAAAAGATAATTAATACACATTTTCAATGAAATGCAAACATTTTGAAATTAGGGACAGACCTTGAAGACTTATACAATGCTAGTATATTTTCCACCTATAAAAATTGAGTCAAATAAAACCTGCTCAGTGAGCTTTCCACTAAGATGCAGCTACATAAAAGTAACAAATCTACCTTTTTTCTATTGCACACTAAAACGGAGCATTTAAAAGAAACATGATCAGCTATACTGATCGTGAAGTCTCTCTCCCATCAGTCAAGTAGGAATGAACTAATATGGTTCGTTCAGGAGCATTTCAGTGTCATATGTGCAGTAGTCATTTTGAATGTTAGTGAAGCTAATTGTTTCTTATTTATTTGTGTAATTTCTTAAGTAAAGTTAATTGCAAATAAGATCATGTTTGTATAAAATTGAAAATTCCTATTATATATAATATATACATATATATATAATGTATATATATACATATATATATGTAAACGTGTGTGTGTGTGTGTGTGTGTGTGTGTGAAACAGACATCAGTGACACACAGGAACAGTAATGTGTTATGAAATGCATAGAGGTATTTCTATGCTTTCACTCTTTTAATATTCTGATTTTCAATCTAAAAAGAAAATGGTGTACACATTTGCATAAGATGCATAACAAAAGTGTTTAAAATATATCAGTTGATGAGATTGCTTAATGGATTGTAGGTTACTTAAAAATAATATCTAAATAGTGCCATTTCAATAAATTTAATATATTATCTTGCAGGTAGATAAAACAACATTCATAATGTACTAAAATGTGGGCTTTCTGAAGAGACATGCCATTCAGCATATGAATTTAAGGTGGTGGTGTTAATCTATTACATTTAGAAGCTTCATTGATACTTCTTTTATTTTCCATTAAAACCATGTATGAAAATAAGCTTGTCTACTCAAATCTTGCCAATCATAACTGTCTTTTAATATGTAAGAAATCTTTCAAAAGATACTTTTTCAAAATTATCAGTTATCAAAAAAGCCTTAGATAAGATGAATCCTAAAGAAAGTTCATTGCATACACATTTGCCAGGAAAGGTGTAAAATATTAGTTCATTTACGTATTTCATTACACCATGTTCACACGATGTTCATTATTTCATTCCTGTAACGTCTGTAAAGCAATATGTTTGAGTGTTTCTCGGTGATTAACTTAAATTTCCCAACATAAAACTTTCATTTGCACATAACAAAAGTGATTTTCGAAAGATATTTCTCATTAGCTTGCCAAGTCATTTCAGATGTGCTTTGTTGTTGCAAGCAGGGCTTTTGAAATACTGCTCCTTTTGGCTTTTATTTTCTTTTCCTTTGATATTATAATATAGTTATAGCATTTGTCCCTCCTCTTTCTTCCAAATACTCCTCCGTGTTCACCTTCAAACCTGACAACTTTTCAAACTAATTGTTATTGCATGTACATATATATATATATATATATATATATATATATATACATATATATATACATATATGTATATATATATGTATATATACCGTTTTCTTTTTATTAAAAAGTAGTATGATTTCTGACAGAATTTATTATAAGTAAAAGTGAAGAAGGAACACACCAGAAAAATTTTCAAGTTAAACTAGTAACAAAATTTTAAGGAAATGTTTATCATGATAATTTATGGCTAGGACAAATGAAACAGTTTTATGTAGCATAAAATTTATGCAACTTTGCAAAATTCAGGTTTAAAAATATATTACTAAGAAACATGAGGCCAAGAAAGAATTTATGAAAGATCCTCAACATTACGATTCTTTGCTTTCATGATAAATTTGCTGTTTGCAATAAAAGCTTATCCATGCATTTGTTTCAAAACAGGTAAAACAACACCAAATCTGCGTAAATGTTTCTATCTTGTGTCAAGAGAATGAAAATTAAGAATTGGAACTGATGAAATGCCTCAGAAGCTAAAGTCCAGGGAGTACAAGGCAAAGACCTGAGTCTGATTCGCAGAATCCCAGTAAAGGCAGGAGAAAGCCAATCCACGGATCTGTCCTCTGCCACGGACTGTGGTACATGCACACTCATCCACACAGATCACACACACACACATCGTTACCACCATAATAACGGTAATTTAATAAATGTTTTAATAGAAATAATTAAACTTAATGTCAAGAGAGAAATCAGACTAGTGCTATTAGTGACAGAAATCTCATTATTATGAGCTGAAAGACTTTACAGTATTAAGATACACCAATCAACATATAGTCTTAACCAACCTCACTGTTTTTAGGATAAGCAAAGGCCAAATCCCAACTTTTCTTGATGTTAGTTAGTGTATTTAAGGAAGGATGAGAGAAAATTAAAAATTACTGACCCTCCTATACAGCAAAAGTCTGTGATCATATAGGAAAATCTGACTTGAATAAACTTTAAACTTTCACAGAAATATTGTTTTAAACCCAAATCTTTGTTTTTTAATTTTTATTAGGTATTTACTTCATTTACATTTCAAATGGTATCCCCAAAGTCGCCTATAACCCCCCCCCCGGCTCCCCTACCCACCCACTCCCCCTTCTTGGCCCTGGTGTTTCCCTGTACTGGGGCATATAAAGTTTGCAAGACCAAGAGGCCTCTCTTCCCAATGATGGCTAACTAGACAATCTTCTGCTACATATGCAGCTAGAGACACGAGCTCTGGGGATGTTGGTTAGTTCATATTGTTGTTCCACCTATAGCGTTGCAGACCCCTTTAGCTCCTTGGGTACTTTCTCTAGCTCCTCTATTGGGGGCCCTGTGTTCCATCCGATAGCTGACTGTGAGGATCCACTTCTGTGTTTGCCAGGCACTGGCATAGCCTCACAAGAGACAGCTAAATCAGGGTCCTTTCAGCAAAATCTTGCTGGCATATGCAATAGTGTCTATGTTTGGTGGTTTATTATGGGATGGACACCGGGTAGGGCAGTTTTTGGATGGTCCATCCTTCCATCTCAGCTCCAAACTTTGTCTCTGTAACC
>NC_034593.1:66418649-66423199 GCF_900095145.1 Mus pahari
TTTCTCAGCCATTCAATATTTCCCAGTTGAGAATTCTTTGTTTAGTTCTGTGCCCCATTTTTCAATGGGGTCATTTGGTTTTCTGGAGTCCGGCTCACACACACACATATATATATATATATATATATATATATATATATATATATATATATATATATATTAACACAAATCTTAAATGTTCCAGTTCCATTTATCCACTAAAGACTGAGGAATCAGATGGTGGGATGACAACCTGCTAGCTCAAAGAGGCAGGGAAAGCACCTAGCTGACCTTCTTCCATAGCTGATGTACAAAAGAAAAAAAAAAAGGAATACTGTTTTTCACTACTGAATTTTTGGTTTCATTTTGTTTTGTCTACTGATGCTGTCTTGTCCATGATTATGTCCAGAGCACTGTTGTTTTTAACACTAGGTATAATACACCTTTTAATTGCTATCTAGACGAGTTTATCTGATGCTAGTGGAGAACGACTGAATCAAGTTTGATATTGAGGCTTGCAGGAGGCACCTAAGGGTATTCCTGATGGTTAAGAGTTCCCTTGTCTATCCCTTGTTAATCAGAATTCATTAGTCCAATGCTGACCTGCCCCACCCCTTCTGCAAACTCCAGAAGTCTGGAGTCTTCCTTCTGGGTTATCTCTACATAAAACACTGTTTCTAGGAATGTTTTCCTACAATGCTTTTTGAAATGACCTTGCTTATCTTAATTAAAACATCTGACATTTTGATTTTTCTCAAAACTTTTAGAAATTACTTCTCCTGTCAGTGTAGAATCAGAAGCATGAGATACAATATCAGTCATACTTCTAATCCATTCATCTATTGATGTTGGTCTTGCCTTTAAATGTTTAAACTTTTTTGCACTTTGAATTAATATTTTCAAAACCCCAAAGTTTGATTAGTGTTTTTTCAGACTTCTGAATCTTTGCAAAATAATCAGTGAAGGCTTCTTTTGGATCTTGTATAATTTTAGTATGGTACTCAGATCTCCTTTCTGATTTTTTTCAACCTTGTCCCCAAGCATTTAAAAGCTTCAAAATGACACAGTGCTAAGGTATGATTATCCAATTTAGGCTGGCTTTATAACTCTTCATATTGACCTTCACCTAGCCACAGATTCTGAGAGATGCCTATACCTCCAGCCCTATGTCATTGTGCTATGGCTCTAGCTGCCTAGGACCTCCATATTAACTGAGATTAACTAGGATACTCCATTGTAACTGAGGATCAGCTCCCAATGCTGCTGTTGCCAATTCTTTTCAGTCTTGGGGACAAAATTATTTTCTTAGTTGCCACGAATTTAGCATTTGCTTCACACAGGGTGAAAACATGCCATATGAAGTCATTGCCTCCTTGAATCTCCTTAAATCTGTCTATAGGATTTCATTTAATTTTTTCATAATCTTCAATGTGCCTATCATCTGCTTGTATGTTTTATATAGTAATTGGATAGGCAAAGGTTGGTTTTCTAGCAGTCTTGGACCACCCCTCTTCAGTTTCATCATGTGGTGATATGCAGTAGGTTCTTGTCTAAATTCCTCTGTCTATGTCTATTTTTCTTAGTTTTATTTCTAAGTCTTTCCAAGGCCTGTATCTTATCATTCCACTTTTCATATTTTTCTTTCTCCTGTACGTGCAAAGCTTTGTCTCTTTGAAAGGATACTTAAAGCCACTATGACTATTAAGGATAAAACATGAAACACCATAGTGATAACAATCATAATCAGTATTGATCCAATTTCAATTATGTCATTTAGCTTTTCATTGCAGCTCCTATTTTCAAGCCATCAAAAGCAGCACTACACAGGGTTCTAACATAATCTATTATGTTATTTCCCATCCTTAGCTCTCTCCGTGAGGACTTGCCAAGTGACTTACCAACTCGGATGGTTTCTCAGTTTGTCTGCAACTGGTGGGACATCGCTGTCCATGTGGCCATGTTATGCATTGAAGCACCAACTGCTGCTTCCAAACTTTTAAACATTCAATTTTACCAATAAAGACTTGGGAACCAGATACTGGAATAAAAGCCTGCTATCTCAAAGAGGCAGAGAAAGCACCCAGCTGACCCTCTTCCACAGCCAATGACCCAAAAGGAAAAGAAAGCTCTTCTATTCCACACTAGCTCAAAAGTTCTTCAAACTGAATTTTCCCCCCTTCTACTTCCTATATGGCTCTCTGTATGTCCTTCTGACTTTCTCTTACTGTTTCCTTTCCCCAACTCTTATCATATAAGTGACTTTACTTAATCCTGCTTACAACAAGCAGAAAGCTCTTAGATTAATGGTGTGTACTAGGGCAGAGTCACATCACAACAAAAACAGTTTTTTTTTCAATAAATAACACAATATTAGGGTTCACAGTGTGATGAAATATCCTGCAATGTAGAAATACATCAGACTAGATTGAGAGCTAACTAAATAGTCAAATTGTTATTATTCTTTATTGATTTTATTACTTGGGAATATATTTAGTCTATCATGGATTGACTGTGAGTCTTTAGAACATAAATAATGGTACCAATGAGGAATTAGTGGGTAAAAACTTGAAAAGTAATGTGCAAGTTACTTGACACTTGGGATATTATAAAGCAGTTTTTAGCATATCATTCCTTTTAATACTAACAATTTCCTGTAGATAATTTTAAATCAACTATGTGCTTATGTGCAATTGACTACTAAAGTACACTAGAAACGTCTCACCACTATGGTGTATTTGATAGGACAATGAGTAAATTGTGTGTGTGTGTGTGTGTGTGTGTGTGTGTGTGTGTGTGTGTGTGTGTCTACAATGCTGATCATAATTAAAGACAGTATGGCTAAGTAGAATAATCTGAACATCAAATACAGGAGAAAAAAAAGTATTATTTAAAAATTTTCAACTCTTCCTTCGAACCAAAGAATAAGAAAAGCTATCTTCACAGAAAAAAAATGTATATTTAGCTACCTTGAGGGCAATCTAACTGTAGCCTAGTATATATATAAAAAAATCAGGTTAAAAAATAATTATCTCAGTTCTAAAGTCAAGATGTAGGTGATGATGAGAACATGGGGCCTCTGACTCCACTGACACTGGGTCAATTCACATTTCTTGAGAGTGATACTTATTATGAAGTCTGAGACAAGGCCATGAGATTAGAGAGATTCCCCTTACAACGTAAGAAGAAAGGTAGAAAAACAGTGTAGTTTGAAAAAGTACACGTCTTCCAAGTCTTTTTTCCCCTGTCTCTTTGATGAAAGACTGGAGGCAAGATAAAATTAAACATCTGCTCTAGGACAGCAAAACAGGCTTACCCTTAGGGAACCTGTGAGTAATCACTACTGTTAGGGGCAGAGAACAGAAGAAGAATTTGGTAGCAACGATGATGCTGTGCCCTTGGCCATGCCATTAAGAATCTCAGCAAGCTCTTATTTTTAAGTAAAACCTGACAAGATGATTTTTATATTTATTACAAAGGCAGTCCAAATTATCTCAAAATGTTTTAGAAAGAAAAATAAAGTTTCAAAAACCACACTAGATGGCTCCTAGATTTCCTGTTATTTCTTAACCACCAAGATATTTATGCATTAGAACGAGGATGGACCTACAGGGCAATAGAACTAAATATTGAGTCAGGAAATACATTTCTAGTTGATTATAAATAAACACATAAGACAATATTATAGGAAGGCGATGTGCTTATGAACATCCATAAAACTACTATAAAGAAATCTATATTCATGTATTTTACCATACATAGAAAAATAATTTATCAACCATGTACACGAACCATTAAAGACAAGACTATTAAAATAGACAAACAAATCTAGCATTGTTCTTCAGAAGATAAGGTAAAATAATGTAACGGCAAGTTATAGACTAGTGGAAATTATTAAGCACCCACAAATGTAATAAAGATTTTGAAGATGAAAATTTTCAGAACAAAAACAATGAAATAAGAAAACAAAAAGATAAGCTATTTATAAAATCTTACCAAAGAAGAACCAGAGATAGAAAATAAATTCTTTATAAAATACCTGATAAAATTGTTAAGTGGAAAATACAAATTAAACACAAATAACACTAATTTTTTTTTCTACAAAAGCCTGATTTAAATGGATGCAAAGTGCTGATTATGATAAGAATCACCACAACTCATAGGCTTTGTTAGGATGCCAAACATAGACCACTGTGGTCCAGTGCCAACAAAAGCTTCTGAGTTAAAAGCATACTCCCAGGTCCATAATGATACTGGGAAAAAGCAGAAGTTTAAAGATGCAAGGCCTCATTGGAAGCCTTCCAGACACATAAAGAAATGCCAGGGGTGTGAATATTTGGAGCTCTGGTAACTATTCTTTATGTTTGTGCTCAACTCCATTAAGGAAAACACCTTATTCTACCATGTGAAAACAGAACAATATGTGATACCTTATCCCAGGAACAAAAACAGGCTAAAATGCACTAAATAAAACCTCCAAAATAGTAAGTTAAGATAACCTTTCCTTTCTCTATTCAAAATTTTATTTTATTTATTTTTTTATTATTATTATTTTCTTTATTTACATTTGAAAT